>NC_071088.1:44160637-44760637 GCF_027358695.1 Spea bombifrons
CCCTGACTGGGTATGCCCGCCAGTTGTTGCTTCCTCCTGCCTGGACACCAGAGAATAACCCCTTCACCGCCAGACAGAACCAGCGTTGCAGAGAGAAGGGGCTGACAATAAGTGATCATCGTAAAGGACACAGCTCTTCAGGAACCTCGGTGGCACTGTAGTATATGGAAGTATAGCAATACAGCGCTCTACCACCCTGATAAGGGTCTGCCGCTGGGGATGAGGGACGACACCCTCGGCTCCCTCAACTGGAATCTCCCACTGGAAAGGGAGGACAAGTTCCTCCGCTCCCAAATCTGCGCCATCTCCTGTGCACTCACTTGGCTGCTGGGGAGGGATGCTGCCTGCACCCCCTCCCTGGTGCTCCTTCTGCCGCTGGGAAGATGGGCCAGCTGCGCTCTCCCCCAGGTCATCCGACAGCTGCTGGGGAGGAGTGAAGACACCCTCTGCTCCCTCAATTGGGATGGGCCGCTGGGGAGATGGGCCAGCTGCGCCGTCTCCCAGGTCAGCCGCTGGGGAAGAGGAAAGACACCCTCAGCTCAGCTAGAAACATCATGGCCAGGTCTTGACCCCCTTTGAGTGTCACCAAAACATCAGCGCTCTACTTCATGGGAACCAACTGCCGGGAGTGGAGTGTGTGTGCCAGAGACAAGTGTGTTGGCCAGAGACAAGCTTTACTCTATTGGACAGGAGGAGGCACCAGTTGAATGCCACATGCAGACAATGATGGGCACAACTTGTCAACCAGCCATCCCAAAACCATCTCTGACACCGGCTAGGCCACTCGCTGGCCCCAAAGTAAAACCAGCATCTCAGCAACATCCAGAGATCATGGCCAGGACTGGACCATCACTGGAAGACACCAAAACTCCGGCCAGGCTTCTCGCTTCCCCCATGCTGATCTCGCTTGTAAGACTATGGAATTTCCAGCCAGGCCAGTTAAAAAAAATCCTCTACTAAATCTTCACAGAACTCTGCCAGCTCAAAAGAGAAAATGGCTGAACCACAACATTCCCTAATTCTTTTGCAGCCAGAACCAGAGCCCCCATCATCGCCTCCACCTTCCCATGCAGTTAAAATGGCTTCCGAGGTTGCAAAAGCTCTCACTTCCAAGAACAGTAGAATAGAATGGACACCACCCTTACTCAGATCTCGGCACTGGAACAAAGACAAAGCACCACGGAAGACAACCTACACCAAATGTAATCTGACACACATTCTCACGTATCCTTTATTCACTCGCGTTGTGACAAAATTGATGATCTGAAGAATAGGAGTCGTCGCAACAATCTTCGTCTCATTAGCATTCATGAAACAGTCAGGCCTCAAGACCCGGCCTCTACCTTACAAGAGAGGTTGGTTGACGCCCTACAATTTCCTCATGATGGGAATCATCCGCTTATAACTGAAAGAGCACACAGAGAAGGTGTAGACCGTGAAGACTGAAACTTTAAGCCAAGACCAGTCATTCTGCACCAATATACCACTGTTAACACGCTGCCAAGTATGGGTATTGGCTATATCACCATCTTACTCCTACCCTGTAATGCCACGATGACCAACCATGGCATTTGTTTGTGGGAAATTGATAGCCTTCATATGCCAATCAAGCGAAAGTTAGTTACTAACTGTGATGGACTGACCTGGGACCTCAGGTTGTGCCTCTCTGCCAAGAGCGACTTCTCCCTTCAGGACAATAATTCTGCGCAATCCGTAGTCAATATCCCCAAGCAAAGTAACCAAAGTACCCAAATAACCAGGCAACACTAGTCTTTAGGTACAACAAGAAGAGAACTGACTTATTTTAGACACAGACGGCTGGATATATCCAGCAAAACACACATTAACATAAAAGAAGATATTGGGATACAAACCACCCCCTTAATCTGCATCCCAGAGACAACAGGGGTAGTAAAGGGATTAACAATAAAAAAGGATACAGACACCACTAACATAAGGAATACACATTGTCTTGATTAGATTATTTCCCAGACCTTAGTGTGCTGTGTAAACATTTAGGAAATAAGGCGATAAAATACATTTCTATTAATAACAAACAAAAAGGATAACATGGCACTCTCTACCAGGGCCCATAGTCTGTAGTATGGAGGCTGGCACTCAGTCCCCTCCAGGAGCCCATGGCATGGAGGCTTCCGTGACACTAACCACCTTAAATCTCTTAGGTCACATATTATATGCCTTCAGGAGACTCACTGGAGGGAACCAGACCTGTCCACTTTAATGCCAACTGCATTGCAGAGTGCGTCAAGGGGCGTAGCGATTTAGGTGGGGACTTTAATACGATTTTGGACCTTAGACTTGACAGACCATGTTTTTAGGGCTCACGACACTTTATCTTGATTGGACCTATTTCCCCACTAGATCAACTACATCATATCACCATCCATAACAATGTCAATTCGGATCACGTCCCACTGGAAATTCAATTAGACCTTCGCTCCACCTCGGAAATTCCCACAATACCTAACTACTACTGAGGACCTTACATTTCTCCTGGAAACCAATTTCCAGCAATTGCTCCCTCGGCCCAGCCCACCCCTGGCCAGTGTTGACGCATGGCGCCGCCCAATGGCCATGCCTCGGCTCTTCGTCCCATGCCTTTTAAGATGTAGGACGAAGTACTGAGGCACTGCCATTGGGCGGCGTGGTGTGTCAACACCGGCCCCTTTAACGTCATATTAGGCGCCGGTGGCGGGAGGAGGCAGCCTGGGGGCCGATTAAAATCCCGCTCACAGCCGCTCAGTGGCTGTTTCGAAGGTTGATCTGCCGGCCGTGCCTATCACTATGTCTTATTTTCGGGGTATGGCTTATATTGCGCAAATGCTTAGAAATCCTGCTAAGGCTTATTTTATGGGTATGTCTTATTTTCAGGGAAACACGGTAGACAGCAATGTTGTCTCATTTACATATGTATATCATGACCTAATATACATATATATATCCCATTACCTTATATACTAATATATATCCCATTACCTCAAACACTAATATATACCTCATTTTCTTATATAAGAATATATATATATATATATATATATCCCATTACCTTATATGCTAATATATATATCATTACCTTATATATTAATACATATCCCATTACTTTATATACTAATATATATGTAAGCTATTACCTTATATACTAATATATATTGTATTACCATATATATATATATATATATATATATATATATATATCATTACCTTATACACTAATATATATATATATATGTAACCTATTACCTTTTATACTAATATATATATATATATATATATATATATAATATATATATATATATATATATATATATATAACGTTACCTTCTATACCAATATATATCTCATTACCTTACAAAATAATATATATATGTAACCTATTACATTACATACTAATATATATCCCATTACCTTAGATGCTAATATATATGCCCTTACCTTATATACTAATATATAAACTGTAAGGACTTACCTGCCTCTCCGGTCCCGCGTCATGGCCGGTCCCGCGACGCTTCCTCCTCGGTCGGCTTCCCGGGCAGCGAGTACCACCGCTACCCGGTCGGTGTCTTCAACATAATAATACACGTTACAGATGTGTTCTTATAACCTCGGGTGACCTCCTTAATGCAGGACACACCTCCACCTGTCCCTATTTAAACCTGGACTTCCTCTTCTGGGTCACCCTTGGTTGGTGTATTTCTGCTATTTGCTTGCGCATTAGATTGTTACTGACTGCTCCGGTTTGACTTGGCTTGTTGACCTCGTTCCTGTCTCCTGATTCGGCTCCTGATTCCTGCTCGTCTGGTATTGATTCGGCTTGTTGACCTCGTTTCTGGATTCTGATTTGGCTTATCCTGATTACCTGTCTGACCCGGTTGGTTCTCTGACTTTCTGGTTCCAGTTTGGCCTGGCCCAATCCGCCATCTGGGGTCCTACCTCATCATACCATTACATAAACATTTATACTAATAGAGAATGACAGACAACCCCCACAGCCAATTACAGCTCTCCTTGCCACCACCATCCCCCCTCCGCTTTCCACCCATTTCACCTCTTATTCCTGACATCATCGGCCACACCCTCCAAGAGCTGCCGGCTCTCCGTACTGACCGATGGTGTTGGCTTTGCAGTGCAGGAAAGCCCCTCCCACTCAATGCTTTTTAAATATTATAATAAATGCATTTCAAAAGCACCAATCAGGCATTGCAATGGTTACAAATTATCCATTTGCCCCGGGGGGGGGGACATGGGGAGCAGGACATTAACCTATTCACCACCTCCTGGGACATGAAGGGCATGGCATTAACCCTTTCAGCACCTCTTGGGACATGGGGAGCAGGGCATTAACCCTTTCACCATTTCTTGGGGAATGGGGAGCAGCGCATTAACCCTTTCACCACCTCCTGGGCCATGAGGGGCAAGGCATTAACACTTCCAGCACCTCCTGGGGCATCAGGGGCAGGACTTTAACCCTTTCACCACCGCTTGGGGAGTAGGGCATTATCCCTTTATTTACCCCCCCAGGGTGTCTGCTGCTGTTATCAGTGAGATGAGACATTTTTATTATCGACGGAGAAATGATGGAAATAGCGCCAACATATTCCACGGTGCTGCAGAAGGTAGAACGTCTGAGGAGTTATCCCTGGTTGAATTAGGGGAAAATATTGCTTCTTCTTAGTCTTGCTGCTTGCTAGGCCACGCCCACTTCTGCTTACCTGCCTAGCAACCTTCGTGATGTTAGAGCCCACATGATGTCATAATGCACTGAAGCTGTGGATGCGGTTACTTGCAGCAAGCTCCAGCATTGCGTATTGGGAGTTGACGAGTGTAAGTTTTAGTGGGAAATCTTATATTATAAATTACATTATATTATATTACATTGTATTATATAGTATATTATATTATATATGTTTTATTCTATGTTACATTATATGATATATTGCATTATTCTAAAGTACATTATCTATTAAATTGTGTTACATTGTAATGTAATATTATTTTATGTTACATTATTATTGTTATTATTATTTTATATTTTATTCTGTTACATAATATGATATATTGCATTATATTAGAGTACATTATGTATTAAATTGTGTTACAGTGTAATGTAATAAATATAATGTCACTTGAAGTGTACAATAATACATTATATGATATATTATATTACATCATATTATATATTATATTACATTATATGAATTTATATTACATTATATTATTTTATATGTCTTTTTATTACATTATATTATTTTATAGGATATTATATGACTTTATATCATATATTATTTTATTTTGTATTTTTGATTACATTAAATCTTTCCCTTTTTCCTTTCAGATCGCGCTCTCAGTGATTAGAGAAGTAAACCGACTCACCCATCGACCGGCAGCAAGTTCTGCCACTGACATAAAATGCTGGGATCCAGCAAACCCAATTGTTCCCCCAAAAAGGCCTACATCAGATCAAGGCAGAAAAGCGCCTTCCGTTCTCTGAAGGCAAAAGCGAGTTACATTACCATCATGACCAGGGTCAACCCGGAAAACAAACTCGCCAAGACCAACACGGCATCCAACATCTGCCAAGCAGAAAGTCCAAGCTGCGCTCGGTGTCGCCCTTCAGAGAAGAAGACAGCCAGAAACATCATGGCCACGGCTCGACCTTCTATGAGTGACACCAAAGCTCACACCAGCGCTCCGAATGCGAGTTACATTACCAACATGACCAGGGCCAATCCGAAAAAAAAACTCGCCAAGACCAACACGGCATCCAACATCTGCCAAGCAGCAAGTGCAGGCTGCGCTCGGTGTCGTCCATCAGAGAAGAAGTCAGCCAGAAACATCATGGCCACGGAGGAGGCACCAGCTGAATTCTGCACCCTGCAGAGAACAATGATGGACGCCATACAAATGTACTACCCGCTGGGCACAACTTTCCAACAAGCCATCCCAAAACCACCTTTGGCGCCCGCTAGGCCGCTCACTGCCCCCAAAGTTAATTTTGTTGCTCCACAACGTCCGAACACCAACTGGGATAACGTGAAGTGGCCGGTGGTGCAGCAAGTCCTGCCGGTGGAGAAGCTCAGAGCACCAGTACTGAGTCCCGAAGCTGAGATGGCCAAGAAGAGACAAGCCCTGAAGAGACGGGCCCAGCAGGAGAGGGAAGAGGCTGCCAAGCGCACGCGTTTTGGCGTCTTCAACTTTGTGGTTCAGCGGGAGCTTGACTTAGAGAATGACAGGCTCTTTGGATACCCTCCTTTCCTTGGTTAATCCTTATCCTCACCCCAACCCCACTTTAATAAATGATTAAATTTACTCCACAGACGTCGTGGTTATTTGTGGAAGTTGTATTGGTGATAAAAGTGGTGGCTCTGTATGCTTGGCTTTGCTCTGACACCAGACCAGAGCCGGTGTTTTAGGCGAGCTGAGCTTTGCCGTGAATTGCCATCCCAGGGAACTCTGAGCATTTGCCTCAGCACCGTCCAATGAGAGGAATTAATTTACCTCCAGCAGGTTTGCACAGGGCAAAGTTACCCCAGGCATGCACTGAAAGCTTGCATGGATAGAAAGGAGGGAAAGAGATGAGAGAATGAGGGCTGCCACAGAAGGAGGCAAACAGTGAGAATAAGGGCTGCAAGAGCTGGAGAAACATATGAATTAGGTAGAGCTGAGGGATAGAGAAAGCTGTAAGGGGAAAGGGACAGTGAGTGTATCTGTATGAGTGGTATTAGCATGTGTGGTTTATGATTTTAGGACATAATAACAATCATCTGTTCCTTAGGTCTAAAAAACAGGTAAATACAACCTCACAGAATAGCAACAAATGACATATTACACAGTGTCACGATTTATTCAACAAAAATAAAGCCATAATGAAGTAGCCATGTGTGAAAAACCAAGTACATCTTACCATCCAATTGCTTGTAGAGACACCTTTAGCAGCAATGGGTTGAAGTAATGGTTTTCTGTATGACTTTATCAGTCTGCTACATCATTGTATAGGAATTATGGGCCACTCTTCTTTACAGAATTGCTTCAGTTCATTGAGGTTTGCAGTATTTGTTTATACACAGCTGTCTTAAGATCCCGCCACAGCATTTCAGTCGGATAGAGGACTAGGCTTTGACTGGGCCATTGCAGGAGGTTGATCCTTTTCAGCCATTGACGATGTGACGTGCCGTTCAAGAGGGCAGAGTCAAACGGAGCAGGACACTGGGCGGCACTGTGCCGGCATGCTGGCCGCTTAATGATTTTAAAGCGGCCAGCATTTCTTACCGCCGCCTTAAGACACACAGCCACATCGACTGCAATGGCATCTCGGTGTGCCGTCCAGTTCTGCGGGCATTAAAGAAGACCCTGGCGTGGGTGAATTGGCCACTTAAATGGGCGGCCGCGCGGCCGTTTAATGTAGATTCCAGGCGGCCTGGGGGGCAATTGCCCCCCTGGCCCAGCCCTCATCTGGCCAGTGTTCACACACGGCGCCGCCCAATGGACGTGTCTCAGCTCAACAAAATCACACAAAAATTCTCAATGGAAATCAAATTTATCAACCCATGGAGGTCTGGATATGGAGTCACACATTACCTTATATTACATAGTTACATAGTTACATAGTTACATAGGCTGAAAAAAGACATGCTTCCATCAAGTTCAGCCTTTCCTATATCTGTTAATTTATTGCTGTTTGATCCAAAAGAAGGCAAAAACCCCCGTCTTCGCTCTTTCCAATTTTGCACTAACCAGGGAAAAAAATTCCTTCTTGACCCCAAAATGGCAGTCAGATTTCTCCTTGGATCAATAAGCTGTTTCTCCATAATTAAAGATTATATCCCCGAATATTATCTTTTTCCAGGTATCCATCCAGTTGCAGTTTAAACGTCTGTACAGACTCTGAGAAAACTACCTCTGCAGGCAGAGAATTCCACATCCTTATTGTCCTTACTGTAAAAAACCCTTTCCTCTGCTTTAGTCTAAATCTCCTTTCTTCCAGTCTAAATGCATGACCACGTGTCCTATGCATAGTCCTGGTTATGAACAGATTTCCACACAATGGTTTGTATTGGCCCCGAATATATTTATATAACGTTATCATATCCCCTCTGAGGCGACGTTTTTCTAAACTAAACAGATTTAAATTAGTTAACCTTTCTTCATAACTATAGTGCTCTATTCCTTTTATTAATTTTGTAGCCCGCCTCTGCACCCTTTCTAGTGCTATGATATCCTGCTTTAGAAAAGGTGCCCAAAATTGCACAGCATACTCAAGGTGCGGCCTTACCATTGATTTATACAGAGGCAAAATTATATCTTTATTCCGCGACTTGATGCCCCTTTTTATACACGACAATACCTTACTGGCCTTAGCAACCGCAGACTGACACTGCACATTGTTGCCTAGTTTGTCGTCTATAACAATTCCCAAATCCTTCTCATTTGTCATTACCCCTAATTCACTACCGTTTAGGGTGTAGGTTGCTTGTGCATTCGCTACCCCGAAGTGCATAACTTTACATTTATCTACATTGAATTTCATCTGCCATTTGAGTGCCCAGTCCCCCAGTCTATCTAGATCCCTCTGCAGCACAGTAACATCCTGCTCGCCCTGTATAACTTTACCTAGTTTTGTGTCATCTGCAAACACAGAAACATGACTTTCAATGCCTCCTGCCAGGTCATTTATAAATATGTTGAATAAAATTGGTCCCAGAACAGAACCCTGAGGGACACCACTTACCACTTTTGACCAGCTTGAAAATTTACCATTTATAACAACTCTCTGTTCTCTACCTCTAAGCCAATGTTCTACCCAAGAACAAGAATTTGCATCTAACCTATTGTGTGGAACCGTGTCAAACGCCTTGGCAAAATCCAAGTAGATTACATCCACTGCAACACCCTGATCTACACTTCTACTTACTTCTTCGTAGAATGCAATTAAATTAGTTTGACATGACCTATGTTTTATAAAACCATGCTGATTTATGCTAATAATACTATTCTTCCCAAGGAATTCTTGAATATTATCCCTAAACAGCCCTTCAAATACTTTCCCAGCAACGGAAGTTAGGCTCACAGGTCTATAATTTCCGGGCACAGAGTTGGAACCCTTTTTGAAAATAGGAACCACATCTGCCTTCCTCCAATCCTCTGGTACAATTCCTGAAAGAAAAGAATCCCGAAAGATTAGAAAAAGAGGTTCACTTATTTCCTGACACAGCTCCTTAAGTACTCGTGGGTGAATAACGTCAGGCCCTGGAGCCTTGTTAACATTAATTTTCTTTAGTTGCTGCAGCACCTTGTCCTGGGCCATCCACTCACAGTTTGACTGAAAATTTTTCTCAGTGGTCCTATGTATCTCCATTGCCATAGGTCCCTCCTTAACATATACTGAGGAAAAATACTTATTTAAAGTTTCTGCTTTTTCCTGGTCCTCCTTAACCAACACTCCCCTCTCTGTTATTAATGAACCTACGTTTTCATTCTTCGTTTTTTTAGAATTTATGTACTTAAAGAATTTTTTGGGGTTAGATTTGCTCTCTTTGGCAATCACCCTCTCATTTTCTAGTTTAGCCCATCTAATCACTTTTTTGCATGCTTTATTGGCTTCCTTATATCTTATATAGGATGCCTCTGATTCGTCTGATTTAAATGCTGTAAAAGCCATTTTCTTATTTTTAATTTCCTGCTTAACGACCCCACTAAGCCACATCGGTTTCAATTTGTTTCTTTTATATTTGTTTCCTAGTGGTACATACTGAGAAGTGTACCCTGCTAATATTTGTTTGAAAATACTCCATTTTTCCTCAGTATTTTTATCCCTGAAGAGTTTTTGCCAGTCAATAAGTTGTAAAGCTGCTCTTATCTTATTGAAATTGGCCTTCTTAAAATTATACGTTTTAGTATTCCCCATGGGCAATTTCTTTTTTGAGTTTATTTCAAAAGAGACCATATTGTGATAACTATTACCCAAGTGCTCCCCCACTTGAATGTTAGACACAAGATCAACATTGTTTGTTATCACCAGATCCAAACAAGAATCCTTTCTAGTTGGTGCTTGTACCAGTTGTGACATGAAGGTGTCATTTAACAGGTTCAAAAACCTGGATCCCCTTGCAGAACTACTAGTCTCCCTATCCCAATTTATGTCCGGGTAATTAAAATCTCCAATAATTAACGCGTTACCCAGATGTGCAGCTTTCTCAATTTGTTCTAACAGCTGCTCTTCCTCATCATTATTAACATTAGGTGGTTTATAACATATCCCAACCAGTAGTTCTTTTCCTTTTTTATGCCCCAAGTTGATATCTACCCATAAAGCTTCCACAAATCCCTTGTCGCCTTCAAGATGCTTAATATTTGACTTTAGCTCGTTGCTAACATACAAGCATACTCCTCCTCCCTTCCTGTTTTTTTCTGTCCTTCCTATATAATGTATAACCTTTTAAGTTAACTGCCCAGTCATGGCTCTCATCCCACCATGTTTCTGTTATGCCTATTATATCATATTGGTTAGTGTATGCTATTGCCTCTAGTTCTCCCATTTTGTTATTTAGGCTCCTTGCATTAGCAAGCATACATTTAATATTACCCTGAGTCTCTTGAATTTTATGAGAATTTTTATTAATACATACCTCCTCTGTTCTGATCTTGCCCCTCCCCCCATCTCCACCCCCCTTGTTCTGATCTGAAGCCCCACTCCTTTCTGCACTCCTTTCTCCATTTTCAAGATCTCTGTGTCCCTCCCCGCCTACCACTAGTTTAAAAACTCATCCAGCCTTCTAGCCATCCTCTCCCTTAGCACAACAGACCCTCTTCCGTTTAGGTACAATCCATCACCGCTATAAAGATTGTACCCAAGCGCAAAATCAGCCCAGTGCTCTAGAAAGCCAAAACCCTCCTTCCTACACCATGACTTTAGCCACGCATTTACCTCCCTGATCTCCCGCGGCCTTTCTACTGTTGCACGAGGCACAGGTAATATTTCTGAAAATACTACCTTGGAGGTCCTTTTCTTCAATTTATCTCCTAATTCCCTGAAATCATTCTTTAGGACCTTCCATTTTCCACTGACTTTGTCATTGGTACCAATATGGACCATGACAGCCGGGTCTTCCCCAGCCCCTCCCAATAATCCATCCACTCAACATGCTGGACCCGAGCACCCGGGAGACAGCAAACTGTCCGGTTGAGCTTATCAGAGCGGCAGATTACCCTATCTACTCTCTTAATAATAGAGTCCCCTACCACCACAACCTGTCTAGCCTTTCCTACGCTCTCAACCCCACTCATACTAGAGGGGCTGTTCCCTCGGCTGTTAGAAGGAACAGCTTCCTCCAGTATAGCTACTCCTGAGCTAATGCACCCAACATCTTCACTCAAGCGGGCAAATCTGTTAGGCTGCACAAGGTCAGGACTAGCTAAACCTTTCCTCTTTCCACCCCCTCTACCACCACGTGTAACTGTGACCCAGCTACATGCCTGTTCCCCAGCTGACTTATCTCCTCCCTCTTCACTGCCTGCACCCACTAAACTCTGTTCAGTGAGCAGCAGACTCCTTTCAAGATTGTCTATCTCTCTCAAAGTTGCAATTTGCTTCTCCAGATCTCTAATATGAGATTCCAGAGAAGCCACTTGCTCACACCTGCCACAGAGGTATGGACCCTGGACGGATTCATCCAGGAATGCATACATGAAACAAGATGTGCATTGAGTCAGATCATCAATCTTGCTAACTCCCATAACCATACTCATAATCAAGTATAAGAAAAAAAAATAAAATAAATGAGAACCTACAAAATAACAGTTAAACAGGAACACCCGTCAAAATAAACAGTTAAAAGTAAAAATATAAAGCAGTATAAATACAGTACCTTGTGGAACCCCTGTTTCTCTTTCCAACTCCTGTTTCTTTTTAACTCCTACTTAAAACAGCCTACTTGAAAAAGAGACTATCTCAATGCAGAAGCAACTCAAGTGAGCAAGCTCTGTGAGTTACTTGGGGCTTTATATAGATAACCCCACACAGGTGAAGCTAGGTAACCACTCCCCTCAATTAACTGAGCTGCAGCACACAAGAAAAAAAACACCAAAAATAAAGCACCCAAAACAGATGACTGAGTAATTGAATGCAACCAAATAAAGCTTTTTCCACCAGTTGTACTCCTCCAAGGGAACTCCTGTTTCTTTTTAACTCCTACTTAAAATAGCCTACTTGAAAAAGAGACTATCTCCATGCAGAAGCAACTCAAGTGAGCCAATATATATATAGATATATATATATATCCCAGTACCTTATATGCTAATATATATCTCATTACCTTATATATTAATACATATCCCATTACCTTATATACTGATATATATATATATATATATATATATATATATATATGTAACCTATTACTTTATATACTAATATTTATTGTATTACCTTATATACTAATATATATATATATATATATATATATATATATATATATTCCATTACCTTATATACTAATATATATGCAACCTATTACCTTTTATACTAATATATATATATATATATATATATATATATATATATATAACATTACCTTCTATACCAATATATATCTCATTACCTTACAAACTAATATATATGTAACCTATTACATTACATACTAATATATATCCCATTACTTTAGATGCTAATATATATGCCATTACCTTATAAACTAATATATAAACATTTATACTAATAAAGAATGACAGACAACGCCCACAGCCAATTACAGCTCTCCTTGCCACCACCATCCCCCCTCCGCTTTCCGCCCATTTCCCCTCGTATTCCTGACATCATCGGCCACACCCTCCAAGAGCTGCCGGCACTCCGTACTGACCGATGGTGTTGGCTTTGCAGTGCAGGAAAGCCCCTCCCACTCAATGCTTTTTAAATATTATAATAAATGCATTTCAAAAGCACCAACCAGGCATTGCAATGGTTACAGATTATCCATTTGCCCCAGGGGGGGTGGGACATGGGGAGCAGGACATTAACCCTTTCACCATTTCTTGGGGAATAGGGAGCAGCGCATTAACCCTTTCACCACCTCCTGGGGCATGAGGGGCAAGGCATTAACACTTCCAGCACCTCCTGGGGCATCAGGGGCAGGACTTTAACCCTTTCACCACCACTTGGGGAGTAGGGCATTATCCCTTTATTTACCCCCCAGGGTGTCTGCTGCTGTTATCAGTGAGATGAGACATTTTTATTATCGATGGAGAAATAATGGAAATAGCGCCAACATATTCCACGGTGCTGCAGAAGGTAGAACGTCTGAGGAGTTATCCCTGGCTGAATTAGGGGAAAATATTGCTTCTTCTTAGTCTTGCTGCTTGCTAGGCCACGCCCACTTCTGCTTACCTGCCTAGCAACCTTCGTGATGTTAGAGCCCACATGATGTCATAATGCACTGAAGCTGTGGATGCGGTTACTTGCAGCAAGCTCCAGCATTGCGTATTGGGAGTTGACGAGTGTAAGTTTTAGTGGGAAATCTTATATTATAACTTACATTATATTATATTACATTGTATTATATAGTATATTATATTATATATGTTTTATTCTATGTTACATTATATGATACATTGCATTATTCTAAAGTACATTATCTATTAAATTGTGTTACATTGTAATGTAATATTATTTTATGTTACATTATTATTGTTATTATTATTTTATATTTTATTCTGTTACATAATATGATATATTGCATTATATTAGAGTACATTATATATTAAATTGTGTTACAGTGTAATGTAATAAATATAATGTCACTTGAAGTGTACAATAATACATTATATGATATATTATATTACATCATATTATATATTATATTACATTATATGAATTTATATTACATTATATTATTTTATATGTCTTTTTATTACATTATATTATTTTATAGGATATTATATGACTTTATATCATATATTATTTTATTTTGTATTTTTGATTACATTAAATCTTTCCCTTTTTCCTTTCAGATCGCGCTCTCAGTGATTAGAGAAGTAAACCGACTCACCCATCGACCGGCAGCAAGTTCTGCCACTGACATAAAATGCTGGGATCCAGCAAACCCAATTGTTCCCCCAAAAATGCCTACATCAGATCAAGGCAGAAAAGCGTCTTCCGTTCTCTGAAGGCAAAAGCGAGTTACATTACCATCATGACCAGGGTCAACCCGGAAAAAAAACTCGCCAAGACCAACACGGCATCCAACATCTGCCAAGCAGAAAGTCCAAGCTGCGCTCGGTGTCGCCCTTCAGAGAAGAAGACAGCCAGAAACATCATGGCCACGGCTCGACCTTCTATGAGTGACACCAAAGCTCACACCAGCGCTCCGAATGCGAGTTACATTACCAACATGACCAGGGCCAATCCGAAAAAAAAACTCGCCAAGACCAACACGGCATCCAACATCTGCCGAGCAGAAAGTGCAGGCTGCGCTCGGTGTCGCCCATCAGACAAGAAGACAGCCAGAAACATCATGGCCACGGCTCGACCTTCTATGAGTGACACCAAAGCTCACACCAGCGCTCCGAATGCGAGTTACATTACCAACATGACCAGGGCCAATCCGAAAAAAAAACTCGCCAAGACCAACACGGCATCCAACATCTGCCAAGCAGCAAGTGCAGGCTGCGCTCGGTGTCGTCCATCAGAGAAGAAGTCAGCCAGAAACATCATGGCCACGGAGGAGGCACCAGCTGAATTCTGCACCCTGCAGAGGACAATGATGGACGCCATACAAATGTACTACCCGCTGGGCACAACTTTCCAACAAGCCATCCCAAAACCACCTTTGGCGCCCGCTAGGCCGCTCGCTGCCCCCAAAGTTAATTTTGTTGCTCCACAACGTCCGAACACCAACTGGGATAACGTGAAGTGGCCGGTGGTGCAGCAAGTCCTGCCGGTGGAGAAGCTCAGAGCACCAGTACTGAGTCCCGAAGCTGAGATGGCCAAGAAGAGACAAGCCCTGAAGAGACGGGCCCAGCAGGAGAGGGAAGAGGCTGCCAAGCGCACGCGTTTTGGCGTCTTCAACTTTGTGGTTCAGCGGGAGCTTGACTTAGAGAATGACAGGCTCTTTGGATACCCTCCTTTCCTTGGTTAATCCTTATCCTCACCCCAACCCCACTTTAATAAATGATTAAATTTACTCCACAGACGTTGTGGTTATTTGTGGAAGTTGTATTGGTGATAAAAGTGGTGGCTCTGTATGCTTGGCTTTGCTCTGACACCAGACCAGAGCCGGTGTTTTAGGCGAGCTGAGCTTTGCCGTGAATTACCATCCCAGGGAACTCTGAGCATTTGCCTCAGCACCGTCCAATGAGAGGAATTAATTTACCTCCAGCAGGTTTGCACAGGGCAAAGTTACCCCAGGCATGCACTGAAAGCTTGCATGGATAGAAAGGAGGGAAAGAGATGAGAGAATGAGGGCTGCCACAGAAGGAGGCAAACAGTGAGAATAAGGGCTGCAAGAGCTGGAGAAACATATGAATTAGGTAGAGCTGAGGGATAGAGAAAGCTGTAAGGGGAAAGGGACAGTGAGTGTATCTGTATGAGTGGTATTAGCATGTGTGGTTTATGATTTTAGGACATAATAACAATCATCTGTTCCTTAGGTCTAAAAAACAGGTAAATACAACCTCACAGAATAGCAACAAATGACATATTACACAGTGTCACGATTTATTCAACAAAAATAAAGCCATAATGAAGTAGCCATGTGTGAAAAACCAAGTACATCTTACCATCCAATTGCTTGTAGAGACACCTTTAGCAGCAATGGGTTGAAGTAATGGTTTTCTGTATGACTTTATCAGTCTGCTACATCATTGTATAGGAATTATGGGCCACTCTTCTTTACAGAATTGCTTCAGTTCATTGAGGTTTGCAGTATTTGTTTATACACAGCTGTCTTAAGATCCCGCCACAGCATTTCAGTCGGATAGAGGACTAGGCTTTGACTGGGCCATTGCAGGAGGTTGATCCTTTTCAGCCATTGACGATGTGACGTGCCGTTCAAGAGGGCAGAGTCAAACGGAACAGGACACTGGGCGGCACTGTGCCGGCATGCTGGCCGCTTAATGATTTTAAAGCGGCCAGCATTTCTTACCGCCGCTTTAAGACACACAGCCACATCGACTGCAATGGCATCTCGGTGTGCCGTCCAGTTCTGCGGGCATTAAAGAAGACCCTGGCGTGGGTGAATCGGCCACTTAAATGGGCGGCCGCGCGGCCGTTTAATGTAGATTCCAGGCGGCCTGGGGGGCAATTGCCCCCCTGGCCCAGCCCTCATCTGGCCAGTGTTCACACACGGCGCCGCCCAATGGCCGTGTCTCAGCTCAACAAAATCACACAAAAATTCTCAATGGAAATCAAATTTATCAACCCATGGAGGTCTGGATATGGAGTCACACATTACCTTATATTACATAGTTACATAGTTACATAGTTACATAGTTACATAGTTACATAGTTACATAGGCTGAAAAAAGACATGCTTAGATCAAGTTCAGCCTTTCCTATATCTGTTAATTTATTGCTGTTTGATCCAAAAGAAGGCAAAAACCCCCGGCTTCGCTCTTTCCAATTTTGCACTAACCAGGGAAAAAAATTCCTTCTTGACCCCAAAATGGCAGTCAGATTTCTCCTTGGATCAATAAGCTGTTTCTCCATAATTAAAGATTATATCCCCGAATATTATGTTTTTCCAGGTATCCATCCAGTTGCAGTTTAAACGTCTGTACAGACTCTGATAAAACTACCTCTGCAGGCAGAGAATTCCACATCCTTATTGTCCTTACTGTAAAAAACCCTTTCCTCTGCTTTAGTCTAAATCTCCTTTCTTCCAGTCTAAATGCATGACCACGTGTCCTATGCATAGTCCTGTTTATGAACAGATTTCCACACAATGGTTTGTATTGGCCCCGAATATATTTATATAACGTTATCATATCCCCTCTGAGGCGACGTTTTTCTAAACTAAACAGATTTAAATTAGTTAACCTTTCTTCATAACTATAGTGCTCTATTCCTTTTATTAATTTTGTAGCCCGCCTCTGCACCCTTTCTAGTGCTATGATATCCTGCTTTAGAAAAGGTGCCCAAAATTGCACAGCATACTCAAGGTGCGGCCTTACCATTGATTTATACAGAGGCAAAATTATATCTTTATTCCGCGACTTGATGCCCCTTTTTATACACGACAATACCTTACTGGCCTTAGCAACCGCAGACTGACACTGCACATTGTTGCCTAGTTTGTCGTCTATAACAATTCCCAAATCCTTCTCATTTGTCATTACCCCTAATTCACTACCGTTTAGGGTGTAGGTTGCTTGTGCATTCGCTACCCCGAAGTGCATAACTTTACATTTATCTACATTGAATTTCATCTGCCATTTGAGTGCCCAGTCCCCCAGTCTATCTAGATCCCTCTGCAGCACAGTAATATCCTGCTCGCCCTGTATAACTTTACCTAGTTTTGTGTCATCTGCAAACACAGAAACATGACTTTCAATGCCTCCTGCCAGGTCATTTATAAATATGTTGAATAAAATTGGTCCCAGAACAGAACCCTGAGGGACACCACTTACCACTTTTGACCAGCTTGAAAATTTACCATTTATAACAACTCTCTGTTCTCTACCTCTAAGCCAATGTTCTACCCAAGAACAAGAATTTGCATCTAGGCCAATTTCTTTCAGTTTGAATACTAACCTATTGTGTGGAACCGTGTCAAACGCCTTGGCAAAATCCAAGTAGATTACATCCACTGCAACACCCTGATCTACACTTCTACTTACTTCTTCGTAGAATGCAATTAAATTAGTTTGACAGGACCTATGTTTTATAAAACCATGCTGATTTATGCTAATAATACTATTCTTCCCAAGGAATTCTTGAATATTATCCCTAAACAGCCCTTCAAATACTTTCCCAGCAACGGAAGTTAGGCTCACAGGTCTATAATTTCCGGGCACAGAGTTGGAACCCTTTTTGAAAATAGGAACCACATCTGCCTTCCTCCAATCCTCTGGTACAATTCCTGAAAGAAAAGAATCCCGAAAGATTAGAAACAGAGGTTCACTTATTTCCTGACACAGCTCCTTAAGTACTCGTGGGTGAATAACGTCAGGCCCTGGAGCCTTGTTAACATTAATTTTCTTTAGTTGCTGCAGCACCTTGTCCTGGGCCATCCACTCACAGTTTGACTGAAAATTTTTCTCAGTGGTCCTATGTATCTCCATTGCCATAGGTCCCTCCTTAACATATACTGAGGAAAAATACTTATTTCAAGTTTCTGCTTTTTCCTGGTCCTCCTTAACCAACACTCCCCTCTCTGTTATTAATGAACCTACGTTTTCATTCTTCGTTTTTTTAGAATTTATGTACTTAAAGAATTTTTTGGGGTTAGTTTTGCTCTCTTTGGCAATCACCCTCTCATTTTCTAGTTTAGCCCATCTAATCACTTTTTTGCATGCTTTATTGGCTTCCTTATATCTTATATAGGATGCCTCTGATTCGTCTGATTTAAATGCTGTAAAAGCCATTTTCTTATTTTTAATTTCCTGCTTAACGACCCCACTAAGCCACATCGGTTTCAATTTGTTTCTTTTATATTTGTTTCCTAGTGGTACATACTGAGAAGTGTACCCTGCTAATATTTGTTTGAAAATACTCCATTTTTCCTCAGTATTTTTATCCCTGAAGAGTTTTTGCCAGTCAATAAGTTGTAAAGCTGCTCTTATCTTATTGAAATTGGCCTTCTTAAAATTATACGTTTTAGTATTCCCCATAGGCAATTTCTTTTTTGAGTTTATTTCAAAAGAGACCATATTGTGATAACTATTACCCAAGTGCTCCCCCACTTGAATGTTAGACACAAGATCAACATTGTTTGTTATCACCAGATCCAAACAAGAATCCTTTCTAGTTGGTGCTTGTACCAGTTGTGACATGAAGGTGTCATTTAACAGGTTCAAAAACCTGGATCCCCTTGCAGAACTACTAGTCTCTCTATCCCAATTTATGTCCGGGTAATTAAAATCTCCAATAATTAACGCGTTACCCAGATGTGCAGCTTTCTCAATTTGTTCTAACAGCTGCTCTTCCTCATCATTATTAACATTAGGTGGTTTATAACATATCCCAACCAGTAGTTCTTTTCCTTTTTTATGCCCCAAGTTGATATCTACCCATAAAGCTTCCACAAATCCCTTGTCGCCTTCAAGATGCTTAATATTTGACTTTAGCTCGTTGCTAACATACAAGCATACTCCTCCTCCCTTCCTGTTTTTTCTGTCCTTCCTATATAATGTATAACCTTTTAAGTTAACTGCCCAGTCATGGCTCTCATCCCACCATGTTTCTGTTATGCCTATTATATCATATTGGTTAGTGTATGCTATTGCCTCTAGTTCTCCCATTTTGTTATTTAGGCTCCTTGCATTAGCAAGCATACATTTAATATTACCCTGAGTCTCTTGAATTTTATGAGAATTTTTATTAATACATACCTCCTCTGTTCTGATCTTGCCCCTCCCCCCATCTCCACCCCCCTTGTTCTGATCTGAAGCCCCACTCCTTTCTGCACTCCTTTCTCCATTTTCAAGATCTCTGTGTCCCTCCCCCCCTACCACTAGTTTAAAAACTCATCCAGCCTTCTAGCCATCCTCTCCCTTAGCACAACAGACCCTCTTCCGTTTAGGTACAATCCATCACCGCTATAAAGATTGTACCCAAGCGCAAAATCAGCCCAGTGCTCTAGAAAGCCAAAACCCTCCTTCCTACACCATGACTTTAGCCACGCATTTACCTCCCTGATCTCCCACGGCCTTTCTACTGTTGCGCGAGGCACAGGTAATATTTCTGAAAATACTACCTTGGAGGTCCTTTTCTTCAATTTATCTCCTAATTCCCTGAAATCATTCTTTAGGACCTTCCATTTTCCACTGACTTTGTCATTGGTACCAATATGGACCATGACAGCCGGGTCTTCCCCAGCCCCTCCCAATAATCCATCCACTCTGTCAGCAACATGCCGGACCCGAGCACCCGGGAGACAGCAAACTGTCCGGTTGAGCTTATCAGAGCGGCAGATTACCCTATCTACTCTCTTAATAATAGAGTCCCCTACCACCACAACCTGTCTAGCCTTTCCTACGCTCTCAACCCCACTCATACTAGAGGGGCTGTTCCCTCAGCTGTTAGAAGGAACTGCTTCCTCCAGTATAGCTACTCCTGAGCTAATGCACCCAACATCTTCACTCAAGCGGGCAAATCTGTTAGGCTGCACAAGGTCAGGACTAGCTAAACCTTTCCTCTTTCCACCCCCTCTACCACCACGTGTAACTGTGACCCAGCTACATGCCTGTTCCCCAGCTGACTTATCTCCTCCCTCTTCACTGCCTGCACCCACTAAACTCTGCTCAGTGAGCAGCAGACTCCTTTCAAGATTGTCTATCTCTCTCAAAGTTGCAATTTGCTTCTCCAGATCTCTAATATGAGATTCCAGAGAAGCCACTTGCTCACACCTGCCACAGAGGTATGGACCCTGGACGGATTCATCCAGGAATGCATACATGAAACAAGATGTGCATTGGGTCAGATCATCAATCTTGCTAACTCCCATAACCATACTCATAATCAAGTATAAGAAAAAAAAATAAAATAAATGAGAACCTACAAAATAACAGTTAAACAGGAACACCCGTCAAAATAAACAGTTAAAAGTAAAAATATAAAGCAGTATAAATACAGTACCTTGTGGAACCCCTGTTTCTCTTTCCAACTCCTGTTTCTTTTTAACTCCTACTTAAAACAGCCTACTTGAAAAAGAGACTATCTCAATGCAGAAGCAACTCAAGTGAGCAAGCTCTGTGAGTTACTTGGGGCTTTATATAGATAACCCCACACAGGTGAAGCTAGGTAACCACTCCCCTCAATTAACTGAGCTGCAGCACACAAGAAAAAAAACACCAAAAATAAAGCACCCAAAACAGATGACTGAGTAATTGAATGCAACCAAATAAAGCTTTTTCCACCAGTTGTACTCCTCCAAGGGAACTCCTGTTTCTTTTTAACTCCTACTTAAAATAGCCTACTTGAAAAAGAGACTATCTCAATGCAGAAGCAACTCAAGTGAGCCAATATATATATATAGATATATATATATATCCCAGTACCTTATATGCTAATATATATCTCATTACCTTATATATTAATGCATATCCCATTACCTTATATACTGATATATATATATATATATATATATATATATATATATGTAACCTATTACTTTATATACTAATATATATTGTATTACCTTATATACTAATATATATATATATATATATATATATATATATATATATTCCATTACCTTATATACTAATATATATGCAACCTATTACCTTTTATACTAATATATATATATATATATATATATAACATTACCTTCTATACCAATATATATCTCATTACCTTACAAACTAATATGTATGTAACCTATTACATTACATACTAATATATATCCCATTACTTTAGATGCTAATATATATGCCATTACCTTATAAACTAATATATAAACATTTATACTAATAAAGAATGACAGACAACGCCCACAGCCAATTACAGCTCTCCTTGCCACCACCATCCCCCCTCCGCTTTCCGCCCATTTCCCCTCGTATTCCTGACATCATCGGCCACACCCTCCAAGAGCTGCCGGCACTCCGTACTGACCGATGGTGTTGGCTTTGCAGTGCAGGAAAGCCCCTCCCACTCAATGCTTTTTAAATATTATAATAAATGCATTTCAAAAGCACCAACCAGGCATTGCAATGGTTACAGATTATCCATTTGCCCCAGGGGGGGGTGGGACATGGGGAGCAGGACATTAACCCTTTCACCATTTCTTGGGGAATAGGGAGCAGCGCATTAACCCTTTCACCACCTCCTGGGGCATGAGGGGCAAGGCATTAACACTTCCAGCACCTCCTGGGGCATCAGGGGCAGGACTTTAACCCTTTCACCACCACTTGGGGAGTAGGGCATTATCCCTTTATTTACCCCCCAGGGTGTCTGCTGCTGTTATCAGTGAGATGAGACATTTTTATTATCGATGGAGAAATAATGGAAATAGCGCCAACATATTCCACGGTGCTGCAGAAGGTAGAACGTCTGAGGAGTTATCCCTGGCTGAATTAGGGGAAAATATTGCTTCTTCTTAGTCTTGCTGCTTGCTAGGCCACGCCCACTTCTGCTTACCTGCCTAGCAACCTTCGTGATGTTAGAGCCCACATGATGTCATAATGCACTGAAGCTGTGGATGCGGTTACTTGCAGCAAGCTCCAGCATTGCGTATTGGGAGTTGACGAGTGTAAGTTTTAGTGGGAAATCTTATATTATAACTTACATTATATTATATTACATTGTATTATATAGTATATTATATTATATATGTTTTATGCTATGTTACATTATATGATACATTGCATTATTCTAAAGTACATTATCTATTAAATTGTGTTACATTGTAATGTAATATTATTTTATGTTACATTATTATTGTTATTATTATTTTATATTTTATTCTGTTACATAATATGATATATTGCATTATATTAGAGTACATTATATATTAAATTGTGTTACAGTGTAATGTAATAAATATAATGTCACTTGAAGTGTACAATAATACATTATATGATATATTATATTACATCATATTATATATTATATTACATTATATGAATTTATATTACATTATATTATTTTATATGTCTTTTTATTACATTATATTATTTTATAGGATATTATATGACTTTATATCATATATTATTTTATTTTGTATTTTTGATTACATTAAATCTTTCCCTTTTTCCTTTCAGATCGCGCTCTCAGTGATTAGAGAAGTAAACCGACTCACCCATCGACCGGCAGCAAGTTCTGCCACTGACATAAAATGCTGGGATCCAGCAAACCCAATTGTTCCCCCAAAAATGCCTACATCAGATCAAGGCAGAAAAGCGTCTTCCGTTCTCTGAAGGCAAAAGCGAGTTACATTACCATCATGACCAGGGTCAACCCGGAAAAAAAACTCGCCAAGACCAACACGGCATCCAACATCTGCCAAGCAGAAAGTCCAAGCTGCGCTCGGTGTCGCCCTTCAGAGAAGAAGACAGCCAGAAACATCATGGCCACGGCTCGACCTTCTATGAGTGACACCAAAGCTCACACCAGCGCTCCGAATGCGAGTTACATTACCAACATGACCAGGGCCAATCC
Organism: Spea bombifrons; assembly: GCF_027358695.1. Lineage (NCBI taxonomy): Eukaryota > Metazoa > Chordata > Amphibia > Anura > Pelobatidae > Spea > Spea bombifrons. Next base: position 44,183,964 of record NC_071088.1, read on the forward strand.
GAAAAAAAAACTCGCCAAGACCAACACGGCATCCAACATCTGCCAAGCAGCAAGTGCAGGCTGCGCTCGGTGTCGTCCATCAGAGAAGAAGTCAGCCAGAAACATCATGGCCACGGAGGAGGCACCAGCTGAATTCTGCACCCTGCAGAGGACAATGATGGACGCCATACAAATGTACTACCCGCTGGGCACAACTTTCCAACAAGCCATCCCAAAACCACCTTTGGCGCCCGCTAGGCCGCTCGCTGCCCCCAAAGTTAATTTTGTTGCTCCACAACGTCCGAACACCAACCGGGATAACGTGAAGTGGCCGGTGGTGCAGCAAGTCCTGCCGGTGGAGAAGCTCAGAGCACCAGTACTGAGTCCCGAAGCTGAGATGGCCAAGAAGAGACAAGCCCTGAAGAGACGGGCCCAGCAGGAGAGGGAAGAGGCTGCCAAGCGCACGCGTTTTGGCGTCTTCAACTTTGTGGTTCAGCGGGAGCTTGACTTAGAGAATGACAGGCTCTTTGGATACCCTCCTTTCCTTGGTTAATCCTTATCCTCACCCCAACCCCACTTTAATAAATGATTAAATTTACTCCACAGACGTCGTGGTTATTTGTGGAAGTTGTATTGGTGATAAAAGTGGTGGCTCTGTATGCTTGGCTTTGCTCTGACACCAGACCAGAGCCGGTGTTTTAGGCGAGCTGAGCTTTGCCGTGAATTACCATCCCAGGGAACTCTGAGCATTTGCCTCAGCACCGTCCAATGAGAGGAATTAATTTACCTCCAGCAGGTTTGCACAGGGCAAAGTTACCCCAGGCATGCACTGAAAGCTTGCATGGATAGAAAGGAGGGAAAGAGATGAGAGAATGAGGGCTGCCACAGAAGGAGGCAAACAGTGAGAATAAGGGCTGCAAGAGCTGGAGAAACATATGAATTAGGTAGAGCTGAGGGATAGAGAAAGCTGTAAGGGGAAAGGGACAGTGAGTGTATCTGTATGAGTGGTATTAGCATGTGTGGTTTATGATTTTAGGACATAATAACAATCATCTGTTCCTTAGGTCTAAAAAACAGGTAAATACAACCTCACAGAATAGCAACAAATGACATATTACACAGTGTCACGATTTATTCAACAAAAATAAAGCCATAATGAAGTAGCCATGTGTGAAAAACCAAGTACATCTTACCATCCAATTGCTTGTAGAGACACCTTTAGCAGCAATGGGTTGAAGTAATGGTTTTCTGTATGACTTTATCAGTCTGCTACATCATTGTATAGGAATTATGGGCCACTCTTCTTTACAGAATTGCTTCAGTTCATTGAGGTTTGCAGTATTTGTTTATACACAGCTGTCTTAAGATCCCGCCACAGCATTTCAGTCGGATAGAGGACTAGGCTTTGACTGGGCCATTGCAGGAGGTTGATCCTTTTCAGCCATTGACGATGTGACGTGCCGTTCAAGAGGGCAGAGTCAAACGGAACAGGACACTGGGCGGCACTGTGCCGGCATGCTGGCCACTTAATGATTTTAAAGCGGCCAGCATTTCTTACCGCCGCTTTAAGACACACAGCCACATCGACTGCAATGGCATCTCGGTGTGCCGTCCAGTTCTGCGGGCATTAAAGAAGACCCTGGCGTGGGTGAATCGGCCACTTAAATGGGCGGCCGCGCGGCCGTTTAATGTAGATTCCAGGCGGCCTGGGGGGCAATTGCCCCCCTGGCCCAGCCCTCATCTGGCCAGTGTTCACACACGGCGCCGCCCAATGGCCGTGTCTCAGCTCAACAAAATCACACAAAAATTCTCAATGGAAATCAAATTTATCAACCCATGGAGGTCTGGATATGGAGTCACACATTACCTTATATGCTAATATATATAGAGATATATATATATCCCAGTACCTTATATGCTAATATATATCTCATTACCTTATATATTAATGCATATCCCATTACCTTATATACTGATATATATATATATATATATATATATATGTAACCTATTACTTTATATACTAATATATATTGTATTACCTTATATACTAATATATATATATATATATATATATATATATATATATATATATATATATATTCCATTACCTTATATACTAATATATATGCAACCTATTACCTTTTATACTAATATATATATATATATATAACATTACCTTCTATACCAATATATATCTCATTACCTTACAAACTAATATGTATGTAACCTATTACATTACATACTAATATATATCCCATTACTTTAGATGCTAATATATATGCCATTACCTTATAAACTAATATATAAACATTTATACTAATAAAGAATGACAGACAACCCCCACAGCCAATTACAACTCTCCTTGCCACCACCATCCCCCCTCCGCTTTCCGCCCATTTCCCCTCTTATTCCTGACATCATCGGCCACACCCTCCAAGAGCTGCCGGCACTCCGTACTGACCGATGGTGTTGGCTTTGCAGTGCAGGAAAGCCCCTCCCACTCAATGCTTTTTAAATATTATAATAAAAAGCACCAATCAGGCATTGCAATGGTTACAAATTATCCATTTGCCCCAGGGGGGGGTGGGACATGGGGAGCAGGACATTAACCTACTCACCACCTCCTGGGACATGAAGGGCATGGCATTAACCCTTTCAGCACCTCTTGGGACATGGGGAGCAGGGCATTAACCCTTTCACCATTTCTTGGGGAATGGGGAGCAGCACATTAACCCTTTCACCACCTCCTGGGGCATGAGGGGCAAGGCATTAACACTTCCAGCACCTCCTGGGGCATCAGGGGCAGGACTTTAACCCTTTCACCACCGCTTGGGGAGTAGGGCATTATCCCTTTATTTACCCCCCAGGGTGTCTGCTGCTGTTATCAGTGAGATGAGACATTTTTATTATCGATGGAGAAATGATGGAAATAGCGCCAACATATTCCACGGTGCTGCAGAAGGTAGAACGTCTGAGGAGTTATCCCTGGCTGAATTAGGGGAAAATATTGCTTCTTCTTAGTCTTGCTGCTTGCTAGGCCACGCCCACTTCTGCTTACCTGCCTAGCAACCTTCGTGATGTTAGAGCCCACATGATGTCATAATGCACTGAAGCTGTAGATGCGGTTACTTGCAGCAAGCTCCACCATTGCGTATTGGGAGTTGACGAGTGTAAGTTTTAGTGGGAAATCTTATATTATAAATTACATTATATTATATTACATTGTATTATATAGTATATTATATTATATATGTTTTATTCTATGTTACATTATATGATACATTGCATTATTCTAAAGTACATTATCTATTAAATTGTGTTACATTGTAATGTAATATTATTTTATGTTACATTATTATTGTTATTATTATTTTATATTTTATTCTGTTACATTATATGATATATTGCATTATATTAGAGTACATTATATATTAAATTGTGTTACAGTGTAATGTAATAAATATAATGTCACTTGAAGTGTACAATAATACATTATATGATATATTATATTACATCATATTATATATTACATTATATGAATTTATATTACATTATATTATTTTATATGACTTTTTATTACATTATATTATTTTATAGGATATTATATGACTTTATATCATATATTATTTTATTTTGTATGTTTGATTATATTAAATATTTCCCTTTTTCCTTTCAGATCGTGCTCTCAGTGATTAGAGAAGTACACCGACTCACCCATCGACCGGCAGCAAGTTCTGCCACTGACATAAAATGCTGGGATCCAGCAAACCCAATTGTTCCCCCAAAAAGGCCTACATCAGATCAAGGCAGAAAAGCGTCTTCCGTTCTCTGAAGGCAAAAGCGAGTTACATTACCATCATGACCAGGGTCAACCCGGAAAAAAAACTCGCCAAGACCAACACGGCATCCAACATCTGCCAAGCAGAAAGTCCAAGCTGCGCTCGGTGTCGCCCTTCAGAGAAGAAGACAGCCAGAAACATCATGTCCACGGCTCGACCTTCTATGAGTGACACCAAAGCTCACACCAGCGCTCCAAATGCGAGTTACATTACCAACATGACCAGGGCCAATCCGAAAAAAAAACTCGCCAAGACCAACACGGCATCCAACATCTGCCAAGCAGCAAGTGCAGGCTGTGCTCGGTGTCGCCCATCAGAGAAGAAGACAGCCAGAAACATCATGGCCACGGAGGAGGCACCAGCTGAATTCTGCACCCTGCAGAGGACAATGATGGACGCCATACAAATGTACTACCCGCTGGGCACAACCTTCCAACAAGCCATCCCAAAACCACCTTTGGCGCCCGCTAGGCCGCTCGCTGCCCCCAAAGTAAATTTTGTTGCTCCACAACGTCCGAACACCAACTGGGATAACGTGAAGTGGCCGGTGGTGCAGCAAGTCCTGCCGGTGGAGAAGCTCAGAGCACCAGTACTGAGTCCCGAAGCTGAGATGGCCAAGAGGAGACAAGTCCTGAAGAGACGGGCCCAGCAGGAGAGGGAAGAGGCTGCCAAGCGCACGCGTTTTGGCGTCTTCAACTTTGTGGTTCAGCAGGAGCTTGACTTAGAGAATGACAGGCTCTTTGGATACCCTCCTTTTCTTGGTTAATCCTTATCCTCACCCCATCCCCACTTTAATAAATGATTAAATTTACTCCACAGACGTGGAAGTTGTATTGGTGATAAAAGTGGTGGCCCTGTAGGCTTGGCTTTGCTCTGACACCAGACCAGAGCCGGTGTTTTAGGCGAGCTGAGCTTTGCCGTGAATTACCATCCCAGGGAACTCTGAGCATTTGCCTCAGCACCGTCCAATGAGAGGAATTAATTTACCTCCAGCAGGTTTGCACAAGGCAAAGTTACCCCAGGCATGCACTAAAAGCTTGCATGGATAGAAAGGAGGGAAAGAGATGAGAGAATGAGGACTGCCACAGAAGGAGGCAAACAGTGAGAATAAGGACTTCTAGAGCTGGAGAAACATATGAATTAGGTAGAGCTGAGGGATAGAGAAAGCTGTAAGGGGAAAGGGACAGTGAGTGTATCTGTATGAGTGGTATTAGCATGTGTGGTTTATGATTTTAGGACATAATAACAATCATCTGTTCCTTAGGTCTAAAAAACAGGTAAATACAACCTCACAGAATAGCAACACATGACATATTACACAGTGTCACGATTTATTCAACAAAAATAAAGCCATAATGAAGAGCCATGTGTGAAAAACCAAGTACATCTTACCATCCAATAGCTTGTAGAGACACCTTTAGCAGCAATGGGTTGAAGTAATGGTTTTCTGTATGACTTTATCAGTCTGTCACATCATTGTATAGGAATTATGGGCCACTCTTCTTTACAGCATTGCTTCAGTTCATTGAGGTTTGCAGTATTTGTTTATACACAGCTGTCTTAAGATCCCGCCACAGCATTTCAGTCGGATAGAGGTCTGGGCTTTGACTGGGCCATTGCAGCAGGTTGATCCTTTTCAGCCATTGCGTTGTAGATTTTTTGGTGTGCTTGGGATCATCTGCCTCTCAGTGATTAGAGTAGTAAATCAACTCACTCATTACCCTGCAATAAAAGAGTACGCCATCCAAAATGTACTACCTGCTGGGCACATCTTCCCAACCTATCCCAAAACAGCCTTTGATGCCCGCTAGGCCACTCACTGCCCCCAAATTAAAACCAGCATCTCGGCAACATCCAGAGATCATGGCCAGGGCTGGATGATCACTGGAAGAAACCAAAACTCCCGCCAGGCTTCTCGACGCCCTCAAACTTAAACTTGGCGCTATACAAAGCCTGAACGCCAAGTGGGATGACGTGCAGTGTCCAGTGGTGCAGCGAGTCATGCAAGTGGAGAAGCCTAGAGCACCAGTAGTTAGTCCAGAAGCTGAAAAGGCCCAGAAGAGACGGGCCCAGCAGGAGAGGGAAGAGGCTGCCTGGTGCACACATTTTGGTGTATAACTTTCTATTTGGTTTGATTAGAGACCAATTTAATGGTCCACAGGACCTTTCATTGTTACCATAGTGATTTACAGTTAATTTTACATGTATGAACCTATACAAAAAAGTATGTACCCCAAGGTCTAACTGTTGGTCACTCGAATAAGCATAGCCCGAAAGTCATGTGATTAAACTGCAACAGAACAAAACAGAAATTCCAACACGTCTTGTCTCGTTTTTCAAGACGTGTTGTTCCTTCCTGAGCCTGTGCCTGTTCCTTCCTGAGCCTGTGCCTGTTCCTTCCTGAGCCTGTGCCCGTTCCTTCCTGAGCCTGTGCCCGTTCCTGCCTGAACCTGTGCCCGTTCCTGCCTGAGCCTGTTCCCGTTCCTGCCTGAGCCTGTGCCCGTTCCTGACTGTGCCCGTTCCCGTACCCGTGCCTGAGCCGGTACTCATGCATGATCCAGTACCTGAGCTAAAGCCTGTAACCGTGCATGAACCTGTTGTCGGGGATTCGGGATGAGGAACCCGGTATGCAGGATACCTCACGGCGGTGAGGGCAGATGGTAATTCAGCAAATCCAGAATAAGCGATATTTATTAGCCAAGGGTCAGGAACGGAGAAATTAGCATAAACGGTATTCAATAGCCAAAGGTCAGGAACGGAGAAATCAGCATAAACAGTATTCAATAGCCAGGGTTCAGCAACAGGAATCAGATAGATAGGCAGTAACACCATAGAGCTCTGTACAACACAATAACTGAGCACTGAATGATACTCAGTGCTGGTTTTTAAAGCTACCACCAGGGGTCGCTCCGCCTCCGTGCGTAACGTCATTGACGCGCGTTCCCCGCCTCCTATATTCAGGAATCCACAAAGAGAGGTGGGGGCGCGTGCGCGCGCTTCTGTATACAGACGGCGAGGCAGCCGACGGAGCAGCAGTGAGGACGGCAGCGGCGTGGGAGCTGGTGCTCGCCATTGGCGGGTACTCAGGTGAGTCGCTTCGTCGGGGTCCCTGCTGAGGACCCTGACACCTGTACACGTGCCTGGCCTGGTAGTACTCCGTTCTCGCCCGCCCTGTCAGTGGGCCTCCGTTCTCGTCCGCCCTGCCAGTGGGCCTCCGTTCTCGTCCGCCCTGCCAGTGGGCCTCGCCTGTGCCTGCACCTGTGCCTGTACCTACCTGTACCTGCCTCAGTTCCCGTCTCTCTGCCTCAGCTCCCGAGCCTGTACCTGCCTCAGCTTCCGTCTCTCTGCCTCAGCTTCCGTCTCTCTGCCTCCGCTCCCGAGCCTGTACCTGCCTCAGCTCCCGTCTCTTTGCCTTTCCAGTTCTGCTACTCTGTCTGTGCCTATCTCTCTGTCACCATGCATAAAGGGGTACAGACAGAGTCCCCCGTATCCCCTGCACATGGACTCCTACCAGACCTGCTTGCCTGGGTCCTGACAGTGAGGAACTAGCATGTAGCGAGAAGGTAAGGGTTACTCTGAGGTATAAAGTGTTGACCCCTCTCCCAGTCCGTGTATCTATTAGTCCAGCAAACCCAAGTAGGCTAGCTAGGTTGTACCATCTGATATAAACTAGTCTTGTAGCCTCCCTTGACTTTGGTGGCATTGGTTACTTTTGGCTCATCTTATTTTTCTTAGGTTTCCATATAAATTTTAACATTGCTGAATGAAATGTCTGGATAGTACGAGTAGATGGTGAGAGTAGAAGTCCATAGAGTATCTGTGGGATGGAGACCATCATTATTGATGCACTCAAGGAAGGTAAGAGGTAATAGGCTCCACTTTTGGAAATCCCCAGAGCCAAGCCAACCGATGGTGAAGTCTTTTGGAATGAGGAAGAGAGTTGGCGCTTAGACTGGTCAGTAGCATTAAGCTGTAGCGCCTCTGATGTGGGTAATCGATGCTTAGTCCGGATACTTCCTGGAAGTGCTCTAAATTATTCACTAGTGGGAGAGGTTCTAATGCGATAATGAAAGGGGGGAGAGCAGATATCCCTTTATTTTGCCGCTTATTTTTGCAGCTTAGTCAGTTCTCCCCGGAAAATCCTTGGCCTTCATCAAAGCAGCCAGAATGTTTCAGATGGTTTTTTACTGAATGTTTACCCGCTACAAATCCTGTCTGGGTTGGCGAGATGATACCAGGTAGGAACTCCTTCCATCTAACTTCGATTTACAATCGGCATTCAATATGGAGACGGGTCTGTAGGATGAAGGGAGATGAGGGTCTGTCACGTCCTTTTTTTGCTTCGATCCATTCCTGGATTTCCTTTTGCTCTGTTCTGATTTTCCATTCCTTGCTTCTGCTTCAGCTCTTTGCTTCAGCTCTGTTTCCTTTATAAGGTGTGCCCCACCCATGTGTTCTGTTTGTCTCAGTCTACAGTCTAAAGGTATGTCTCAGTGCTATGTGTTTGGTTTGTTTCGTACCTTTTTTCAGTAGGGATTAGCGTTAGGACCCACCGTCATTGGAGTACTTTGGCGTAGTGGTGGGCTAAGCATACCATGGCCATAAGATGTGACGGAATCTCCAATAGTTATCAAACAGTCCTAGGTTAGTTCCTGTATTTGTGTCCTGTCCTGTATCCCCGGCAGCAGGGTGTCCTGTCTTTTATCCCTGGCAACGGGGTGTCCTGTCTTGTTCCCTGTTGTGCCCTGTATTATGTATATCTTGTCTGGTTATGTTTATTCCGTGTTCTACAAGAATGAAAAAATATAAAAACAGGGTACTTAGCTTTTTAACCCTCTATTCATTCCTTGGAACACATATGTGGTAGCTTCCCCAAGGACTCTTCCTTCAAAAAGACCCTTATAACAGGTATATGGTATATTCCGTGTCTAGTTCACTGTTGTGCTCTGTAACATGTATATCTTGTCTGGTTATGTTTCGTGCCTGGTCTCCCTGTCCCTTGCTTGTTATGTTTCTGCTATATTTCTCTGCTTAGCTTCCATACTCCCAGCCTGCAGCATCCCACACATGAGTCTTGTGTGATGTCTCATGCCTGTTCCAGGGTGCCTGCAGGATTTCACTTTGTTCTGGACTTCATCCGCTGCTATATCAGGGCCCTGGTGTTTGGCTGCACAACCCTAGATACTCAACACCCAGGTGAGTGCGGTCACCCTGCATCAGGCCCTGTCCATCTCCGCTACAACACAATGACTCCTGAACTCCATCTTTGGGCGCGCTGGGTCCATTTAGTCATCAGCATGGACCCAGTTCCTTACAGGGTCTCTCTTTAGCTATTCTTTTTTGGGTCATCACTGTGTTGATCATTATGTTGGGTATAGTCAACCCACTTGTCCGCTAAACTAGCCTTGAAGTCCGACAATTGGCAGAAAAAGGATGTATAATGAGGGGCATAATGAGGTCAGTGTGATAGTGATCGGGGCATGGTCCAAGATAACAAGCTGTCTTATGTCAGCCTGTAAAGTGTGGTGCATTATCCTTAGCCACAGAGTAAAATGTGCATGTTTTATCTACCGGGTGCTCATTCCCCAGCTATCCACTAGATTCAATGAAACAAATCGGGCCGGATTTTTATTAGGAGCATAAACATTATGCAGTCCCAATCCATGACCAACAAGCTGACAATCCATCACCAAAAATCCACCCTGTGGATCACTTCTTGTTTTACTGGTTGAATAGACAGGATGTTTATGAAATAATATAGCCATGTCCAGGGGTGGACTGACCCATCGGGCACTCAGGCATGGACAAATGCTTTTTGGGGACAAAGATGGCAAGTCCATTGTGTGTTATCTGGGTGCTGGTTAGGTTCCGTGTGGACTCCAGGGCTGGCTTTGGGTTGTGCAACCTGTGAACTATGCCTGTAATCAGAGCCGGCCTTAGGTGTTCTGGCGCCCTGTGCGGACTACTCCTCTGGCGCCCCCCCATCCCAAAAAAAGAAAGGAATAAAAACTTGTAACAAAACCCCAATCACTATATACTACGCTTTTATTTAAAGTAAGTAACACACCAAAATAGGACAAAACAATTAAATAACAATATTATATATATATATATATATATATATATAAAATTAACAGCAATCACATTCCTATCATGCCCAGGCATACCCAGATTCCAGGATGTACTCGCAGACTTGGCATGATAGGAGTATGATTGCCCTATCTACCCCTTCTCACTCTCTTCTGCCCTATCAACCCCTTCTCACTCCCTTCTCCCTATCTACCCCCTTTCCCCTGTCTCACTCCCTTCTCCCTATCTACCCCCTCCTAACTATCTACCCTTTCCCTCTTTGAAGTTCACTTACCTTTCAGGAGTCCTGCGGTGGGGGTGCAAGGCCTCTGCCTCCCAGCTCTGCCACTGTATGGAACAGTATAGAATGATGGGAGTTATGATGTACTTTTAGAGCATAATTAGATCATGAAAAAGACATTGGAAATGGTACAGCATAACACCCATCACTCTCACACACTTACCAATCCAGACATATACCAATCCACACGCATACCAATCCACACGCATACCAATCCACACATATACACTAATCCACACAGACATACCAATCCACACGTATACCAATCCACACGTATACCAATCCACACATATACACTAATCCACACGCATACCAATCCACACATATATACCAATCCACACATATATACCAATCCACACATATATCAATCCACACACATACACTAATCCACACATATATACCAATCCACACATACACCAATCCACTCTCACTCTCACTGAATGCTTTCCTACCTTTCCTCTTTTCTCCTTACAGCTCCTTTTCCTTCTCTTCGCTCCTCTTCTTCAGTTCTTCTGTCTTCTTCCGGGTCAGAGGGCACGGACAGCGGTGGGCGCGGCTTCAGTGTTGTGCGCCGGGATCTGGCAACAAACCCCGGCGCACAGCAGCTGTTGCCGTGCGGATCACAAGGGAGCGGTATCGGAGGTCTTTAACAGACCTCCGGCTCCCTTGAGTGATTTTAAGCCGGCTTCAAGGGAGATCCTTGAACCAGCTTAAAATCACTCAAGGGAGCCGGAGGTCTGTTAAAGACCTCCGATACCGCTCCCTTGCGAGCCTGCTCCTCCAGCGGCGGACATTACTGTCTGTCTCTGGAGGGGTACCGGGTGCCCCCCTGATGAGCGGCACCCGGTGCGGACCGCCCCCCCCACTAGGTACGCTGCGGTGGCATCTAGGTACGCTACGGTGGCGTCGGGCCCGCGCTGGCGGCGGACCCAGCGGCGGCGCCCCCTGGAGTGTGGCGCCCTGTGTGGTCGCACAGGTCGCACACCCCAAAGGCCGGCCCTGCCTGTAATTTAGGGGGTTTTATCCATGCCTTTAATGCCGAGTTTTAATGTGAATTCCAATTGATCTGTACCTGCAAAGCTGGGTTTGTGTGTTATTCTGTTGATCCTTATATGCTATGCTATTCTTCCATACAATATGTATGTATACCTGCAAATACAGGGTTTGTATGTCTTATTCAGTTAATCAATACCTGCAATGCTGTTTCCATGTGTTTTATTTGATCTATAAACTCAGTGCTGAGTTTCCATGTGATTTCCAGTTGATCTATACCTGCAATGCTGGGCTTGTGTGTTCTGTTGGTCTATACCTGTGATGCTATTTTTCCATACATTATTATTGCATATTATTGCAAATCAGGATTTGTATGTCTGATTCTATGCCTTCAGTGCTGAGTTCACATGTGAATTTCAATTGATCTATACATGCAAAGCTGAGTTTGTGTGTTAATGTGTTGATCTATACCTAATATGCTATGTTTAAATACATTATTTATGTATACCTGAAAATACAAGGTTTGTATGTTTTATTCAGCTAATCTATACATTCAAGTGACCATATTAGATTTAGTGTTCACAAATGGAGATTTGTTAATAGATATTCCTGTAGGTGAAAGTTTGGGATCTAGTGATCATCAGTCTGTGTGGTTTAATATACAAACAGTGACTGAGTCACACCACACAAAAAAAAGTTTTAGATTTTAGAAAAGCTGACTTCTCTAAAATGAGAGTATGTATAGAGGAGTCATTATCCGACCGGGACAATTTAAATGGCGTTCAGGAGAAATGGGATTATGTAAAAGCTGTATTGTTGAAGATAACAGAAAATTGTATTAGGCTGGTCAGTAAATAAACAGCTGTGGTACTCTGCAGAAGTGGCCAAAATCGTAAAAGACAAGAAGTTAGCCTTTAGTAGATACAAAAATACCCAAAGTGAGGAAGATAGACGGAGCTATAAAATTAGGCAGAAAGAGGCAAAGACAGTTATCTGCCAAAGATCTGCCAAATCACATGCAGAAGAGCGAATTACCCTCTCAGTAAAAAATGGAGATAAAACATTTGTTAGATATATAAATGAGAAAAGGAAAGTTAAACAAGGATTAGATAGACTAAAAACAAAAGGAATGTATGTAAAAGAGGATAAAGGTTTAGCTGACTGCCTCAATGAATATTTCTGTTCAGTTTTTACAAATGAAAATGAGGGAATGGGACCTAAGTTGGGAAAAAAGACTGAATCATTTGATATATGGGAGTTTATCAAGGCGGAGGTTCTACTTCAGTTGTCTAAGGTAAAGACAAATAAGTCCATGGGGCCTGATGGGATACACCCCACGTTATTAAAAGAGCTTGGGGGTGTACTAGCAAAACCGTTAACTGATATATTTAACAAATCATTGGTAACGGGAGTCATCCCAGGGGATTGGAAAGCAGCAAATATTGTGCCCATTCACAAAAAAGGCAGTAGGGAGGAGTCTGGCAACTACGGCCAGTTGCGCTTACATCTGTAGTGGGAGATTAATGGAAACTGTTAAAGGAAAGGATTGTTGAACATCTGAAGTCACATTGGTTTCAAGATCAAAAACAACATGGGTTTTCCTCAGGAAGATCATGCCAAACGAATCTTACTGATTTTTTTGATTGGGTGACTAAAGTAATTGATCAAGGTGGTGCAGTAGACATTGCGTATCTGGATTTCAGTAAGGCCTTCGACACTGTCCCACATAGAAGACTTATAAATAAACTGCAATCTCTGGGTTTAGATCCCAATGTTGTTGAATGGATTAGGGAGTGGCTGAGTGACAAACAGAGGTACTTCTGTACTTGGACCCATTCTCTTTAATGTTTTTATTAGTGATACTGCGGATGGTCTTGAAGGAAAGGTATGTTTATTTGCTGACGACACAAAAATTTGCAACAGGGTTGATGTTCCTGGAGGAAGAAGCCAAATGGCAAACTAGGTAAACTTGAAAAATGGTCAGAGCTGTGGCAATTTGCATTTATTTTTCGTAAATCAAAGATTTCATTGATTTTGTCTATAAAGGGGGAAGGGAGGGGTATACAGAAAAAAAAAAGAAGGGGGGAGGCCCCGACGCAGCAGGACCAGGCATAGTACAGAAGGAACAAAACAAACAACAACAAAAATAAATAAATAAATAAAAAAAAACCATAAAAGAGCAACAATAAAATACAGGACATGGTAGAAAGTACACAGCAGAGTAGTAACATAACAAGATACATGGCTTGGTAAGGCTCCAGATGCGCCCCAGAGCGCAGCAGAAAACATAGAAATCAAACTACACTCATCATGTAGGGGCCCCAGCCACAAAACGAGACCAGTAGAACCATTTCTTCCCATGTTGTGCCTCTCGACCCATGTGCCCAGCCACCAACTTCTCAAGGACCCACGTATTCTCCACCCTCGACACCCATTCCCTAAAGGAGGGCGGCGACACCTGATTCCAATACAGGGGAATCAAGGCTTTAGCCTCATTGAGTAAGTGTGGCACTACGGATTTTTTGTACGTAGCAATCGAGGCAGAGGTATGGTGTAGTAGGTAAAACACAGGCTGACAAGGCGGCGGGGAATCAGTGAGAAGACAGATGGTAGCACTAATCTCCCTCCAAAAAGGAATAATAAGGGGACATTCCCACCAAATGTGCAGAAACGAGCCACCTGGTTGACCACAACGCCAGCACACGTTCGGGTGATCGGGAAAAATAGCATGCATGCGAGCCGGCGTACGGTACCACATGGTGAGAAACTTGTAGGAAAGCTCCTGTGTCTTAGTATTCATGGAGCATACATGAGTCAACTGAAAGATTTTTTCCCAGTCTGCTTTAGATAACGAGACCCCTAAATCACGTTCCCACTTTCCAGTGAACACGGGCAAGGAGTCGTCCACCACCCGAGTAAGAATCCCATATAAAAGTGAGATCCCATGTGGCGGAAGAGCATCTCGGCCATGCAGCATCTCAAAAGGCGTTAACTGTCGCGAGAGGTTGTGCTTCTGCGGGATTGAATTAACAAAGTTCCGCAGTTGAAGGTATTGGAGGGAGTGGAGGGCAGACGGAGCGACCCCCTGGCACACAGCAGAAAAAGAGCGGAGCGTGCGCCCACTCATGTAAGCACTCAACGGCATAGATTCCCCAGGACGCAGCAATAGAAAGGCCCCACCACTCATGCCCGGGGGAAGTCTGGGTTAGAGCGGATGGGAGTTAGAGGCGAGGGATACGAAGTCAAATGGCGTTTACGGTGTGCAACATGCAAAACCGCGAGGGAAGCCAATACAAAAGGATTATCCCCAGCCGCACGTCGAGCAACACCCGGATCTAACCACGGCAGAACACGAATAGGGACGGAGGCAGCGGCTGCCTCCAGAGCAATCCACGATTTATGGGGCGGGTGGTGACACCATTCCAATGTTCGTAGTAGATGGCAAGCAGTAATAGTAGGTGTGAAGACAAGGTAAACCCAAACCACCCTCAGCCTTGGGTTTTTGTAGCAAAGAGATCGCCAACCGCGGGGATTTACCCGCCCAAATGAAGGAGATAAACAGTGTCCTTAGCGACGAGAAAAAAACACGGGGCATCCGAATGGGTAAAGCCTGCAATAAGTACAACACTCTGGGGAGCACATTCATTTTGATAACGTTAATCCGTCCCACCCACGAAATATAAAGAGAATTCCAAGCCAAAACATCTTTCCTGATTGCCTCAAGAAGAGGAGGAAAGTTGAATGTATACAGAAGGGAAGCGTCAACAGCCAACCACACGCCCAAATGCCGCATCTTAGAAGAGCACCATCGAAACTCGGATTTGGAGAAGTTGATTTTCAAATTGGACAGGTTGCCGTATGTGCGAAATTCCGCCATGAGCACAGGCAAGGAAACCCTGGGGTTTGTAAGAGCAAAGAGCATGTCGTCAGCAAAGGCAACCACCTTATGGTGAACACCCCCGCATCGCACTCCTGTAACATCAGGGTTAACTCTCACCGCCGCAAGAAAGGGCTCCAAAGAAAGGACGAAAAGCATAGGGGACAGGGGGCAGCCCTGCCTAGTACCATTGGTTATGGGAAATAAGGGAGAGAGCGCTCCATTGATCCTAACTCTCGCAGAGGGTACTGAGTAAAGGGAGGCAATCCACTGAAGCATATGAGGGCCAAAACCCACACCCTTAAGAACAGCGAACATGAAGGACCAGTCAAGGCGATCGAACGCCTTTTCTGCATCCGTGGAGAGAAGCACAGCCCCGGGGCCCGAGCGTTTAAGCAAATGAATGAGGTTAAGGGCACGGATAGTACCATCCCTACACTCCCTAGCAGGTACAAAGCCAGATTGATCAGAATGGATCAATGTCGGCAGAAACCGACCGATCCGTAAAGCCAAAACTTTTGCAAACAGTTTGAGATCCACATTTAAAAGGGACATAGGCCGATAATTGTTGCACTGTTCGGCATCCCTCCCGTCCTTAGGAATCACTGAAATAGTCACAGCCAGAGTATGGGGATGGAAAGACGCACAGTCTAAGATAGAATTATAAACCGCACGCACACGGGTCCCCAAAACATCAAATAATTTTTTATAATAGACAAGGGAGAAACCATCTGGCCCAGGGCATTTTCCCGCCTTGGAGAGCTTAAGTGCCGTCTCCAACTCAACCAACGAAATCGGGCTCTCCAAAGACTCGGAAGCCTCAAGTGCCAGCCTGCGGGTCAAGTATTTTGACAGGTATTGGGTTATAACTGAGTCACGAGCACCGGCAGGAGAGTTATGCGAGGGGGAGCAATTGTACAGGCCAGAATAATAAGAGACAAACGTCGCAGCTATATCAGGAGGGAGATGACAGGGAATCCCGGTAGGGCCACAAATCTTAGGGATATAAGTTTGACGACGACGCGCTCGCAGAGCCCTAGCCAAAAACTTCCCCGGTTTATTACCATGCTCATGGTAGATAGCCTTAAGCGTAGTATAATGCCGCCGAGCCCGGTCATTAAGGAGGGAGGCGAGTTCCCGATGCAGGACCGACAACTTGGAGAAGTCAGCATCCTGCAGCGTGTCCTTATGAATCCCCTCTAGCTGCGCTATCTGCAAGTAAAGGTCACTGAACCTCCAAGCGCTGGCCCTCCTCTTCTCCGAACCCAAGCGAATCAAAAGCCCCCGCAGCACGCATTTATGTGCCTCCCAGACAGTAGGGAGAGGTACGTCTGGCGTCAAATTAGTGCTAAAATAATCCCTGAGGGCAGAATCAATGGAGTCACACACCACGGCATCAGAGAACAAGGATTCATTTAAACGCCAAGTAAGCTGAGTAGGCCTATGGAGGGAGGAACGAAGGGACAGCACCAGAGGCGCATGGTCCGACCAAGTGATAGAGCCATAGTGGGCCTTCACCAGGGAGGGCAGATGGTAATGCGGGAGGAACAGACAATCTATGCGGGAATAACGTGAATGAGGGATAGAGAAGTAACTGAAATCCCTATCTGAGGGATGCAAAGCCCTCCAGCAATCCACCAATTGCGCCTCTCGCAATACAGCTCTTAACTTCCGAATCACAGCGGCCGGGGTCTGGGACAGGCCAGTAGAGGAATCCAACTTCGGGTCCAGGACTACATTAAGGTCACCACCAAAAACCAGAACTCCTTCCTGAAAATCCCGCAAACGCCGCAAAGTTTTAGAGAGCCACACATGTTGCCTAGTATTGGGAACATAAATATTGGCGAATGTATACATCACGCCAGCCACCTGCCCCTTAACAAAAAGGAACCTCCCCTCCTCGTCGGATAGGCAGGCAACTTCCGACCATGGGAAATGTTTAGACAGCAATATAGCTACCCCTTTAGACTTAGCCAAAGGGTTCGTACTGTAATATGCAAAAGGAAAATCCCAAGTGGTCAACTTCGGGTGTGAGGAACCGCGAAAATGAGTTTCTTGGAGAAAGGCGACAGACACATGATGATGTTTCAAGTCTCGAAACAGCGTAGAGCGCTTCTCGGGGACATTAAGACCCCGAGAATTGAGAGAGAACAGCACCAAATCGGCAGGACGAAAAGCCATGTCTAGTAAGTCAAGGGTTCAGAGAGAAGGGCAGACAAACAAAGAGTAAAGAAGAGAAAGAAGAAGAGAGGAGAGAACGAAGGAAAAAAAAAAAGGGGGGAGGAGGAGAGAGGACAACAATCACTAACAAAACAGGGAAAGTAGGCAAGGAAAGACAGGGGAGGAACAGAGGGAGGAGGAAAGGAACCAAGTACCTAAGGTGTCAGCCAGGAACAAGAACGGGAGATCAGGAAATCTCCGCAACGCCGCCCTGGCGAACCAAGGACACCTACGGTAAAAGGGCAACGAAAGCCCCAAAAGACCGGGTGTCAGGGTCCTACCTCACTCCCCCGTCGACGGCACAGGTTTCCACCCAATGGTGGGGTCGCGGGACGCCCGGGACTTCATCCGCGTACTCCGCGGCTTACTACGGCCTACGACAGGCCGCATCCCCGGACTCCAGTGCGGCAAATACCGCACGGGAGAAACGCTACACGTGGAGGGATGGCGGGGAGGCGTGGTCAGCGCCTCCAATAATGATTTACTCCTGGTCAGGGGCGGGACGAGTAGTGATTGACAGTCACTACTCCATTGTACATACCGAGGAGGGGAGGGGTCTCTGTTATTGGTGGGGAGGAGCTGACTTCTAGAGGGCTATTTAAACCCACAACTTCTAGGCCTCATTACTTGATTGTTCAAGTCTCTACCTACCTGTTTTGCTGATACCCGTGCTGCACTTGTGTGCTGATACCCCTTTATTGGATTTACTGGACTTTTGACCTCGGCTTGTTTATGGACTTTGATATACCTCTCCTACCCTTGATCTCGGCTTGTTTAATGGACTTTGCTATACTTCACCTGCCCTTGACCTCAGGATTACTACACGGTACAGTTTATGCCTTTTTCTATTCTGTGGAATAAACTTGCTGATATTCCTGATATTGCCTGTTTGCCTCTATTGCACATCTGGTGTCTCACTGCGCTACGCTCCAAACCCCGCATACCCTACACCGGGCCAACCAGAGCAGTCGCTCTGTGAACAAAACCGAACACACAAACAGGTAGGTCTACCCACCAGCAACCTAACATGGTAAATAAGGAAGAAAGAGCCAAATCACGCGGACCCATCAAAAACAATAAGAAAACAAACAAAAACCAGCCACCCACCCACCTCCCATCCGGAATAAATAAATAAATAAATAAAGAAAGAAAAAACAATACCACTCAGAGGCCCCCCCCCTCAGCGGAGACAACCCGCCCCCCTCCCACAACGATCTACCCCCTCCCCCCACCCATATACCACCCAACCTAATGACCTGACCAGATCCCCCCACCCACAACCCCAAACAGCAACAAAACAAAAGCAACCCGCAACCTCCAGAAACAGCCATGAAGTAAAGCTTTAACTAAGAGGCACATAAAACATATCGCGTATAGGCGATGCAAGGTGGTATGTGTATGTGTGTGAGAAAACGTAGCAAGGTGCACAGCATGGCCGACACGGGAAGAACAGCAACATCAGCAACATCAAATACACCTATTCACACACCGCCCATAGCCAGTTGACATCGGCAAGTATCAGAGCAAATGAAAGGGAAAATGGACAAAACAAAAAACAACCAAAACCACCCCCCCCCACCCCCTCCCGGCCCCTATATATATATATATATAAAATTACAAAAAATAAAATAAAAAATAAAAAAAACAGAAAAATCTGAAGATAGCAGCATTTATGTCCACGTTGGCGGGGGACAAGAGCAGTCCCTCTTGAGACAGTTCAACGGCATCCCCTGAGCAGCACAACATAGCACCAGACCGTCCCGGCTAGAACCAACCTGCGGGTAAGGGAAACAAGAGGTAAAGTACCGCAGCATAGCAGCCACGTAGCAGGAGACTGCAAGAACACGAAGTGCCGCTGAAGTGAGCATAGTGCCGCCGGAGTGAGCAGCAGGAGTGGTGGTTCATTCCTTGGCCGCAGCCGCCGCGGCTCCAGCAGAAGGGGCAGGAAGCCGAACCCCACGTCTGGAAGGTCTCGCCGGAGAGCCACCGCCTCGACTCGCAGCATCCAATCCACGGGACGAGGCTCCACGATTCAGCTGAAGATCAGGTAAGCTCCAATCCTCCACGGAGATGTCAGGAAGACGGAGATCACGCAAAAAAGCAGGCAGCTCATGATGGTAACGGAGCGTAATCGTGGCACCACCAGAGCGCGCATTTAGGCTAAAGGGGTAACCCCAAAAATATTGGAGGTCAGAAAGATCTTGAAAGAAAGTAACGTCGTGACCCTCGAATCTCCAGGAACCAACCTCTCTCGCACGACGCATAATCTGCTCTTTAACATGGAAGTCAGACACGCAGCATATCACATCCCGGGGGGGGGATAGCGGGGGGCCCCGAGGTCGCAACGCTCTATGTGCCCTGTCCAAGCGAGGGACAGTGTCCACGGGTTGACCCAGGAGGTCCCGAAAGAGACGTACCACCAGGTCCTCGACATCCTCCTGTGCCCGGGGATCCGCTTCGGGTAGGCCACGAACACGAATGTTATGACGACGGCCCCTGTTATCGAGGTCTTCCAGCTGCCGTCTATATTCCGCCAGGTAAGTGGTATGCCGTTAAGTGAGCTCGGCGAGGTCAGCCGTCATCCGAGCATGTTGCGTGAGCTCCTCCGCCTGCCTAGAGATCCGGCCCTCCACACGGGAGAGCTCCGATTTGAGGCCTGCAACCGCATCGGTTACCGTCTGTTTCAGCTCTTGAAGCAGAGTGCTGAAATCCGCCCTCCACGGAGCCGAAGAAAATAGGCGAAGCACTTCAGCTGAACAGGCAGGCACGCGGTCAGGGATCGGCTCATCGGAGCCCCGGGAACTTATCGGAGCCCCGGGAACTTGTCGGAGACGAGGCCTCGTGGTCAGTAGGCCTTTGAGAATCCAGCACCGCTGGGGTGCGGAAATAAGCGTCAAGGAAAGGCGCCGTCGAAGACTCTCCGTCCCGAGAGGACGACTGAGAGGAGGACTGCCGCTTGTTGCGTCCCATGGTGATGGATGGCAGCGGATTATAGCTGAATTAGTTAGGTTGCTGGCGGAGCACTAGTCTCAGGCAGCCATGTCTCTCGGCGGCCAGCCGGCAATTTGCATTTAATGTAGATAAATGCAAAGTAATGCACCTGGGGCATAAAAACCCAAGGGCAGAGTATAAAATATTTGATACTGTCCTAACCTGAACGTGTGAGGAAAGGGATTTAGGGGTAATTATTTCTGAGGATTTAAAGGTAGGCAGACAATGCAGTAGAGCAGCAGTAATGCTAGCAGAATGCTTGGTTGTATAGCAAGAGGTATTAGCAGTAGAAACAGGGCCGTTGTACAGATCACTGGTAAGCAGTGGCGACTCTAGAAACAATATATAGGGGGGGCACACAAGATACCACAGTCAAACTGGGGGGGCGTTAATAATTTCCACCATTAAATCATACCACTGAAAAAACGTATATAATGTGCTATGGAATGATACTTTTGTTATTGGACAATACAATACTTGATCATTCAACATGGGAAGCCTGAAGCCACAATTTAGTACGACTAATCCTTGAAATAAATATTATAGAGTAAACAACACAATACCTTAACTTTTCCACTACATGATTTCAGGCCCTAATATTAGCCCCTGCTGCCCGTATATATTAATATTAGCCCCAGTTGCCGATATACCGTATTTGCTCGATTATAAGATGACCCCCCAAAATCAGAATATTAATTTAGGAACAAAAGAAAAAGCCTGAATATAAGACGACCCTATAGGAAAAAAGTTTTACCAGTAAATGTTAATTCATGTAATACTATGTGAACAATTGTTTATTAATGAAAGCTATGATTGAGGAAAATATTTTGTTTTTATTTCCTTTTTTTACAACCTGCCCCCCCAGTTATGCACATCTGCCCCCAGGCTTGCCACCAGAAATGCCTTATACACCCTATATGCCACTGTGCCCCATGATACGCCTTTTAACCGTCCAATTGCCACTGTGCCCCATGATACGCCTTTTAACCCTCTATATGCCACTGTGCCCCATGATATGCCTTTTGACCCCATATGTGCCACTTTTGACCCCATATGTGCCAGCGGGTTAAAAGGCATATTAGGGGGCAGAGTGGCATATAGGGAGGTATAAGGCATTTCAGGAGGCAGAGTGGCGTATAGAGGGTTAAAAGGCATTTCTGGAGGCAGAGTGGCATTAAGGGGGTTAAAAGGCATTTCACAGAGCACTCTGCCTGCAGAAATGCCGTATGCCCCCCCGTTTAACACTTCCTCCCCCTCCCTCCTCCAAACTTACTGGTGCTTCTGAGTCCCCGGTGCTTAGTCCGAACAGCGTGTAGAGCTCTCTACGCTGCACAGACTAAGCACCGGGGACACAGATGCAGGGGACCTGGATCCTCCCCCCAACTTACCGGTGCTTCTGAGTCCCCGGTGCTTAGTCCGGGCAGAGTGTAGAATCGAGTAGAGCTCTACATGGTGCCCGGACTAAGCACTGGGGACTCAGAAGCACCGGTAAGTTGGGGGGAGGATCCAGGTCCCCTGCATCGGTGTCCCCAGTGCTTAGTCTGGGCAGCGTGTAGAGCTCTACCTGATTCGCGTAGACAACTTCCGCTGCAGCGGAAGTTGTCTACGCAAATCGGGTAGAGCTCTACACGCTGCCCAGACTACGCACTGGGGACACAGATGTACCGGTAAGTTGGGTGGGGGGGGATCCAGGTCCCCTGCATCGCTGCGGGGGATCTGGATCTTAGTCTCCATCTTAGTCTCGCATTTGCTCTGGAAAAAACCTAGTCTTATAATCGAGCAAATATATATTAGACCCTGCTGCCGATAGCAGGTATAGATCAACACATTAACACACAAACCCAGCTTTGCATGTATAGATCAATTGAAATTAACTTATGATCTCAGCACTGAAGGTATATATCAAATAAACAGAATCAGGCATACTGTATTTGCAGATATACAATAATAATATATGAAATGTAGCATCGCCGGTATAGATCAAATAAATACATGGAAACAGCATTGCAGGTATTAATCAACTGAACAAGACATACAAACCCTGTATTTGCAGGTACACATAAATAATGTATGGAAACATAGCATAGCAGATATGGATCTATAGAATAACCCACAAACCCAGCTTTGCAGGCACAGATCAATTGGAATTCACATAAAAACTCGGCATTAAAGGTATATTTAAAACCCCATAAATTACAGGCATAGATCACAGGTTGCACACCCCAAAGTCAGGCCTGGCGTCCACACTGCCCACATAGAACCTGGCCAGCACCCAGATAACACACATAATATTTGCCAAGTCAACTTTGTCCCCAAACAGCCTGGCCTGTGCCATCTTTGTCCCATATACACCCTGCCTGTGCCATCTTGTTCCCCAAGGCTCAAACATCCTGCTAGTGCCATCTTTGCCCTTCCACAATTATGCATCTATGATACACACAAACACATTAACTCATGCTCTCTCATTCAGACAATTCATCCACACATTAACTCATGCTGTCCCTCATTCAGACAACTCATCCACATATTAACTCATGCTCTCCCCCATTCAGACAAATCATGCTCTCCCTAATTCAGACAATTCATCCACACATTAACTCATGCTCTCCCTCATTCAGACAATTCATCCACACATTAACTCATGCTCTCCCTAATTCAGACAATTCAGCCACACATTAACTCATGCTCTCCCTCATTCAGACAATTCATCCACACATTAACTCATGCTGTCCCTCATTCCGACAACTCATCCACATATTAACTCATGCTCTCCCTCATTCAAACAATGCATCTCAATAATTCACACTTTACTTCAATTCAATATTTGTATTACCCTCTCTCTCATTATTTACCCCCACTCCCTCCCTTATCACTTTCTACCCCCACTCTCTCCCTTATCACTTTCTACCCCCACTCTCTCCCTTATCACTTTCTACCCCCACTCCCTCCCTTATCACTTTCTACCCCTTCTGCCTCCCTTATAACTTTCTAACCTCTCTCACTCTTCTCCCCTCTCTCCCCCTTTGTATTTCACTCACCTTTAAGTCCTGCGGCCGGAGAACGAGGCTTCCATCTTCCTGCTCTGCCGCGGCTGCTTCACTGCTGGGCGCCGGATATGATGTCATATACATGCGCTCAGCATGAAACACCGGCACTGCGACGGAGGTAGAGGCCTCGTGGAGGAGACTGAGGGGGGCCGAGCGGTTGCTAGGCGCCCCTCTTTCGCGTTGAGGCTGCCCGGGACAGTCCCGTAATCCGTTGGGTTGTTCCAAATTCGGCGGGGGGGGGCAACAGGGGGGGCAAGGAACAACCTAGCCCCCCTGTAGCGACGCCACTGCTGGCGTGAGACCTCACTTGGACTATTGTGTACAGTACTGGAGACCGTATCTCCAGAAGGATATAGAAATGTTGGAGAAAGGGCTACTAAAATGGTTTATGGATTAAAAGATAAACCTTACAAGGACAGGTTAAAGGATCTTAACCTATATAGCCTGGAAGAAAGACGTGACAGGGGGGATATTACTTTACAGAAAGGGTAGTGGATGCATGGAATAGCCTTCCAGCAGAAGTGGTAGATGTTAATACAGTAAAGGCATTTAAGCAAGCATGGGATAGGCATAAGGTCAAGCTAGATAGAGGATAAGGGCAAGTACTAAAGGAAAGTACTCAGAGGTTGGGCAGACTGGATGGGCCTACTGGTTCTTATCTGCTGTCACTTTCTATGTTTCTAAGTGCTGTTTTATGTGTTTATTTGATCTATACCTAATTTTGGTGCAGGAGCGGAGTGAGTGATTGCATGCTAGGGAGCGTGGAGTGGGGCACAAGGAAATGTGTGTGTAGGGTCCAATTTTTTTCAATATAAAATGTATTGGCAGCACGGTCTAATATTTATATAGATTGACAGCAGGGACTAATAATATATATTGGCAGCAGGGGCTAATATTAATATATATCGGCAGCAGGGTCTAATATTTATACATATATTGGCAGCAGGTTCTAATATTTATATATATATAAATATATATTGGCAGCAGGATGTAATATTTATATATATCAGCAGCAGGGGCTAATATTAATCGTTGCTTCCTCCTGCCTGGACACCAGAGATTAACCCCTTCACTGCCAGACAGAACCAGCGTTGCAGAGAGAAGGGGCTGACAATAAGTGATCATCGCAAAGGACACAGCTCTTCAGGAACCTCGGTGGCACTGTAGTATATGGAAGTATTGCAATACAGCGCCTCAGCACCGAGGCTTACCTCAATAACAAGACAGGACTCGTAGTGAGTTAAAACAGGAACTCCTTATTTGGGCAACACACAGGCTTATATACAGGTTAGGGGAGAAACAAACCATAAATCATGTCCACATCTTGCCGCACAGCCCAAACAGTCCGGCGCCACACTTAGGCCACCGAGCCCTGCAATGTCTGTACAGCTTTAAACCATTGTTTTCGTGTGATAACCGCGCCGGCTGAGCTCTGCTCTCCTGGTAGCCCCAATGGCCGGGAATCTGCAGGAGGGTCCTTCTCCGAACCACCCCTGGCCCGTCCCCCACCACCAGTGGGCTATTTCCATACAATAATGCTGTGGTCAGGCCGATGGTGTCCAGGCTTTGAGGGGTTAAAGTCTGTGGACAGGACATGTGGCACATGGACAGGATAACATATGAGGAGAGGACAAAATCATAACAATAATAACACACACATACTGGGACATACAGAATTCAGGTCACTGGGCCGTCACAACTCTCCCCCCCCAACCCATAGTCCGACAGACTTGGCTAGATCCTCAATGGGTTGGCCTGGGGCTGTCCGGAAAAGCTTGGTGGGCATTAGGTCGTTTCCGCTCCCCAGTCCTTGGAATGTTTCATACTTTGAGCAACGTGGCACTCTGCACCAGGCCCCATAGTCTGTGGGGAGGAGGCTGACCCCCTCCAGAAACCCGTGACACATAGGCCTCCGTGACAGTGCCCAAGCCCAACTGCCCCCACGAGGGTAGTGCTCACCCGGCCGATCTCTGCACTCCTGATGAACGTACCAGCTACTGGGAAGAAGGGCTGTGCTGCCACATCTTCCTGGAGGATATTCAGCCAATGGGGAGTGATGCTGTCTGCATCTTCTCCCTGTGCTCCTGTTGCCGCTGGGGTGATGGGTTGGCTGTGCCGTCTCCCAGGTCATCCGTTCGCCGCTGGGGATGAGGGATGACAACCCCGCCTCCCCCAACTGGGATCTGCCGCTGGAGGGGAGGACAAATTCCTCCGCTCCCAAATCTGTGAGCTGCCGCTGGGGATACTGGCCGGCTGCGCCATCTCCTGTGTACTCACTTGGCTGCTGGGAAGGGATGCCGCCTGCACCCCCTCCCTGGTGGTCCTTCTGCCGCCGGGGAGATGGGCCAGTTGCGCTCTCCCCCAGGTCATCCGACAGCTGCTGGGGAGGAGGGATGACACCCTCGGCTCCCTCAATTGGGATGTGCCACTGGGGAGATGGGCCAGCTGTGCCGTCTCCCAGGTCAGCCGCTGGGGAAGGGGAACGACACCCTCAGCTCAGCTAGAAACATCATGGCCAGGTCTTATGTACTACCCACTGGGCACAACTTGTCAACCAGCCATCCCAAAACCATCTCTGACACCGGCTAGGCCACTCGCTGCCCCCAAAGTAAAACCAGCATCTCATCAACATCCAGAGATCATGGCCAGGGCTGTACCATCACTGGAAGACACCAAAACTCCAGTCAGGCTTCTCGCTTCCCCCATGCTGATCTCGCTTGTAAGACTATGGACGAATTTCCGACCAGGCCATTTAAAAAAATCCTCTACTAAATCTTCACCGAACTCTCTTCAGCCACAGTGTGCATCCTCTGCCAGCTCAAAAGAGAAAATGGCTGAACCACAACGTTCCCTACTTCTTTTGCAGACGGAACCAGAGCCCCCATCATTGCCTCCAACTTCCCATGCAGTTAAAATGGCTTCCGAGGTTGCAAAAGCCCTGTGGTCGCTCTCACTTCCAAGAACCTAACAGTAGAATGGACACCACTCTTACTCAGATCTCGGCAAACATCATGGAACTGGAACAAAGACAAAGCACCACGGAAGACACCCTACACCAAATGTAATCTGACACACATTCTCACTTATCCTTTATTCAATCGCGTTGTGACAAAATTGATGATCTGAAGAATAGGAGTCATCGCAACAATCTTCGTCTCGTTAGCATTCTTGAAACAGTCAGGCCTCACGACCCGTCCTCTACGTTACAAGAGAGGTTGGTTGATGCCCTACAATTTCCTCATGATAGGAATCATGCGCTTATAACTGAAAGAGCACACAGAGAAGGTGTAGACCGTGGAGATCAAAACTTTAAGGGGTTAAAAAAGTATCCAGGACCCTTTTAAAGGCATCTAATGTATTTGCTAGCACCACCTCTTCAGGCAGTGAATTCCATACTTTTGTTGTCCTTACTGTAAAAAAATCCCCTCTGCTGTACTATAACGAAGCACATGGAAACAAGCAGCCTTCAGATCCCATCACCCTGTGAATATGCCCCATCACAAAACCTTGGGATGTGTTCTTGCTAAATTGGAAGGTTGGCGATATGAAGATTTCAGCACAAAAACCTCGCTATGCATTATAAAAGGTCAACCTTGGTGATTTACACTAACAAGTTGACCCTGCATAATCCATAGACAATATGGGAAGAGGACATATCAACCATTTAACTACACATTAAAAAGGGCAATCTCAAAAGGCCCTGTTCCAGATCAACAATGAACAGTCAATACAGAGTTCAAATTGCCTCTTAAAGCAATATTAGCACAATCATTGTGCATTGGGAGCTTCATTAAAGGGGTTTCCATGGCCAAGCAGCTGCACACAAACCAAAAAGGTTTATGTACGACGCTAAGCATCAGCTGCAGTGGTGTAATGCAGTGCACCTCAACCCTCTCCTCAAGGCACACCTAACAGTCCAGGCTTTAGTTATTACTCATGTGTGTCTAAGGTGTTGCAAAATTAAAACACATAAACACCTTTAAACACCTTAGACACACCTGAGTGTGCCTACATCCTGGTGTGCCTTGAGGAGAGGGTTGAGGAGCACTGGTGTAAAGCACACAGCTACTGGACTATATAGAAGGGGGAATGTGTTCTCTGGAGAGGTGAATCATGCTTCACTACCTGGAAGTCTGATAGACAAGTCTAGGTTTGTTGGCTGCCAGGAGAAATCTACCTATATGTATCAGATGTGTGAGTACTTTGATATGCATTCTTCCTAAATGGAACACCTGACACAGAAGTGTGTCTTTAATGACTAGACACACATAAAAAGCAGGAAAACATAGCTGTTGGACAAACCTGGTTTCCTATAAGAGGGAAATAGACTATTTCTTTTTCAGATGGGATGTCCCTCAGCCTTTGTCATTTTTATGTCAGAACAATCGGGGTGTCCAGCTGACATCCAACTTTACTAATAGTGAAGTAGATTTCTTTGACCTGAAAATCTACATAGAAGATGCTAATATTCAAACTATGGCTTATTTCAATAATGTAGATGTACATAGTTAAATTCAAAATGATATTTACCATTTAACTTCTTGACTGGGAAATGCACCAAAAGTCAATTTCTTAGAATGAGAAGAAACTGTAGTGACCTACAGCATTATGATTTCAATTCCAGTAAAGTTAGAGATGTATTTTTAGATAAGGGATATAACTAAAAATCTGTAAAAATATGTATTAATGAAGTAAACTTAGAATAAAAGAAATATACACACTTTAATTTTTTTTGATAGAGCATACCAGCAAGTCAGGGAAATATTAAAGACTGGCATGTGCTACGTAAAGTCACAGTTTTTTAAGACATTCTACCAAATAAGCCACAAGTAATATACGCTCACTTGCCACTTTATTAGGAACATCTGTTCAATTGCTTGCTAACACAAATAGCTAATCAGCCAATCACATGGCAACAACTCAATGCATTTAGCCATGTATACGTAGTCAAGACAACTTGCTGAAGTTCAAACTGGGCATCAAAAGGGGGAAGAAAGGGGATTGAATTGACCTGGCATGGTTGTTGGTGCCAGATGGACTGGTCTGAGAAACTGCTGATCAACTGGGATTTTCACACACAACCATCTCTAGGGTTTACAGGTTGGTCTGAAAAAGAGAAAATATCTAGTGAGCGGCAGTTGTGTGGACAAAAATACCTTGTTGATTTCAGTGGTCATAGGAGAATGGGCAGACCAGTCTGAGATAACAGAAATGCAACAGTAACTCAAATAACTAGACGTTACAACCAAGGTATGCAGAATACCACCAAAATTGGGCAATGGAAGACTGAAAGAACGTTGCCTGGTCTGATGAGTCTTGATTCCAGCTGCGACATTCAGATGGCAGGGCCAGACTTTGGATCCATCTTGCCTTGTATTAGCGGTTCAGGCTGTTGGTGGTGGTGTAATGGTGTGGGGGACATTTTCTTGACACACTTTGCTATGGATCATGTTTGCAACCTCACCCACAATTATGCCCTACTTCAAAGAACCTTGACACAAGCTCAACATCGTTACAAGTTCTTTGCTGACCAACACCTTCGTATCAGATCGGGGACAAAGTCTGGATGTCCACCAAACATCTTAATTTGTTCTGTCCCATGAAAAAATTAGGTCTACACTTTATAGGTCCTTTCCTGATTGGTAAAATAATTTATCCTCTCGCCACCTTCCCTAATCAATCAAGATTCACCCAGTTATTCATGTGTATTGAAACCTTTGTTTCCTGGCAGACATAATACTCCCCGTGAGCCTATCCTGCTAGATGGAGAAT
Source organism: Spea bombifrons (assembly GCF_027358695.1). NCBI lineage: Eukaryota > Metazoa > Chordata > Amphibia > Anura > Pelobatidae > Spea > Spea bombifrons. The sequence continues at coordinate 44,213,055 of NC_071088.1, forward strand.
TCGAGGTAGAATACATTTTAGACTCCAGGATATATATCGGGGACAATTAAGATATTTTATCCATTGGAAAGGTTATTAATTAATTTGCTAAAGACATCTATGCTCCTGCCCTCATACGCACCTTTCAGTTAGGACATCCAGAGAAACCTGGACCTAAGCATACCCATAGGGCACCAAAGTGCAGCACCTTGCCTGAATACCCCCACCTCCTGCCCTGTCCCCTTTACTTACCTTCGTGGGCTCTATGCACGCTGGCAGCGAATGTAGAAGCCTCTCAGGCATGCCCCCTGGTGACGTCACTGCCAACCAAATACTACTAAAATAACATTAAACATTAAAATAACTACAAAAATAACATTACAATGTTTTAATAATGATTATCATAAATATGCATATATAACATTACTGAAATTGTTCACATAACATAACCTAGCGTTTCTCTTATTGTTTCTACCTGTTGACCTGGATTTGTTTAACCATTTACTGCCTCGCTACTATCCCTGTCCCCGGTTACCCTTCTGGCTACATTTGGGGATTCCTTCCCTGCATATTGGGTTCCTGTTTGAATGTCCCAATCAAAGTTACATTTCAATTTAAGTTTATTTAGGAATTTTTTTTGAAAAATTAGCTATTCACATTTATTTTATAATTAGAATATTTTGCACAAATTTTAAAACACCTGGAATATACATATCTGGATTTGACAATGTAAGTATAATGTCATCTGCGTAGAGAGTTATCTTGTGGTCTCAAGTATACTAAAATTCCAGTAATTTCAATGTTATTTCTTTTTTTTTTTTTTTTTTTTTTCTTTTTTTTTATTTTATACAAAAGGTACAAAACATATAAAAAGACAATAAGTTACAATACATTAGCAGCATATGAAATTACTTATTACTGGTCCTCATAGGGCTCCATTATGAGTAGAGGTCTATATAGTTTCTTCATTCATTGTACTACAGTTTTCCATGCGTGCATATTACAATTATAGATAACATTATGATAAAACAAAAAAACAAAACAAAAAAGAAGACAGAAATAACAAAGATAACTGGTATCTGTAAAGTCCTTTCATGTATGTATCTCCAAAGTGGGTTGATCTTCTCTCCTCTAATTTATAGAAATTTATAGGGTAAGTCTTCCCCATATTTCCCAGTATTTATGCATAAGCCCATTAGCTCTATAATAACCATATTCCATATTCTTTTGATTAAGAATTTGATTTTTGACATATGTCCAGGAGATTATCTTTTTTTGCCTCCAATTTCTAGCTATAACTACCAGCATCGCTAGGATCACATGATCTATCAAGTTTTTTTGTTTTACCGGAATCATCTCCCAATCTTGAAGTAATAATGCTCTAAGCGGTGACTTATCTATTTGTTTCTCCACTATACCAGATATGATATTAAATATCTTGTCCCAACATTCCGTTATTTTAGTGCACGACCACCAGATGTGAATCCATGTTCCCTCAGCTCTTTGACATCTCCATTCTCCAGCATAGATTTTGATTTGCTGGGTTTATCTTATGGAGCCTTTCTGGGACCATATACCATCGATTGACAATTTTAAAATAAGTCTCCTGTAGGTTCAAGCAATGGGCATTTTTCATAACTTGATTCCAAGCTTTTATCCAGCGATCTGCTGTAAGGGAGGCATTATCTATATTTAAATCAATCTCCCATTTTTTCCAGGCAGGTGGAGCTTTAAGATCATCTATATCCACAATTAAGTCTGAACAAAGTTTTAAAGATTTCTGTTTAGTCTGATTATCAAATATTTTCATAAACTTTATCACATGTTCATCTTTATTTTCCTCCACAAGAGAGTGAGATAAATAGTTCTTAATTCTCATGTAATTAAATATTTCTTTATTAGTAAGACCGAACTCGATACACAAGGTAGAAAAATCTTTAAGTTTATTTCCTATCATAAGTTCCTCTATTCTTTTTATCCTACATTTTTCCCACTCGTTGAGGTTTATATCCTGAATATTTTTATTTAGAATCTGTAGCGGGGCCTTTTTAATTATAAGATCATTTAAACCAATTTTCTTCTTAAAATTCTGCCAAAATAATAGTATTGAATTAAGTAGTGTCCCTTTGAAATATTCGTATATTCCTTTAAATCTCTTTTCTGTAGCCAAAGGGCTATTTCTAGATCTTTCAAGCCCAAAATAGTTTTTTCAATTAGATACCAGTCTGACTCCTTAGATTGCAACAGTTGCATTTTATATATATGGGATAGCATAGATGCATACCAATAATTAAGTAGTTTAGGAAGGCCCAGTCCTCCCCGACTCCTAGGTAAAAATAAAGTGTTTTTTTGGATTCTAGGGTATTTATCCCGCCATATAAATTTCATTAATTTTGATTGTAATATGTTAATCCAATCTTTAGTCAGCATATCCGGGATCATTCTGAATCTATATAACCACGCTGGTAATATATATGATTTTATAATATTAATTCTCCCCATCCAGGATATTGGAAGAGACTTCCACTTATTTAGTTTCTCTTGTGTCTGCTTTAAAAGAATTTGACAGTTTCTTTCCAGTATCTTAGTGCCTTCTGTTGAGATTTTTATTCCTAGGTAGTCTATACCTGTATCTGGCCACAAGAATTTAAACCTAGATTTTATTAGATTTTTCTCTTCTTCTGACATTGCAATACATATTGCCTGTGATTTCCCCATATTTAACTTGTAATTAGATATAGTGCCATATAATTCAATCTCTTGTAGTAAAAGTGGAATCGAGACATTAGGTTTATCTAAGATAATGAGAATATCATCTGCGTAAAGAGACATTTTCATTTCTAATTGACCAATTTTAATTCCAGGAATGTTAGAATTATATCTTATTCTAGAGGCAAAAGGTTCTAAAGAAATAATATATAATATAGGGGCTAAGGGACATCCCTGTCTTGTGCCGTTAGATATATTAAGCCATTGAGATTCAAATCCTTGCCCCACTATTTTGGCTGTGGGAGTAGTATATAATGCCATAATAGCATCAATTAAACCCGGTCCAAAGCCCATCTCCTTTAAAGTCTCTTCCAGGAACTCCCAGCTGACCCTGTCAAATGCTTTTTCAGCATCTAATGACAGGGCCAGCAAGGGGGCCTGGGTAATATTTGCATAATTACAGATGTCTATTATCTTTCTGACATTGTCACTAGAAGATCTTGATTTTATAAAACCTGTTTGATCTTTATGTATTAGTACCTCTAAATTAGGTCTAATCCTATTTGCTATTATCGCAGAATATATTTTAGTATCTAAATTTATCAGAGATATTGGTCTATAGTTTTTAATATCTAAGGCAGATTTATCGGGTTTCAAGATAGGGCATATATGTGCTTGTAGCATTTCTCGTGGGAATTTTTTCTGACTTTTTATTTCATTAAACATATTACACAAATAAGGAGTCAGACTGGTTTCCAAACATTGAAAAAATTCAGCAATGTATCCATCAGGGCCCGGCGATTTACCCTTTTTTAATTGCTTTATTATTTTTATCACTTCATTTTCTTCTATAGGGCGATCTAAGATTTTAGCTTGGGCTGTCGATATTTGTGTTATTTTAGAAGATCTTAAATACTTTTTAATTATATCTCGCTTGTGGCTATTATCATGAATATTATATAATTCTGTGTAGAATATACGAAAAGCTTCTCCAATGTGTGCTGGTGAAATGCAATTTTTATCTTTATAAATAATTTTATGTATTCTAGAGTTAGCTGTTCGCATTGATAATTGGCGAGAGAGAAGCTGATCCGGACGATTCCCCAAATAATACCATTTTTGCTTATATTTAGTTAATATCTTATTAGCCTTTTCCATCAGTAGCTCATTAATTGTTTTTTTTGTTAATTCCATTTCAGATTTCAATTCCGAATCTAGCCGTATCTTATTTCTCCTACATAGATCTTCGAGATGGATATATAAATCAGAAAGTGTTTTAGATTTTGTTTTATTCAGATGTGCTGTTCTACTAATCAAGTGTCCCCGAATAACACATTTATATGTACACCAGGTATTTGCAAAAGACGTCTCAATAGGATTATTTTCCTCAAAAAATTGTTTAGTAATTTTTTCCAGTTCCTTCTTATATAATGCATTCATTAATAGATTTTTATTTAATCTCCATGTAGGTCTTATACTTCTATTGGTTCCTTTTAGTATTATCATAATTGAGTCGTGGTCCGACCAAGGGATCTCTTTTATCCAAATTCGCTTACATTCTCTTATTAATGGTGCGTTAACTAATTTCAATGTTATTTCTAATCAAAACCGCTAAAGGTTCCATTGAGAGCAGATAAAGGACTGGTGCTAATGGGCAAAATTTGTCTCGTTCCATTATTGATTAGAAAAAAATCTGATTAGAAAAAAATCTGATTGGAATAGTTGGCTAGTGACTCTAGCAGTAGGGTTTGAATAAAGCAGCACAGTGGTATTTTTAATCCAACCAATAATACCAAAATTAAGAATAACTTGGTCCAGGAATTTCCAATTAACCTGATCAAATGCTTTTTCTGCATCAATAATCATTAAGACCGAGTTGGTGTAGCTACTATTAATCTTGTGGATTAAATTTAAAATTGTCAATAGGCCATCTGTTTTGAACGAAACCTGATTGATCAAAATGTATGATTTCAAAAATTACGTTCTATCTGCTGAAAACCCGTCTGGGCCAAGTGCTTTTGCTGGCTTTTAAGACTTTTTATTATATTTTTTATGTCCTGAATTGAAAAGGGAGTATTTAATTGATGTAAACTGTCTTTTGATTATTTCTATTTATGATTTATGATGGTTCCTTTCAAATTATATAAAGATTTATATTGCAGTTTTTTTTGTTAAAAGTTTGCCTGTTGTATTATTTCCATGATGCCATTTTTGCTTTAATAAATGGATTATTTTGTTTACCTTTTCCTATGTTTTTTGTTTATTCTGAATCTCTTCAATCTCTGTTATTAAAGTGGAGTCCACTTATATTTTGCTTCTTCTTTCTAGATGCGCCAATTTGATATGAAGTTTGGAAATCTCTGCTTTTTTCTTGTTTGTTATGGCGTCTAATTTTATTTGAAAGACCATGAAGATTTAAAGGAACATTAGAGAGTGGAATAGGAAATATCTTGTGTATAATTTATTTTAATAAAATCAGATGCTTCCTCCAAGAGATTTGTGAGATTATTTGGGTTTAATAAAGTTTCATTCAACCTCCAGTTATTTTACATATGTATTTTATAGTCTTTACTAGTGTTGAAATCAAGAAGTTTTGGAGAGTGATCTGTCATGTTATAGGGCCAATACTAGTTGACTTTATTATATTCAAGTATTGGGGTGTCATAAAAAAATAATCAATTCTACTTTATGTTTGGTGAACTTGAGAAAAAATGTATAATCTTGATCAGCGGCATGAAAAATTCAAATAAGTGTCAAATAAACAATTTTTTCATGTAGAACATTTTTTCATAGAATGCTGCTAATCTAGTTTGTTTATCATTTTCGCTATTCAGTTCCACACTTCTATCCATATTGTGGTTTACCACACAAATAAAATCCACACCCAGAATTAGGATTCCACTTTCAAATTTCATTATTATCCGATAACAAAGAGTTCAAAATATCATTGGTAACTGGTTTGGTGCTTATATGTTCATATGTTCAGTATAAGCCAAGCGGTTGCTGAAAACATCACGAGCGACCGCTCGGTGCCCCTGTCCAGGACTTAAATTAAAACATCAGGGTTGTTTTTGTTTGTTTTAACTTTATTTAACATGGAGGCAGGCTCTTATAGTATTCAGGGACAAATTATATTTTTTTTTTATGGGAGGAGTGCTGAAAGAAAGAAGAGAGAGAGAAAAATATATATATATATTTTTTATTTGCCTAACTCATTAAATCTAAAATGATCAAGTAATTAATAAAGTAAGTGATATTATGGGTCCCATTATTCATTGTTATAAATATGATTCCATAATACTATTAAAATAACATTAAAATCTAAATTTTCATAAATACGTATATATAATATTACTGAAATTGTTCACATAACATAATGGTTATGTATTACCCATCAGGAAGAGAAGTAATTAAGTAGATAGATAAATCTAAATACGTGATTGGATTAAATATCTATTTATCTTTTAACAATCAGTACTATGTCATATTTATGTGAGAGAAGCACCTAATATTGGATTCTATATACTGTACGTTATTAAAACTGTGCATTAATTTTATATATGTCTTTATTTTATATTTATAAATGGCAACACAATTTATAGAGGGTTCAATATTTATTTAAATTAATTACTATCAATTTGTGATACAGATGCATTTGATAGACACTGTCTGTATAAAGATTTGTATGTACATAGCAGTTTTGAAGCTCCATTTTATGTATCTATGTTTTGGGGAGTTACTGGTTAAATACTCCCAGTATATAGTGGAAAGAGGACTATCTAACAGTTACAGCACTTTAAAGAAGCCAATTCTAGGCGAAAAACCATTTACAAACAAGAACCCGGACGTGAAGAATCGAATGCTGGCTGAATATACAGAAATGCTGATTTCAGCCATTCTATAGGGCACTGCAGCCCTATATATTTAAGCTTCTACATTTACATGTAAACAGACGTGTTGTGTTATTTTTTGTTTTACATGTATCACCATTTTGCAAGGTTTTGTATAAACACACAAATCAATATCCTTAGTTAGGAAGTTTGCCTTTTTTTTCATTTTCTGATGTGGGTTTGAACATGTAAAAAGCAGACCTGGGCAATTTGAGCTTCTAATGTTAAACCAATCAGCTGTAACATTATGACAGTTGAAGTGAATAACATTGATCAAATTGTGATGGCTAGACGGGTTAGAGCATCTCCAATACTGCAGCTCTTGGGGGATGTTCCCGATCTACAGTGCTCTGTACCTATCAAAAGTGGTCCAAGGAAGGAAGACCATGAACCGACCGGGTCATGGGAGACCAAGGCTCATTGATGCACATGAGTGGCAAAGGCTGGCCAGTGAAATCCAACAGAGGAGCTACTGTAGCTCAAATTGCTGAAAAAGTTAATGCTGGTTCTGATAGAAAGGTGTCAGAACACACAATGCATTGCAGTTTGTTTTCTATGGGGCTGCATAGCCGCAGACCAGTCAGGGTGCCCATGCTGACCCCTGTTCAATGCTGATAGCACCTACAATGGGCACGTGAGCATAAGAACTGGACCACAGAGCAATGGAACAAGGTGGCCTGGTCTGATAAATCACGTCTTCTTTAACATGACGTGGATGGCCAGGTGGGTCGCTTACCTGGAGAACACATGGCATAGGATGCATCCATGGAGGCCCCATCTCACAACTTGCAGGATTTAAAGGATCTGCTGCTAACAACTTGGTCCCCGATACAACAGCACACCTTCAGAGGTCTAGTGACGTCCATGCCTCAATGGGTCAGGGCTGTTTTGGCACCAAAAGTGGGACCTGCACAATATTAGGCAGGTGATGTTATGGCTCGCGTTGTATATATCTTAACTAATTTATAAACACACTGTTGTATAGCCCTCTGCTTCATCTGTTATATTAAGGAAATGTTCCATAGACACTACTAAAGGGTAAATTGCTACAGATACATTGAAGTTTTGCACTAAACGTTAATCCCTCTTAAAACAGTTTACCATTGTACATCCTCTCTCCTTACGCCGCTGCACTAGACCTACTGGGGCAGGTTTACCGTTCACTCTGAGTAACATTTAATAATAAAAAATTATCCAGCCTTAGAATAGTTTCTCATAAATGAAAAGTTCCCTATATGTACCTACATTACAATTGTATCATTAATATAATTAGTAACACAATATTATTACTAATTTCAATCGGTCTTTATGCAGCGATACACACCCTTACCCACCCGCTTTAGCCTAGCATTTCCTAGGACGTGAAGAAATAAATATGGCATTTGAGACTTGCCTTTTTGACTTCACGGTTATCTGGAAAGGTTTACAAATCTATCACAGATATTTACCACTCCTGACTAAACTTGTGATGTCATGAGCTTGTCTATGTTCCTTAAAAGAATGAGCACAACTCCATTTTCAGGAGTTATTTTTCATAATTATTTGAAAATGTGGTTACCTTTTTTCTGTTATGCAGAGGGTATATATTTTTTAAAAACATGAAATGGGTATTTATATATTCCTGACCAAGAAGAAAGAACTGTTAGCTCACAAATATAATCACATTGCGTCAGTCATATTTTTATTTGTCCTGTATTAATAATGTAAAAATAATATGTAGGATTCAAACAAGTCACGTAATATAGCCTTTACTGATATAGGCCAGGCCTTACCTGTATTGGAAATAAATTGACAACAAATAGTCAACACACTTTAGAAGATCAAATGTAACTATAATGTATTTATTGGTTTATTTAACTAATTGTCTTTGTACATATTCCATGGTTAGTCATCTATGTTTTAACATGCAATAAATGCATTTTAACTATGGTGTTTACACAAACATATATTTTGAGCGTGTGACAAGATATAGACACCATATTGATGACTCGCTGTTGTAGGAAAACTCCATTCATTGACTTATTGTGCTATTAGTTATTGGCATATTCAAATGTATTTCTTGATTTCGAGGTATAAGGAGCGGCACTCAGTGATCACCTAGAATAGAAAAAAACCCACGTTTTTAATTACGTACTAAAAAAAATATAGTGCATATGCTCTGGAGTTATAAATTGGTATTATATACGCACGGGCATGCGACTGAGGTAGAGTTTGGTCCCTTAACTCAATTGATCACTTGAACAGACACAACAGTGAATTTAGGGAAATATCAGGGAGTGAATAAATCAGGGAGTGGATAAACTATCCTCACAAACAATGCAGAGCATCAAATCAGATACCGTAATCCAGTGCTAGGGTGGCCTAATGATTGAGTTTAATCACTGTGTAACTGGCACAAACAGTTCTGGTTGACTACATGGAAATCAAGGGACGGCTAGCAAAGTCACGCACACACACACTTATAAATACTCTGTAACATGTACATATAAACACATTAACACACACATATACATCCCCTCTCACACACATACTTATTCTAAAACATACTCACTCCATCACACCTCACTCTATCAATCATGCTTCATTCTTCACAGCTCACATCCTTAGATTGTGTGCAGTCATTCTCTACAGCTGCTCGCACACCATTACTGTGGAGTCATGTCTTATGTGACCCTGCCTTCATGAGTGGGCCAGTACAAGTCACCTTGGGGCTCTTTGAAGATTTTTGGCTGACCACCGGGCCAGCCCACCCCTTAAGTTTAGATAGCAAACTGGGATTTAGTATTAATGAAAGGGAATGGAATACCATTCAAATACCCCATCCAGTTAGCAAGTACAAGCCAACATGTTTAATACAATATTTTATAGATTGCATTACTGTATGTTAACACTCAAAGAAATTGTCACTATGTTCAATGGCTTTATTTTATTAAAGTTAATGACCATATTGACATTTGACAAGACATGATACAGTGTATTCACTTTTGATCATATATTCACTTTTGTGAAAATGAATGATCATTTTCCAATTAAAGATTATGGTCCACCATCATCAAGCTCTATTTTGTAACCATTACTGTATTTTTTCTTTTAAAACAAGACGTATACAAATGTGTATGTACTTAGAGCAGAAGTAATTGTTCCAAAGCAAAACTTTATGTTAAGATTTTTCATTTTGGAAAACTGAATTATTTTTTAATATACATACTTACAGCAAAATAATATCATGATATTCTACTGTGGCACTGAAAGAAAGAAATACAAACCGTTAGTAAAGTGGCAAAGAACCCAGGAATCAGGAATATGAGAATGCTACGCATAGAAAACGAAATATTTTCCTTAGCTATAAGTTTGAGGTATAGCCGTCATTATTATTATTCAGCCCTAGTCAGCGCAGGACAAGCAGGCAACTCAGTATTGTCCTACACTGATCAACGTGGCATATGACGTTGCATAGACTGTGTGACCCTGGGATTTGTCCCTTTACCCTGGGATTGGAGCGAAACCCCTGATACTCACGGTGAAGCTTAGCATTTTCAGGTATGCTTATGGATGTACGGTATAAAACCTCTAAGTATGTAATCAGTTCTCATTAAGGCTCAATAAACATAGAAACAGTCATATTATAATAATTATTCATTGATTTATAATATTCAATTCTACTCCTATATTTAAAATCTGGAGTATTTTAAAGCATTAGAATGATAACTATATAACGGTTAATACATTTGGAAAAGTCATCAAGTGTGCTTTAACATTACTTTCTGTCAAAATATAACATAGTTGCTTAATCGGAAAACATGTTAGAACGAGCACAAGCCATAAACCGATATAGATCTCCTTTGCTGACCACAGTAAAATCAATTCTAGCGTCATATATAAAAACACTGATGACTAAACCAGACTTGGAATTCAGAGCATGAGTGATGCTAAGCTAATTTTAATTCCACATGTATTTGCCGCCGCCGGCAAAAACAAGTATTTGCTGCCTCTATTCATTATCACTTTTATGGGCCACAAGAAAACTAAGCCTTGGGGTAGCAAAAGTATGGGCTATCAATTTGTGCAGGTTTACCACATGTTCTAAGCAACTTGGAACTTGCATTGTAGCGTATCAGTCCTATCCACAAATGACCAAATTCACTGATATACCGAGGTTACTAGTGATACACTGTGTTCCTTTATTGCAGTGGGAAGGCATACGTAGGATCTACATGGATGCGAGTAGTGTCATTTTTCAGTTTGTGTAGACATTTTTAATGGTCAGCAACAAAAATATTCTACAGTTGTTGTTCCTTATATATATATATATATATATATATATATATATATATATACCGTATTGGCTCGGATATAGGCCGCACCCGAATATAGGCCGCACCCTAAAAGTTTGGTGCTTTTTTAAAGAAAAAGTTTTGTAATAGATATACTGCCACTCTGTCCCCCCACCCCCGAGATATGCTGCCACTCTGTGGCGTCAGGCGCTAGACCCCGAATATAGGCCGCACCCCCACAGCCTATATTCGGGCCAATACGGTATATATATATATATATATATATATATATTTAACCCCTTAAGGACAATGGGTGGTCCCCAAACCCATTGAAAACAATGCCTTTTGAGCCCGGGCTTTGTCATTAAGGGGATATATATATATCTATACATATATATATATATATATATATATATATAATGATCATGCAGCAAGGGATTTTTAATACGTTAAAACGCATGTATAAACAAAATGGAATTTACCTTTTACATCAAGTCGGCAATCTACAGATGCTTCTCCCAATGAGTTGATGGCTTTGCAGGTGTACACCCCACCATCAAAGGGACAGGGTTTGCGGATTTCAAGAGAGCACACTCCATGGTTTACAAGGCATCGGTATTTAGGGTCTTCCCCGATTTCCATCTGATTTTTCATCCACACAATTTTTGGCTGAAAAAAGGACATCATGTTGTATATCTTTCCACATCTAATCATAACGTTTTACATGTGTAAGCAAGTTAAAATACACCTTGCAATTGATTTTGGGAGGGGGGATTTACATGTTTGACAGTTCAGTATTTAATGATGGCGTTGCCTTTGCATTCACCATCTTTTAACATGTGTTTCTCTCTTGGAAGGTGACACTCTTTAAAAGAAAAGATCCGTCAACTATCCCAAATCCCATATTTAATAGTTCAGTGCACAAAATAAAACATTGTATTTGTGTTTCTAGTTACACCTGGTTCACACAGGTATATTTTGTTTTGTCATGAGACATTTACGATATTTTATTACAAAAATAAAAATAATAAATGTCACTGATGAAAAGCCACTCACAAGCAATCTAAAACCTAGTGGTATGGAAAGGGATTGGTGATTGCGTTATAGGCAGTAATGGAGTACATGGAGTACATGTTTTAGGGACATATTTAATTGTCATGTATGTTAAAGAACACACAAACAGCATGTGGGGAGATGTTTATAATGTTTTCATAACACTTTCAAAGTGATATCCTTTTTGCACCAACATTATATGTTCATCCTTTATTAACAATCTTCCTAAAAAAAATACTTTTGCTATGGACGGTTGTATCAATAAAGGAATTTTTCTCTTACCCTTGGACTGCCGCGCACACAACAAAACAACTTAGTGCTATAGCCATTGGTGGTTGTTCTATTATTGAGCACTTGGGTAAATTTGGGGGGCTCTTCAATCTCACGTTGCTTATATTGAGGAGGAGTATAAGTAACTCCTGTAAATGTTAAAAAAAAAAAAACGTAGTCAAGTGGTCAGACTTCCACAGGTACAACAATATTAAATTGCATTAACTGAAATGTATTAACGCTTATTGCTTACATGTGTGAAACAATACAGAGCATTAAATAATGAGAATAACAGGACGAAAAAGAAAAAAAATAATGCTAAAAGTGGTGCAAAGTAAGTGGCAACTGACCTGTTTTCTTAATAACAGCACAATCTTTAGTCACTGCAGCTTTCTCGCTTAGACCACACAAGTTTTCTGCAAACACTCGGAAATAATAAGAATTACCCATGATCAGGTCTGATACGGTACAATTAGTCTGGCGGTAATGTTCAAGAACAGTAAACCATTCCTGCAAAGAGGAAAACATTATTCATTAAGTAACAAAATGGGTTGTCTAAGGAAACTGAACGGAAAGTTCTTGGTTGTGGGCAAAACCCTGCTGTCTCTTCCATTCATAAGGCACATATAAAGTAGATAAAATATGATACCTCAACCAGAAAATATTAAAATAAAGAGAACGTGAAACAATTTTGCACCATGGTTTTGTTGTTCAGTGTTACAGCTATAGGCACTAATCAGTTAGACAGATTTATTATACTATCCATGATGTCAATGATCCATTACAGATCTCTTGTGCATCATGTTCTTCTGAGGAAAGCACTGGAAGTCCTGAAAATGAGGGTGTATTATACCAGAATAAAAATGTGTTGATTCACTAAAAAAACTACGATCGCCAGTTTACCGATAATCGCATTCCAGCTGGCAGCTTCAGGGACGAAAATGAGGGCCATATGCATTTTGTTTTGACTGAAACATAAAATACTCACCCCAGTTTTCTTATCAGACTTCTGTACAGTATATCCTTTAATTTCAGCATTGCCATCATCCAGTGGTGGTGTCCACTCAAGGGCAGCATTAAAACCCCACACATCCAGCAGTTTAATGCTTTTTGGAGGACTAGGACATTCTTAAATACGAAAACAAAAAAAAAACTTACATTTTAACTGCTTTTCCATGTCTCTTAGTTATTTGATAAATGGGATTTTGCTTTTTATTTATTACACATTTTATTTGTAAATCAAAAAACATTTATGAAACAACCAACTACATAATATAAAAATTTTACCAGCAATTTTTATGTCAATCTTGGCTTTGTCTTCCAATGTGTCTATTTTTACGACCAGCTCGTATGTCCCAGAATCCTTGCGCTCAGCTTTGCGAATGAAAAGAATAGTGTCAGTTTCGCCATTCCTGACGCTTGCAGACTTGGGATCCAGTGGCTGTCCATTTTTGGACCAGGTTACTTGAGGCTTTGGTTTCCCCTATGGAAACAGGCAACAAAAATCAGAAAAGTATTTAGTTTGTCATGTGACAAACTTTCGACTTGCACATTGTCTCCCTTTATACATTTGGGTAGTCTGCAAAGTGTTAATTTCTCCCATGCATTTGTACCCTATCACATGACTTACATCTGAAAGCAGAGCATAAAATACATGTTTTACCTGAAATGGAATCACCAGATTTACTGCTTCTCCAACTTGCTTGATATATGTTTGGCGAAGGTATCTTGGAAGACGAATTTTGGGGCGATCTTCAAGGAAAACATAAAACCACAAAATATTAAGTCATATATATATATGACTGGTATGTCTGGTTTATGACTATGACAAAAAACTATGTGTTTGCATTAATAGTTTCATAGTGGGCCACCTTGGTCATCTTTGACTCCTTAGTCTATCATATCCATAATCCATTAAGGCTATGCTGAAATACATATATCTATAATTGTCATGACATGTAAGTACGTAATATAAACAACAGTGCACAATTAGCAGAGCACTAAAACAGTAAATAAAAGTAAGACACTATATGACTGGCAAAGACAACATAATACATTTAGCTGTGTTTTGCTAACAATCTAGAGCAGTGCTTTATACTCCTTTGTTACTTCTCCCAAAAACTGAGATAAATTTAACGGACTACTAGATGCAAGATCAGCGCACCCAGTGTTAAGAAAACTACAAGCAAAAGTTTCCATGAGCTCTCCAGATTTGAGGTCATGCATGTGAGTGGCCGACCAGCTGTAAAAGCTATCATTTCTAAGCACTGAATGGCATGTGTCCTCTGCCATAAATAGGGACACTTTGACTATCACCTATAAGTCACTGAACCGTTGACACGAAAACAGCATATATGTCAACCCTGTGCATATTGGGTTATAGGTTTTTTTTCTTTATGTTAAGCATTATATGATAAGAAATATCCTAAAGTAGATGTTTTGTAGTGTATATTTTACTATATAAATGGTTATCCTTTACTACATTGCTATTGTGGTCTACCAGAATAAATTTCAAACTAAGTACAATGTCAGTAAGATGTTGTAACCATGCATACCCATTTACCATTATAGGTTTTAACTTATTAAGTTCATCATTTTTAGTATTTTGCATGATTTAGTTTTTTCAATCAGCTTAATTGTTTTGGAGATACTCTGTTATAAGTAAGTAGCCAAAGATGACAAATCTAGTACATCTAATTAACATTATGTCTTAAAGTCAATACCATCTATTTACCCCACATGTAAAAAGTCTGCAAACACAACAATTATAGACAACTATTTCTATATGTTTTATAGCCTCAAAAGTCACAATAATGTGTATTCGAGCAGAAGATGTTTAAATTTATCCTGATCCATAAACTTTCAAATCACATATTTTCTTTTGACATATAAACACATGATTTCTTTTTAATAATCAGATTAAACGGCTTAAAAAACAGGTACAAACTTTATTCTATATGGCTACATCAGCATAATTTAAAAGCTAAACAAAAAATGAATGTAATATTGAATTCATTAGTTCATAAAAATCCAAAAATTGTGTGAATATAAAAAAAAAACATTTAAAAAATATGTATATAAATTGTGTCTCACCCACAATTTCACGAATCTGCACAAAGTTTTCTAAAGAAACATGAGGACTGCTTCCGGCCTCGCTACTAGCTTTAACACGGACCAATATCTTATCACCAGCGGTCAGGTTTGTAATTTGGTAACGGGTAGAAACACTTGGCTCTTTGTTCACCTGAATCCATTCTTCACCTAATATTAATTGGAAATAAAATTAATGAAAATTAATTTTAAAAAAATTATTGGACTTTTACATAAGGCAAGCGTATAGCCAATAAACCTTAAAATATGAATTCTTAATTTAACAAAGCTTATAAAGAATTTTTGATAGCTAATTGGTGCTATAGTATAGCAAATGCAATTTTTTCCTTCCTACTTTCCCAGACTAAGAACCACAAAGATGTCAACCTTCGTAAGGTATTATGGAACATCTATGACATTCTCTTTGTCCATAAAAAAACACAAGAATTACATTAGAGCCACAAGGAGCTGGGGGAAACATTCATTATTTAAAAACACCATTTTAGAATTATAAAATATACTGTAGCATATTAGTCCTGGAAGTCATATACTCCAGTACTTCATATGAGTCCATGTAGGCTATTTATGCCCAAATTTCAGACACAAAGATCCATTCTTTGTATAAACATGGTGTTGTGATCATCCGAATGTATTCTGGTAACCATTTATTCTATGAACATGGTAATCATATGTGGTAGAATCTTTTAGACCAGTGCTTAAACTGAATGTAAGCAGATGTTGACACATACTTTACACAGAGGTGTCAGGCCTGGGGTGACCACATGTCAGTCCCTGACAGCCTCAATCCAGGACAATGTATTGTCATGGAATGAGAAATCTGAGTGAAGGAGGTATCGGCCAATCAGGAAAGACTTCTCAACTCTCCTGATTGCCTGAGAGTTCAGAAGCCTCTCCTGATAGGCTGAGTCCCTCCTTCACACCAACTCAGTGTAAGCTGCAGCCAGCACCAGGTATGTGTGTTTGACTGTGTGTATGTCACTGTGTTTGTCTGTTTGTCACTGTGGTTGTCTGTTTGTCACTGTGGTTGCCTGATTGTGGGAATATGTTTGTAATGTCTGGTAATAGAGTAGTTAATTCTCTGAATCTGCTCATGCCTGGTAATAGAGGGGTTAACATTCTGAATCTACTCATGTGTGTAATGATTGTATGTATATTATTAAATCTGAAATCAACATGGTTTCCAAGGCTTCCTAGTAATTAATATATAATAGTATATGCTTCATCGTTTGTCCCTGAATGGCAGAAATAATATGTGGTCACCCTAGTGTAAGCACATTCATGGCAAGTGAATCACATGGCAGATCTTTTTATAACATCAAAACAATAGGGCATCATATTCCTGTATGAAAGCCTTCTGCAACCTCTTATATGGCTCCTAGCATTCATGTGCCAAACCTTTTCAGTACATTGGAAGCAAGTATTAGGCTTCTTACCGCCAGGTCTCTGAAAGGGGCTGAGTGGAAGAGGTTAATTGTTATTTAATCTTCTGTTGACATTAAGAACATTGGCACTCCAGGTATCTGCACAACGCTATTTCAAAATGTAGTTTCACACATTCTTTTGCATTAGCGGTCTGTCATGTCTGGAATGGTGAGAAATCTTAATTGCAATTCTAGGTTTCCTTGTTGGCATGATGTGTATGTATTTAGGGATTCATAGACCAATAGTACTGAAACTGTGGTTGGTGGACTATTAGTGAGTTCCAAGATACTTTCATGTGGTCCACAGTATGATACAAGGAGTTTGTGTAGAATGTGTGTAGGTATGAAAAAGTGGCAGCAGGAATGAACACTGTCTTTATGTTAATTTAAAGGTTTTATAAGTATTATAAATAATAATATATATTTTATTTATATAGTGCAACAATTTATGCAGCTCTTATTCATTCCTTCATTGACGTTCCTGGCCCTGTTTGTTGAGTCCGTGGATTTCTGTCGCATAGTTGATTCTCTGGTTTTGACCTCGAGCATAGACTCCAATAACGATTACCCATTTGGATTGCCTTTTGGTACCATACTATTGCCCATTCCACAGACTCAGTTGCCTTTGGCCCGTTCCGCATACTACCTGCTTTTACCTGTTTGTGTCTATAGAAGATAAAGTATAAGGCTAGAGCAGACATCTGCAATTAGGCACATTCACACCTGTCTGACTTCAGCCTAGATCTGAGCCCTACCTGAGTTAGCACCTGTGTCCCTGACAGTGGGACAATGGAGCAGCTACATGGGACAGTAGGACAGGCACAAAATATCAGGGCTGTCTCATCAACACGGGGCAGATAAATGACTACAAAATTACTACAAAAGAGAAAGTCATGCTTGCAAGCTTAAAAATTGGCAAAAACATGATTCTCATTGATCAATTAAACATTAGACATGTTGGTTACATGAACTAAACTTATCCTATCACAGACCATAGTTGCCAACTGTCCCTGGACAGTCCTGGGATTTGTGAGCTTGTCCAAGACACTTTCAGTGTCCTGGGACATGTCCCTAGAAATCAGCAGTTGCAGATGTCGGTCAGGGAACGCAGCGCAAGGGGTGAGGTCTGTGAGGTCTCTTGCTTCTTCTGTCTTCTTTCTCCTAATCAGGCCTTCCGGACTGCAAAAGGGTCTGTCTTCTTTCTTTGACCGATTCTCCCCAGTATCAGCTCCGTTGACCAGCACTTCCACAGTGTTTCTGCAAAAGGGTGTGCGTGTAGGCTCCCTACACGCACACCCTTTTGCAGAAACACTGTGGAAGTGCTGGTCAACTGAGCTGATACTGGGGAGAAGCAGTCAAAGAAAGAAGACAGAAGAAGAAGCAAGAGAAGAAGAGCAGCTGCGAGAAAGGATACAGGGATGTGGTAGCTGCTGGGCGGAGAAAGTATGGAGTCATTGAGTGAGCATGTGAGAGCGTGAAAGCATTAGAGAACATGAGTGAGAGTGATAAAACCAATGAAACGCAAAGAAGATGATTATGATAGGTGTTATGATGTATCAATGTCAATGTCTGGCTCAGTATATAGTGATGGAAGTTATGGTATACCACCATCAGTGTCTAGCTTAGTATATAATGATGGAAGTCATTCTGTATCCTCATAAGTTTCTAGATCAATATATATTGATGCAAGTCATGCTATATGGCCATCTGTGTCTGTATCACTATATAATGATGGCAGCTGTGGTGTATGACTGCCAGGCTCAGTATATAATGATGGGAGTTATGCTTTACCACCTTCAATGTCTGCATTACTATTTGATTATGGGAGTTATGTTGTACCATCACCAGTGTCAGGCTTGCTATATAATGATGGGAGTTAACTATCCACTATCATTGTCTGGCTAAGTATAAGATGAGGGGGTTAACCATCAGTGCCTGGCTCAATATATAGTAATATGATTTATGCTGTTTATCATACTATATGATGTGGTCATTAAAAGCACGCATTCATTTTTGTATAAACTTACTGCCTTCTTTTTGGTATTCCAGTAGGTATCCATCCAGAGCAGCCGATCCTTCACTCTCGGGAGCCTTCCATTTCAGTGACAGTGAAGAGTCATTAACATCATCTACTACCAAATCTTTAGGAGCACTAGGAGGTTCTATTGAAAAAACATACAGATAAGTAAAGTAGTATATAAATATAACAACTTCATACAAACCTTACAAAGAAACAATAATTAAGAAAAAGAACATTCTTTAAAAGCCAACATAATCCAAGAAAGCACAGCCACTAATGAGAACATTGTGAGATGAGATGTAAGTCAGTTATTTGTCAGGGAAGTAAGAAAAGACGCTTCCTTCTCCAGGTTCAACAACCTTCTATTATGGGTAGCCTAACAGCAAAATACAGATGTGCACATGTATGGGTAACATCATAATTCAGCTGATCTTAGATCTGGTGCTATACTAAATACTGCATTTAACAAGGAGTCCCAAACTCCAGGCAACTATCCTGTGCTTATGAACAAACACAATATTATATCATAGAATGTAGATAAAATAGAAATGTGAAAAAAATATATGTAGAAAGGACATGATTGCAAGAGTGTAGCACTGGAAACACACATTGCTAGGGCACTAGAAAAAAAATTGAAATTGTAGGGCTGGCCCTGCTTGTCTGGTAATCTTGTACTGAAAATTACAGGATATATCCCTTGTAGTCATAAGCCTCTTCATCAGTTATTAATATAAGCCATTGTTTCAAAATGAGAAGCCTAACATAAACTAAAACCAATATTAATGTTAGGATCATCCAAACCAAAATTGACATACAAAGTTGAATTCCGTCCAGGCAGTTTTGCTAGAATTTGGGAGCCTGGGGCAGTTCTTTTTTTATATATATATATATATATATATTTTAAAGTTTTTTTCACATTTTGTTCTATTTATCTACATTCTATGATATTATATTGTGTTTATTCATAAGCATAGGATAGCTGCCTGGAGTTTGGTCTACATATTAAATAATGTATTACATAATTACAATGTGTTACTGGTCAAATAAATGAGTAATTAATACATGTTGGTGGAGCCTTTTTACCTTGTCCAGTAAATATATATAGTATTATTATTATACTTTATTTAGAAGGCGCCGACAGTTTCCTCAGCACTGTACATAATGAAAATGTTACAGACAACGACAAGTACAATACAAGTACTGGACATACAGCAATTGACATACAGATACAAGAGGAATGAAGTGCCCTGTTCCCACGGGAACTTACAATGTAGGTATATATTTCTGAATATAGATGCAAAAGGCGATCATTGTTGACCTTATCTGCATGCGCCTACCCAGAATTGTGGTTGTGGCAGCACCATGGGATTTCTGGGGGAAAAAACAAGCCTTCTGGCTTGTCTGGTAGATGTGGATGAGTGTTTAATAACGCTTCTACTACATATATATATATATATATATATATATATGTATATATATATATATATATATATATATACATACATACAACCGTTCAAAAGTTTGGGGTTACTTAATGAAAAGCACATTTTGTCCATTAAAATAACATCAAATGGATCAGAAGAAGAAGAAAGAAGAGGGGGAGAGATAGATAAGAACGAGTGAGGGTGACAGAAGAAGAAGAAAGGAAGAACTAGCCTTAAAATGTTTAAAACAGACATGTTCTGTTGTTTTTCTGTCCAAAGACACCTACAAACAACACATTTTCTGAATTTTTGTTACACAGTACTTGTGCATATACTGTACACATCTTACTTTTATTACATGATTATTAGTATTTACATGGGAGGTACACATATGTAGCAGAAACTTTAACATGTAGAAAGAGCTTGCTAACAATGATACAGACCCCTGGTGCTCCGTGCATCATTATTAACCTTATGTAAAATAAAGAAGTTGCCCTAAGGCTGAAAGGAATTATGACCAGCGAATTTTATTTACCACTATTATCCTAAATACTTTAAAGCCTCAATCCTTATTTGATCGTTGGCATGGTCCTATACTTAGCATAACCTTATGCTTACCCCAGGCATGTTTTAATTTACACACTGCCTCTACCCGTTCAGCTGTAACTTAAAAGTCACGCAATGGAAAACTGCCCATCAGTGCACTTTGATTACAAGGCACTTCTTTCATTCTTACGTACTTAATATAAAACAAATAGTTGGGCTGGCACCTATATGATTATATTGGTTACGCAAAACAAAATTAATTTTAGGAAACTTTTGATTTATTTATTTGTGTGTAAATCACAAGAATTGCAATAGGAGAACATTTTAAGTTAAGTGTTAACTTGAAAATCCCTGCCGTTTGTTGGTCTTGGCAAATTCTACATTTCACACATGCTTTTCCTTTCTAAAAATCCTACAAGCATTTGTCACATTTGACACCTGCCGACTGCATACAGAACTAATCTTCTGGAACATTTGTAGGGCTTGCCCTTCTATATTTAAACCTTGTACGCACTGTACCCATAAGTTATGGGCAACGGAAACATACTTGCTAATATGTCACTCTAACATGCGTGTAAAACAGGCTTATTTAAAAATACAAGCCATGCATGTCCTGATCCAAAAATCCATACATAATTTGTAAAATATAATGAAGAATGTCAGTCTTGTGGAATGTTTCCTTATTAAGAAATTTATCTGTATATGTTAAACCGATAGTCACTAAATATTTGTTATTCAGATATTACATATTAAAGCACATTCGCTTGGACATATGCTTAGTAACGGGCTAGGTTTTAGAGCGGAAAGTAATTATGGTATTAATGAATTAAGCATTACTGAATAACTTTGTAAAACAATGTTTAATTTGTGCTACAATTATGATTATTATTATGTTTGTAAACATTGTTAACTAAATTAAAAACTAATATTACATACGTTTTCCGTATTCTCTTGAACGTATTTCTTAATGCATGTGTTTGCCAAGTCAAAGCCCCACTTTGCCGTATTTTTGTCTCTCTGATAAGTATTGGGTGTGATAAAAGTGGTATACTTGAAAATCAAATATTCTGAATTCTCCAGCTTCCTAAGAAGTGAAATGTGATATTTATAGCTCTCCCAGCCACAAGAATCTGTGCTATGAGTAGAGTAAGGTTTACTTAGAGAAAAGTTTCTCACAAAGCATCCTATAAAAATATACTTTTGTTTTATTTTTTTAAAGGTATTTTTAACAGCATGTGAAAACTTCCAATATACACTCACACTAACATACATAATTTATAATTGTGTCAAAAGCACATAATAAACATATACAATAAAACTGCTAAATCACATAATCGTTGTTCTTTGATTAGCTGGCTAAAATCATTTAATAGTAGCTGTAAACACATCTGATAATGGGATTATGAGTGGGGTCATGTGTACTCCCATTGTCAATCTTGATTGACTACATAATTTCATGGGCTATAGTTGGCACCAAAGTAAACCAATATATATGAGAAGAATCAGAATATTGGAATAATTTAAATAAATAAATGCTGCCCCCCAAAATTGCCAAAATCTGGTAATATCACAGATGACTTTAGCATTTGCCCAATGCATTTAACACACATAATTAAATATGTATATATATATATATATATATATATATATATATATATATATATACATATATATATATATATATATATAAATAGGACGAGTAGGGCTATCTTGCAATATTTAAGAATATGTGTAATCCACCATTTAATCTTAGTAAACCATAAAATGGTAATATTGAATTCATACAACTAAATCAGTTGATGGATGTAGTATAAAAGCATTATAAATACCATAGCAGTCATAGCAAAAGCATATGTTTATGAAATGTAGACAACTCAGGGTATTATAATTGGGCAATTTTTAATGCAGCCATTTCCCTATCCATATATTTGTCATGTCGTGATGTCCACTTTGGTGTGCAAAATAGTTCTAATGATGAAAGGTTTATTTTAAAAAAGGATACCGGTATTTCTTTCTCCTGACCTAACACTAAATCAATTTAACTTTTATTAAACTTAAAGCAATATTTTCTAGAATTGTTTTTAATCACGTTTAAAGCTTTTCTTTCAAACTACCAAATTCTAAACCCTGTAAATGCCACCCCCAAATCTATCCACATACTAAAACCACATGGCCTATATTCTCAATTCCACCCAACACCAACCAGTGCTACCTACCAGTAGGTTTCCCTATATATCAGGCCTGGACTGGTTATCTAGCAAACAGGGCAAGTGCTCAGAGGGCTAGTGAATGATGAGGTTCAATGAGTAAATTCAGGTTTGCAACTGCAACGTTCATTATTTAGTCTGTCCCTGTCACTTAGAATTGTTCTTGTTTTTGAAAAAAAGCAATTCTTCTCCATTAAAATAACATCAAGCATATCAGAAATACAGCGTGGACGTTGTCAAAGTTGCTAATGACTATTGTAGCTGGAAATGGCTGATAATTAATAGAATATGTTCATAGGTGTACAGAGGTCCGCAACCATAAATCCTGTGTTCCAAAGGCACATTGTGTTGGCTAATCCAAGTTTAAGTTTAAAAGGCTAATTGATCATCACAACAGCCTTTTGCAATTATGTTAGCACTGGTAGAAATTTCATCGCTATAACTCCAAAGTCCTACATATAAAGTTGCATACAAGCAAACACAAAATAGAACAGGTTTGTCTCTTCTACTGATTAACGAATCTCAAGTTTATTATTAAGACAGAGGTACTTTCATGGTGTTACTCATTAAGACACAGATTCACAGCATGGTATAAACTCAAAGTGTGACTGCTTCATCGTGTATACTTAACTACAAAAAATAAGATCTGAGAAAGTGATGCATATTTCTCTATAATTGATCTTTATTTCAATAAAAAAAAACTAAAGCCCTCCTGGCTACCTCATACCATTCTGTCAGATGTAGCTTACTGCTATGCTTTGTGACACTTCAGCACATAAATAGGTTCAATACCAAGCAAAGCTTCTACAGGAGAATGCATCGGGAGTGAATGAAGACCCCCCTCAACATTGCTGACTAATGAACATTAGCAGCCACTGGAAAGATGAAATACAACTTCAGTTTGCTTTTCTCTTATAGTGAAGAAAGGTTCACATTATATGAATATAGTTAGTCATGCATGCTGAAACAAAAGAGACTCCTTTCCATAGAGGCAGGGTCATGATCTACCTGAAGCAAGCTCTCCACACCCTAGATTCCCCCAGCTAGGCATCAATTTCTACAGTCTAAATGGCCAAGTTATAAGGAGCAGATGAGATCTCCCAAACTGGCCAATGGCAGTGCACTGGGGAGCCCCCAGAAATGAAACCTAGTCCCAGTGTACTGCCAAGCAATAGTATCCTTACGAGAAGTACACCATCAATACTGCCTTCGTACAATAAGAGAACATTCTTTAATGGGGAGCAATTGGAAGAAAGGAGATGTGCCTTTAAGGAGCCAACATTGGGGAAAGTGGTGCTTTGTGGGTTAGAGGGGGCAGTGGGGCTCAGGGTGCTAACTTGACTGTGTCTAGGGGACCTAATAAAGAATTTAAGAGGGCTTAGGGTAAGTAAGGAGTGTAAAGGATAATAACCTCAGGTAAAAAGGAAGGACCTGTGAAAAATCTATAGCATAGCACAGAGACTGATATGTTAGCAAATGAATGCATTAAGTTACAAAGAGGTTTAGATAAAATGTATGTAACATGGAGCTAGCATTGAAGGAAGAGGATGTTATGGTAAGAAGGGTTCAGTCTGAAATAGCATGTTAAGGGGGCCAGTCTTAGGGAACAGGCATAGGGCAGGTTGACCGACCTACCTACCTAGCCCAGAAATACTGCCCAGGGCCTTAATAACACCCCTGCCCCAAAGATGCCCCTGGAGAAAGCAAGAATTTGGGTGCTTCGCCTGCTTTGGTAATTATTGTTAAAATGATTCAGTCTGGTAAGAGTAAAATTCATGTCACATAATTAAAAACAAACACACACATACTGTGTATATATACTATACTGTTTAGCGACTTATGAATGATAACGAAAAGAACAGGGTCATGTCTATAGTTGTTGGCAACATAAAATGAAAGAAACAGAACATACACTAGGAAGGAATTATATGCATCAGTAAATCTGCAATTGAGTTAATCCGAAAACATTTCCAATGTCACTGCCCACAAACACACATTTTAATACGTTTGTTGGTTTCTTTTTTATTCATTACAATTTACTTTGGAGAATTAAACCGTCCATCAGCCTAGGGAAGTCCATTTGCATTTGTCATTAATGGCTAAGAATTATAAATAGTCTAACAATTACATAAATAGCATTGCAAGGAGCATTTCCACATATGGAAACCACTTGACAGCAAACGCTTGAGTGAAATGGACAAGTGAATGATGGGGCATATAATTGCTATTGGTTGCTATCATTATAGATAATTCCCTCTCACATGTATGTTCTGGAATTTAAAGCCACCCATTGTGAATGCATGGTTTGAAACAGATAATATTTGATAAGAAACCTCCTAAATACAAATGTGAAATGGATTTGCCGCATTCAGATAACATATGCCTTTGTATGTGCAAAAAACACGAAATGTAACAAAACAATAAATGAAAAAATCGTTAATGCAAGGTGGCCGTTAAGACATACCATCTACTTTGTGGTATATTTTTTTAAGCAAGAGGAAGTATATTTGTTGGAACGTGCACGCATAAACATATACAAGTTTCAAAGCAAAAAGGTTCAGATACAGCTCATCTGTAAAATAAAAAAAGGTTTAGCTATCTGAGAAACATAAAATGTACTGTTTGGGAGTTACTATAAGCCAATTTAAAACTTGATGCATTTGGAAGTATACGTCTGTTTATTATTATTATTATTATTATTATTATTATTATTATTTATATAATATTAAATATTTCTTTCTTTTATGTATGAAGCACCACCAAATTACACAGCACTGTACAATTTAACTGGGAAAGTTAACACATACACAACAAATATACGTTAATACATACGGATACATCAGAAGTTGAGAAGCGTTGATGTTGCATAAAGTACGTTCTAATTATAGGTCTTATATGAGTCTCAGCAAAAGTGTGAGGCTTGCACTTAGGCTAGTATGGTATACTTCTTAAAGGGATACTCCAGCCATCATATGCACCTTAAGTATGTAAGTTAGTGGGCGTGTTTGTGTTTAGGTAAGTATGTTAGTGTGTGTTTTAAGTATGTGATTATGTGTATAATATATTAATGTGTGTGTTAGTATGTGTGTGTGTTTAGCATGGGTGTAAGTATGTTACTGTGTGCGTGTATAAATATATTACTGTGTGTGTAAGTATGTTACTGTGTGAGTTCGTATGTGTGCAAGTAGGTTAGTATTTGTGTGTGTGTAAGTATGTTTACTGCGTGTATGTTACTGTGTGTAACACACAGTAGGTCTCGCTACAGAGTTACATCACTTTCTGATATGCTCTCTAAAGTGTGGGAATTTTTTTTAGGTTGAATGCATGCAAATGAAGGTACTTTATGTAGGCATCCTTTTACCTCAAAACTCAGTTTGTATTTATTTTTTAATGCATGGTGAGGTCTAATGTATGTAGTTATTGGAGCTAAAACGTAAGGTCTTATGTTGCATTTAAGTGTTCCTCTATATAAACCAAGAAAAATTATTATGTACACATATTGCACGAGTTCAGTAACACTCCTGTAGAAGTCATTGAAGAAAGAGCCAATTGTATGTATGGTTTAAAACCTCAGTTAGATTGGTTGTTGCTACTTCCAGTAGGTGGTTAGCTTACATTGACTAGGATGGGAGATTTACTTTTGTAGCCTATGCAAGAAGCATACTAAGGAATGCTCTGTGCTTGCAGTAGAGGCAGCTATGGGAGGAGTTAAGAGAAACAGGTGCCTTATTTTCTAACTTGAATAACTAAAGAATGTCTTGCGCCTATTTGCCAGCAGTGAAATACACCAGAGTCTAAGTGGGCCAGAATGCTTGCTTAAAGTGAAGGTTTAATCTTTATTTTCATATTCACCTTTTTTATTAATGTAACAAAGGACACATCTTTAAAAAAAATGGGGAAAATAAATAACCTAGGTTTTATTTTTTTTAAAAAATATATTTTTGTTATCCATTGGAAGCTGTATATAATAACATAAAATCAATGAAACTGAAATGCTGCACAAATTGTATATAAATAATATAAATAAAAGATAATAGTAACAATAATAAGGACTTCAGTGTTATTATTACGTGAAGATATAGTTTGTTAAAATCAAGAACTATAGTAATTAGCATAAAAAAAACAGCACAAAGAACATCAATGTTTTATAGTTTTACACATTAAATGTTTAAACAGGGCTCTATGTGAAACAGACACCTTAAACTATTGTTTTTTGCACATGTATACAAGGGACATCATTTGAAGTGTAAAGTATTAGATGGGATATTTGCATTGTAATCTGTTTGTCTCTTAAAATATTTGCTAAATTATATTTAAAGGAGCAACATCGCGCAGAATGGGTTAATATGAGGAGCATATTAGGCAAAATAGAAAGATAATAAGGAATTTGATTGGAGAGCGTTATAGCGCTGATTGATGTAAAGGTCGCAGCTTCATATGACAGATCCTGATAAATTAGTTATAATTTTATATTATCCTTTAATATTGGTTGCTTCACAGGTTGATTATTTATAATAAAATGCAATCATGTAGGTTTTTGTCACATTTTTTATAGTAATACAGCTACAGGGGCTTTATCACTAAACATTTCAGTTATATATATATATATATTTTGGAGGGTTCAACAGGGCATTCAAGGAGGACCGGTATTAGAGTCCACTAATGAGTAGCTGGATCTTGAATTTCATCTAAAAGATTTAACATTTTGTGAAGATATCTCTTCTGCTTCTGTGGGTAAGTGGTTTATTGAGCGTGGCCCTCATAATCCATAGCTAATGCAACACTATTAAATGTTATATTTCACAGCTTACATACAACTCATTGAAAAACTCAGCGAATAAGTCCAAAACGTCTTGTCACACAGTCCATGCATACAATACCTTTTTTAGGGGCTTCTGGTTGGGGTTCAGGGCTTACAATTTCTGCTTCTACCACTGGGGCAACTGTCTCTGTTGTTGGCGCAGGTGTCTTTGGAGCAAGAGCAGCATCCTCCTGGACAGAAGCAGGGACCTCAGGGGTTGGAGCAGGAACTTCGGGGACAGGAGCTGGGACCTCTGGGGCAGGGGCAGGGGCTTCTTGGACCGGTGCAGGAGGTTCAGACACTGGAGTTACTTGTGGTTTGCTAGTCGCAGCCTGTGCTGCTGGGGATTTTTTTATGGGAGCTTTAGCTGGCATGGTTGAGGCTTTGCTCTCGACAACTGCTTCTGTGAGATCTTACAGTCGTTCTGATTTATATATCTCTTTGCCGGGCATTTAACTATACCATCTGTGTTTTTTTTTTTCCCCACAAAGTGCCTCCGTTTATTTAAAGCATCAGTACACTCAGCTACTTAGGACAGAAATAGCTCTACTCTAAACATCACACAGTTTTGGAGTCATTTGTACTTTATGGAGTTAAGGAATTCAAGATAAAATCTAACGATAATTTATTTCATGTGTCGTATTTAATTTCAAATATAAAATACTTGTTTAGAAAAACACAGCTTTATAAGGCCTTAGTTTTTTATAGTGCTATTTATATTTAATTTAAGCGTTACAAAATGAAATTCAACATTCTGTTTCTAAAAATCAACAGAAATATTTATTTTTCTTTTAGATTTTTGTTTTGTGTTAAGCACGCTTATTTGTGTCCACATTTTTTCCACATAACACAACAATTACACTATGTTAACTCTAAATAATTTTATATAGATGCCATTGTACACTAAAGTGTGCTATTTTTCTTGGACTTGGACAAGTAGCACTTTAAAAAAAAAAAACTTTTCATATGTATTTTTTATGAATAAAATTTTAAAAATAGGATTAAGAAAACACATTTATTCACAGTTTTACAGGTATACAAATTGTCCACAGCTAGTATAATTGGGAAAAAATTACCACAAATATATTTGTATTACATTTTCTTAAATTTTTTTAGGTTTTTATTTTTTTTTTACTCTCATTTTATTTTTTAACTCCTACCTAATCCTAAACCTAACCTTATCTAATACCCCACTAACTAGCTCCCACCAGAATAACTAAGAAATATATAGGAAAAATTACATATAAAAGGTTAAGATAACATTTTTAAAGGCGTGGTCCCATCCCGGGCATTAACATCCGCCATATATAATATGATTTAAACATCTGGCTTTAGATTTAATAGGTCTCAAGTGCCATTACAAGAGATTTGCCCATCACCCATTAAAAAATAAACAAGTCTCCCTGAGAACTCTGCAGGTTAAATACAAGTATTGCATTTAACATGCAAGTCAATGGAGCCCAGCTTTCTAATCACAATGTGACTAGCAAAATTGAAACATATTGAAAAAAATAAAAATTAGTAAAAAATAGGGAAACTATTCAGTTCCAACAAAATGTAAAAAAAAATATATAAATTATTAATTTATATATATATATATATCTATATATCTATATATAAATGTCCCAAGAAGGCACACTCTAATTCATACATTTATTTGCCCCGGTGCTGATCCTCGACCAGAATAAGGCATCCATAAAGAAAATAGGAGCACTCGCAGGACTTTATATTAAAGTACAAAAATGTTTATTAGTTTAGGTTATATTATATGTCAATATACGGAAAAATGTAAAAAGTGCACCTCCCAAACAATGTGATAAACCTATGCATGGGTGGTATCACTTTATTCGGGAGATGTTGATGAACAAGTATTGGCTTGTTGTTTTGAACTGGAACTATAAATTTATACCTGAAATACCATTTGTGTGGGAAAAAACACAAAAACAAATTAGTGCACAGGACATGGAAGGGACTAAAATACTAGCGTTTAAAATACCTTGGGACGAAAATATATGGTTTGATGGGTGTAAATTGAATTGGTTGGCTTCAAAAATGCCCCAAAGAGGACATGGGGACATAATTACAGATTTGGAAAAAAAAGTGGGTATTTCTAAACTCAGGACTGATCAGAGACAGAGGCCTGGCCTCCCTGATGTGTTATTGTCCCCCATTTGTCCTTACAACCTACCTAAGACTGGACCCTTGTGGTCCTCTACTCGTGTCTGGTCCTTGTGTGTTTTGGGTCCCAGATGCTCCCCTTTCTATTGATTGAGGGCCAGTGGCCCCATTGCGAGCATGAGGCAGGGCAGTAGTGGTGGGAGGAACATGGGGTGGAATGCATGCCCCCAAAATGTCCCGATCTAGGCGGGACAGTCCCGATTTTGGGTTTCTGTCCCACTTTGCAGGGGCAGAAGAAGGGTGAGGCGAGATCCGTACTCACCTCAGGTGCAGCTGTGGGGAGCGCAAGCTGCCCGATCAGCAGCTGCAGCCTGCAGACTAGCTGGGAGATCACAATCTCCCTCTAGTTGGTTCAACATTAGGAAGCGCGAGGTCTGTCACTTCAGGCCTGGCTTTACTGCTCCCTAATCACTACCTGCCAGCAAAGAATGCCAAGCGTGGGGATATGACGTCATCCGTGCGCTCTGAGGGAATAGAAGTGACAGACCTTGCGCTCCCACCACAGGATACATGATGGAGGCAGAAGGAAGAAGGATGAAGGGTGGTGGAAGAGGTAAGAGATGGGGAGAAAGGGGTGTAAGGGCAGTGTATGTGTATGTATGTGTTTGTAAGCTTGTGTGTGTGTATGGGCCGGTGTGTGTAAGAGCAGTATAGGTATTTGTTAGCTGGTTTGTAAGGGCAGTGTATGTGTATATATGTGTGTGTAAGGGCAGTGTACATGTATATGTTTCTGTGTAAGGGCAGTGTACATGTATGTGTGTGTCTAAGGGAAATGTATGTGTATATGTGTGTGTAAGGGCAGTGTACATGTATGTGTGTGTCTGTAAGGGCAGTGTATCTGTATGTTTGTAAGGGCAGTGTATGTGTATATGCGTGTTTATGGGCAGGTGTGTGTAAGGGCAGTGTTCATGTATATATGTGTGTAAGGGCAGTGTTCGTGTATATGTGTGTATGTGTGTATGTGTAAGGGCAGTGTACGTGCATGTGTGTGTGTGTGTAAGGGCAGTGTATGTGTATATGTGTGTGTGTGTAAAGGCAGTGTATGTGTATATGTCTGTTTATGGGCAGGTGTGTGTAAAGGCAGTGTCTGCGTATATGTGTGTTTATGGGCAGGTGTGTGTAAAGGCAGTGTGTAAGGGTCCTGGGAGGAAGGCTAATATTAGCCTTTTTTCATTTAAAAAAAATCTCTGCTGCTGTTGTTGACTACTCTTCCAATGATGCTCAGCCAGGATTATGGTGCACACCTGGCTGGCTGAGAATCATGGGAATTTTAGTTCACAGCTAGCATCTGCAGCTTCACTGTTGCTGCACTTCCCATGCCACTCAGCCAGCATCATGGAAGTAGTATAATATGCATGACTGTACTGACAAACACGAAGCGTGTTTTTAGTGGCGTGCAATTGCTTGTATCGGGGAGTTCCGCAAGATTTTTTTTTTAAAAAAGGGTCCCTCTTTCACATTTTGAAATGTTGGGAGGTATGGGAATGGGTAATGCCTTTAGGTTTGTCTTAGGTCCCAAGATTTCTCATGGTAACACTGCCCAGGGAGTATCCAAGGTATATACCTCACTGACTATTCTTATTATCAGAGGTAATGAGCAGATTGAGCATCAGCAGGTCTCTCAAAGTTCTAAGCAGTCCCATAGAAGATCAAGGATCAACACTTATACATATAGTATACATATATACTATAGTATGCCTCAAGCATTTTAAATACACTAGTGACTGTGGGAAATAAATATGAATAATTTGAAGGCCCTGTTATGGTTGTATCTAACCTTGACAGAATTGGGTTAGTTGGTATATGCGTTACCCTTATATGCAAGATATTACACCTGTACCAGTTAAAACAAGTCCACAAAGTTGGGTTTAAAATGTATGAAAGGAGTATCATAGATGTTTTAAAGGCATGCATATGAACCTGCACTTCAAATGTTTAAGGAAAATGACAAACATTTTCATAAGATTGTAAGAGCTCCTAATGCAGATAAGCAATTGGAGAGAACATTCAATGAAGGAGATGTTCTCACAGTGATGCCAAAGGTATCCATACCTGACTCCCAAGCAGCTCACTGCCTTTTTGCCATTTTTTTATTAATACCAAAGCAAGAGATCACCGCACACCCAGCAAATACTATTTAAGAGCACCTATTTGAGGCATAAACATTGGAGATTCTGTCACACTATATGGCCATATATTGATTAGCCCGCTACTACATCAAAGTACCCAAATGTTGGCAAGCCCTATTTATTATTAAATAGCTGTATTGCTTACCAAGGAGCTGAATCAATGGGACTGCACTGCCTTGTGACTCACCGAGACTCTCATGTTATTTAACCCCTTAACGTCCATTGACGGGTCAGGCACATCATGCAAGACGGTCACTTAACCCCTTCGCGACCTTTGCCGGTTCAGGACCGTCATAACAAGAAGGTCACTAAATGACCTTTGACGGTCCTGAACCGTCAAAAAATTAAATAAGCTTAGAAAGTGATCAAGGATCACTTTCTTCGCTTAAACGGCCTTGCTGCAATGCCTCGATGTCTAGGCATTCAGCAAGGCCGAGATCGACATCGAGGGCCATGTCTGGCCCCTCCCCGGGGCGTCAACAGCCGCCATACATTGTATGGCGGCGGACGCCCGTTTTAAAAGCGTTTAGGAGGCGATCAACGATCGCCTCCTAAACTTAAATGGTGTCGCTGGAATGCCTCGATCAGGAGGCATCCAGCGACACCAAACACTTACCTCTAGGTGGGCTGTGACCGCTCCGGAGAGCGGTCACAGCCCCGCTGCCGGTGATCTTCGCCATCAAGCAAGATGGCGGCGGCCCGGGAAATAAAACAATAGAGACGAAAAAGTTCGCTAGAGGGTCTCCAGACCCTCTAGAGAACTGGCTCCACTTGCTGGTTGAATACAGGTACTGCATTCAACCATGCAAGTCAATGGAGCCCAGCTTTCTAATCACTATGTGATTAGTAAAATATTCAAAAAAAAATAAAAAATGGAAAAAAAAATAAAAAAAAATTTGCTAACATTTAAAAATAATTATGCAGTGATGTCACTAGATGAATCATCCAGTACCAGCAAAATGTGTAAAAAAAAATATAAAAAAAGTATTAAAAAAATAAAATTAAATTAAAAAATAAAGTTTATTATTTTGAGCAAGTGCTAAAATTTCTCAAAAATCTCAACAAAGAGATAAAATAAAAGCACTTCAAATACCCAAGGGGTGTCTAATATATAAAAAAATGGCTGATGGGGTAAATTGGAGTGGCCTAGCTCAAAGATAGGGCATAGGTACAGACTAACCAAAATGGAGAAAAAAAGCACACTTCCCAAATGTGGCATTTTAAATCTGAAACAACCCGACAAACCCATGCATGTCGGGTATCAATGCACTCAGGAGATGTTCCTGAACACACATTGGGGGGGTGTTTGACAGTGGCATATACCAGAACCTGTATATCTATAACTAAAGTACAATTTGTGTGAAAAAAAAATAAAAAAAAATTACTATTACAAAGTTTGACAAAGTGTAGTTCTATAATTGGTGCATGGAAAGGGTTAAAATAACAGCATTTGGAATACCCTGGGGTGTCTAGTTTTCAAAAATATATGGTTTGAATGGGTTAAATTGAGTTAACCGGCTTCAAAGATATTCCAAAGAGGAGATGGAGGCAGAATGACCAAATGACCACCTGGATTACGCATGCCCCAAAAGTAGCCTTTTACCAGCCAAACAATCTGACAAACCCATGCATGTGGGGTATCGCTGTACTCAGGAGATGTTGCTGAACACATATTCGGGTGTTGTTTGACAGTGACATATACCAGAACCTGTATATCTATAACTAAAATACAATTTGTGTGGGAAAAAAAATAAAAAAATTTACTATTACAAAGTTTGACAAAGTGTAGTTGTATAATTGGTGCATGTAAAGGGTTAAAATAACAGCATTTGGAATACCCTTGGGTGTCTAGTTTTTCAAAAATATATGGTTTGAGGGGGTTAAATTGAGTTAACCGGCTTCAAAGATGTTTCAAAGAGGAGATGGAGGCAGACTGAGCAGATTTGTTAAAAAAGATTTGGAAATCATAAAACGCTGCTTGTACTTATTGCCCTATAACTTAAAAAAAACAGCAAAAAAACATAAAAACATTGGGTATTTCTAAACTCAGGACAAGTAGTAGAATCTATTTAGCTAGTTTTTTACTTGCTTTTTTAGGTGAGTAAAAGATTTTTCAAATAAAAGTCATAAAATGTGTTTTTTTTTCAATTTTTCACCATGTTTTTTTTATTTTTTTTATAGTAAATAAGATGATACGATCAAAATAATGGTATCCGAAGAAAGCCCATCTTGTCCTGAAAAAAACAATATATAACTTATGTGGGTTCACTAAATGGGTGAGGAGAAAATGACAGCTGAACACAAGCACCACAAAAGTGTCAAAACAGCCTCGGTCCCACAGGGTACAAAACGAAAAATGAGCCCTGTCCTTAAGGGGTTAACAAGCTATGACGTGCCTGACACGTCGTGACATTAAACAAGCTTAGAAAGTGATCAACTTTCCCCGTGGGCGTCAACATCCGCTATACACTGTATGTACAAGGCATTCAGCAACACCGAACACTCACCCCAGGACGCGATGTGACCGCTCCGGAGAGTGGTCACAACCGCCACTGCGAGTGACTTCGCCAACCGCAAGACCCTCTAGAGAAATCTGGCTCCACTTGCAGGATGAAAACAGGTACTGCATTCAACCATACAAGTCAATGGAGCCCAGCTTTCCAATCACTACGTGATTTATTAAAAAAATAAAAAAAAAATATGGGGGGGGCTTAAAAAAAAGGAACCATCCAGTTCCAGCGAAATTTTTAAAAAGTCCAAAAATAATAAAATAAATAAAATTAAAAAAAAAAGTTTATTATTATGAGCAAGTGCTAAAATTAGTGCTGTATCTTCCCAAAAATCTTGACATGGAAAGAGTTAAAGTAAAAGCATTTCAAATACCCAAGGGGTGTCTAATTTAAAACAATGAATGGTTTTTTGGGGTAAATTGGAGTGCTCAAAGATAGGGCATAGGCAGAGACTGACCAAAATGGGGCGCGGGGGAAGCGCACTTCCAAAATGTGGCATTTTAACCCCAAACACTAGACAAACCCATGCATGTTGGGTATGACTGTACGGGAGATGTTGCTGAACACACATTGGGGTGCTGTTTGATAGTGATGTATACCTGGAGCTATACATTTATACTCGAAGTACAATTTGTGTGAAAAAAATAAAAAAAAATACTACCACAAACTGTAGCAAAGGCTGGTGGTAGAATCTCATGCATGGAAAGAGTTCAAATACTAGCATTTGAAATACCTTGGGGTGTCTAGTTTTCAAAAATCTATGGTTTGATGGGGTTAATTGAATTAGGCAGCTTCAAAGATACCCGAAATAGCACATGGGGCAGAATGACCAGATTTGGAAAAAAAATAGCAAAACGCTACTTATATTGCCCAATAACTTTCAGAAAAAAACATAAAAACATTGGGTATTTCTAAACTCAGGACAAATAGTAGAATCTATTTAAGAGGTTTTTTCATTAGCTTTTTTGGAGTAAAAGATTTTTCGGGTAAAAGTCAGAAAATGTGTTTTTTTTTTATTTTTCATCATATTTTATTATTTTTTTTATGGGAAATTAGATAATATGATAAAATGGTATCTAAAGAAAGCCCTTCTTGTCCTG
The DNA here is from genome assembly GCF_027358695.1 of Spea bombifrons. NCBI lineage: Eukaryota > Metazoa > Chordata > Amphibia > Anura > Pelobatidae > Spea > Spea bombifrons. The sequence goes on from NC_071088.1 coordinate 44,248,677, forward strand.
AAAAAAAACAACATATAACTTGAGTGAGTGAGGAGAAAATTACATCTAAACATGAGCGCCGCAAAAGTGTTAAAACAGCCTCGGTCCCAATGGTATAAAAGGTAAAACACAGCCTGGTCCTTAGGCTAGATTTCCACTTGTTTTTTTTTTTTTGCTAAAAACGCCCATAAAAACGCCAATAGCGCCACCTGGCATTTTTATTAGTGAAAAACGGCTGCAGCCAGATGTTAGCTGTTCTTCAATAGGAAATCGCAAAATGCCATTTCCACTTGGCGTTTTTCTGTTTGGCGTTTTTTCAGTCCTCTTTGGCGTTTTTCTGCTTTTTTGGGCTCTGTGGCAGTTTTTCAAAATCGCAGCATGTTGACACTCTGGCGTTTTTTGCAAGAAATCTTGGCGTTTTTCTCCAATAGAAGTCTATGGGAGAGAAAAAACGCCATGAAAAAGCCATGTGGGTTTATTGCCTTGGTGTTTTTATGGCGTTTTTTCCACAGTTACAATGCAGAGGATGGACCCAGTATCTGTGTGTCCTACGAGAAATAGGCTGAAAACAAACAGTTTCACACAAAACAAAGTCCTGGACTGGTTCATATTGAATTTTACACCATTTGGAACAAACATGCCATTACAAACAAACATACGCGACCGGATCCTGCGTGCCAAAAGCAACAGCAAACAATTTGCACCATCATTTGGGGCCAATCTTCCCAGAGGAGCAGACATTCGAAATAAAGCATGCCTTACAAACCACAGAAAAGAGACAAATGGGTCTACCAAGTAAATGACATCAGGAGAGGGCAGATACTTGCCATTTATCCTAATCCCTTTTAGCTGGGTGAAACTTCTAACTTGTAAAGGCTGGAAAAACTGCCTAAGGTCAAAAAAAGCAATTTCCACAGAAAGGCTAAAACGCCAGAAAAAACTCCACAAAAAACGCCAAAACGCAGGTAAATGCAGTGGCAGTTTTCTTGGCAGTTTTCCTGGCGTTTTTCATCAAGAAAAAAACGCCGGACAAAAACCCAAGTGGAAACCTAGCCTAATAGTGTTAGCCGTTAGAAAACTTCAGATGGCCTTAAATTTGTAGCAGTATCGAAAAAAACAGAGCAGGTCTGTTTCATTTATATATTTTCTACATTTTAATGTATACATGCATTCTATTTTTAATGTTATGTGCTAACGAACAAAACGCATACATGCAGCATACATATCAATATATGGAGCAATTCATTTTTAAGAATAGGAAATTAGTGTACAATTCTGTTATTTGTTGTCTACTATCTTATAGTTTTTTTGTTTTCTTTTCCTTCTTACATTTTTCTCATTCAGTCTTTCGTTGTATTACAAGATCTTAAATCCCTTTTACACCACACTGATGACGAACAGGTGGCTTAACAACGTGGCATTTCCAGCATCCTTTTCAGCTGTTAGATCTCATCTCCAATATATATGTTTCCTTCTTCAGCTGCTTCAAGTCAATCATTTACATATTTTCTTAGGTGCCCATAAAGTCTCCTAAATACTTTAATGAAAAGAACATAACAAAATTACTACAGCCAAGTCTTGTTTTGTTTTTTGTTTGTTTTTTAACTTTCATGATATATTATTTTCTTGCACCGGCACACAGGAAACAAAAAAAAAGAAAGAAAACAGATGAGTAATTAAATCCAGAACAACATATCCATCTAAATCTACATAGATATCTTCCAGCAAACAATATCATGGTCCTGCCAGGTGATGCATGTGCTATCGATTACAGAATATAAGAAAACATTGACCTCTACTTTCTCATAAGATACTTTGGGAATTACTTTTGAAACTTGGAAAAGGGCCCCTTGTTACCTTGATGTAGATTTATTCTTGTCTATTTTGAAGGTAGATAAATTAGATTAATTAATTTAGATGCTAGTCGTGTTTTTTATATTATTTATATGTAAAACTCGATTAACATTGCATTATAACTAGAGTAAGAGTGAGACGGGGGATTGCAATGGGCAATTTATGTTAAATAAAACTAATTTATCGATGCTGTTGATTTTCTTTACTCCCAAATAATGAATAAGATCCTTCTCAACTCACATTCGTAAAAAGCTTGTATTTGTATGAACAATGGGTTTGCAATGCCTAGGATTTGTGACAGTTTATATTATGCTATATCATTGCCCCCATATAAAGCTAATAATTCATAGTCCTTTAACTGATAAATGTCAAGAGCATACAATAATATCAATTATTGGGCATCCTGGCTGTGTACCATTAGCTATATGGAATAACATATTCAAATACAGACTGTATAAGTCTCTTTTGCTAATAGAGGAGACCGAAAGGCAGAAATGGCACAGACAGGCTTTTTAGGGGGGCACAGATGGTACTGACAGACTAGGGAGGTAGACAAGCTGTTTGGGAACAAAGATGGCACAGACATGTTTGGGGGAACAGATGGCACAGACAATCTGGTTGGGGCAAGGGTTACACTGTGGGACATGTTGCTTGTGAAGCTGGGGTGCCTGGGGCAAATTTCCATGTGGGCACATGAGCTCAACCTCACAGGAAAATATATGGGGCTGGTGTCCAAATATTTTCAGAGCTGCTTTTCATTCCCAGTCCGGCTCTGACTAGAAAATGTTCAGTGAATGCTATAAATTGCTCAAAAGAGCAAGATAAAGTTTGTGAGGCTGACAAGGCATATTGCAATCTCTCTTAATTAAACAATCCCATATTCAGACCTTCTTTTGACTCCGATGCCAAAAAGTGAGAGAGCATCGCTGGTTCGTGTAATAGTTTTAAATCTGGAAACTCCAATCCAACTTCACCTATATTCCTTTTTAGAATTTTTTCTTATTGCCATTTTAGGTCTTCTAGGTTGCCAGATGAAGGACAGAAGTAGTTTACTTAACCACTTAAGGACAATGGGCGGTCCCTAAACCCATTGAAAACAATGCATTTTGAGCCCGTACATGTACCGTACATGTACCGTACATGTACATGTGCTTTGTCATTAAGGGGTTAAGGTATTTATAATTTTCGTGGGGCTCACAGTTAAAGAGTTCTAAATAAATAAACAGATAGTGGAATCAGATATGCTTTAACCATAATTAACCATCCCATCCAGTAAATCTTAGTACCCTTAAAACTATTAATCTGAGTGGCTAAATCGCTAATTAAAGTAATTTGCATATTGTGCAAATCAAAATGTTTTTGTCATTAGCTCTATTAAACTGGAGCTTGGTTTCCAAGCGATATATATGTTCCTCTGGAATAAATATAGATATGACTTGGGCCTTAAGAAGATTCAACTTGTAATTTGAGAAGATTTTAAATCCCTCATCGATGGCAACTGCAGCAGGTATAGGAGTTAGAGGAGCAGACAAGGTAAGTAAAATATCGTCTGCATATAATGTAATTTTGTATGACTGTGTGTTAACAGTAATACCTTTTACCGCCTCGAAATTTCTTATCAAGACTGCTAATGGCTCCGTGCGTATTATAAGGGGGCCTTGCCTAGTTGCATTATTAATTTTAAAATAATCAGAACGAAGGACCAGTGACCTTAGCGCAAGATGATTTGTAATGAGACAGTAAACTGTTCTCAAAGAATCCATGAAGACCAAATATTTCTAAAGTTTCTGTCAAAACTGTCCAGATTACCCTGTCAAAAGCCTTCTCAGCGTCAAGCCAGGAAGACTACAGGTGTGCTTGTTTAATGAATTTCTAAAATCAGATTGAGTATTTTGCAAGTGTTATCTTTTCCATTTCTACCCTGGATGAAACCTGTTTGATCAGGGTGAATTCAATCTGAAATTACAAGTTTTACTCTATCGGCCAATATCTTCGAGACTAAACCTTGTGTCGAGGTTAATAAGTGAGATGGGCCTATAGTTGGCCACGTGGTCTGGGTCTTTATTCATCTTAAGGATTGGACATAAAGAAGCTTGAAACATTTTTGGTAGAATATCACGGTATATCCATTTTAACCAGGGGATTTACATTTTTTAAATTGCTAATTGCCTTCCTAACGTCAGTAGGGTAAATGGCTGATTTTACTTTTTGTCTGTAACCCTTGGGAGGTTAAGTTTCTGAATTTCCTAATCTGTAATATAGAAGAATAATTCTCCTTATCTTGTATAATGAACTATAGTAGTTTCTACAGGCTTCACTAATCTAAGAAGAGGGCTAAACAAATCTTGTTATTAGCTACTTTTCTTAATTCTATGTCTCATGCCTTTACATTTAAGTTTATTCCTAAGAATTCGACTGACTCTATTAGAGTTATAATTACATTTCTATCTTTAATCTTTGCAATTAATGATGAAGTAGGGTTTGATTTATTAAATCTCTCATTTATTTTTAATTTAGTATAGGGTAATATTCTAACTAATGTCTATAGGAAACCAAATTTCTGTAACACTTTACTACATGCTAAGTCTTGCCACCCAGGTCACTTGGGAGAATTAATTTACCTACAGTAGATCTGTCGTAGTGGTAACAACAACAGGCTAAATATCTTATTGGAAGACTCAGGGAGAGGGGATATTCTTTGAATATATATTATATCAGTTAAGAGAGTGGTTGGCCATATTAGCTGCTGAAGAGCATGACATATTACACCATGTCATGATTTACTCAAACAAAAGAAAGCCAAAATACAGAAGCCATGTGTGAAAAACTAAGTACACCCTTGCTCATTGGGAATTAAGCTAATTAAGCTAAATAGCAGACAGGTGCTGCTCAATGCCCTTGATTAATTGATCATCACCAAGCGTGACCCCCTCCATAAATGCCGAAGTGTTAGCAGTTTGCGGGCCTGAAGTATTCAAGTATGTGTTGACACAATGCAAAGAAGAAAATACATCAGCATTCAGCAATGATCTTAGAAAAGCTGCCCATCATTCCACAGTAAGAAAGATTATTCAAAAGTGGAAAGATAAAAGACAGTTGCCAATTTTCCCAGTAGCTGTCACAGCAAATTCACACCAAGGTAGATCGTGCAATGGTCAGAGAAATTGCAAATAACTCAAGAGTCACAACTCAGACTCTACAGGCCTCAGCATGCTAAATGTAAAAGTTCATGACAGTACAATTAGAAAAAGATCGAATAAGTATGGTTTGTTGCCAGGAGAAAGCCTCTTCTCTCTAATGAACTCCTCTGTATACCTAAGTATTCTGGAGTCAAATGTGAGGCCTCCAGACCTCAACCAGATTGAAATGCTGCAAACCTCAATGAACTGAAGCAACGTTGTAAAAGAGTGGGCCAAAATTCCTCCACAACAATATGAGAGACTGATCAAGTTATACAGAAAATATTTTGCTATGGAATCATGAGGTGCACTTCGTTTTTCACACATGGCTTCTCCATTTTTGCTTTATTTATGTTGAATAACTCATGACACGGTGTAATATGTCATGTGTTGTTCATCTGAACTTGTATTTACAGATGATTATTGTTCTGTCTTGGTATGTAAAACCAAAGAATTCAAAGAGGCGGTACTTTCTTCTTCACACATTCAATCATTCAATTTCATATTAATTTGTCAATCCAAGTGTTGTGCATCTTGAAGAAAAAAAATAGTAAATATCCAATGAACAGTAAATGCACCTGAGGATAATGTAAGTTTACATAAAAGGCACAAGTAAAGGTATGTTAGGACCCTTCAAGCACTTTATTTATATATACACTAATCCCAGCCTTTTAGGCTCAGTGTGTGATGTATATATTACATTTTTATCACACCAACCTAAAAGGCTGATGCTTCTAAATGGAGCATGCTTTTTATTCAGTTTTAACACAATTTTGCACCGTGCACATGTTTTTTTATTTTGGAGGGAGAAATATGATTTGTACTGTAACATAGAAGCACTGAAGAATGGATACAGAGCGCCAGAATTGACAGACACCCAAAATGCCAGCCACATTCCCCTAATCCTTGCAAATATTCTTACCCACAAAAGGTGTTCTGGGTCTAGCCCACCCTCAGAAGCCAATCCCTCAGAAGAGGAAAAGCTCCTAGTAGCCTGGAAGTTCCCAGATCCGATTAGTAGCAGTTAAGTGTTTTCTTAGCATACAAAGAAAATGAAATAGGCATATTAAAGTACTATAATGTATTGTTTGGCAAGGCTGTTTGGGGCAGTAGATTAATTCCTTAAAGTAGGAACTAACCCAAACTAAGGTGTTATATAATTTATTAAAACCTTTAAACCTTGGAAACTTACAATCACAAAGGTTGAGCTCAGTCCCGGAAAGAAACACAGTTGGTTATTTTGAGTTATCTCAAATATGCTTTGCTGGGAGTGAAGACAAGATACAGTATACATTGTGAAATTAAAACGGGAATGCAGACAAGAGGTATCAACATACCATTATCTCAATTACTAGAGGTGATAACAAGACATGTATTAGAACACATGGTTTCCAGTCACTACAGTGATAGACAAAGTACTCAGAATACTCTACTGCCAAGACACTTTTGTGTGGAAGCTTGAAAAGTAACAAATGTTCTTTTATCAGAACACCGTCATTTTCACTTTGGAAAAGTGCTCAGTGTGATATAACCCTCATAAGAAGATCCTAAACGTTGGTTGGTTATGCGACAGGGAGAAACAGTATAGACAGAGGGATTTAGATTCTATACATAGTTCTGATAATGCCCTCTATGTTCTTAAAATCTTAGGAAAGGGCAGAGATCGCTTTGCTTTTCATCAGCCTCTAGTCAGAACAATGAAGAAGCTGAAGCTAAAGTAGTAATCGTATAGCCGACATGGTTTTACATAGCTCAACCTCATATTTCTATCTTTGTCTGTGGAACGAAATAGCATTTCACTAGGAGTGGGCATCCTGCAACGATAACTGCAAGAGCTCAACACAGAATGCTCTTTAAATTTACGAACAATCTTACAGTGTCTGTTAAAGATCTTTAGAAATCTCTGGAACGTGCTAACATCTCTGTTAACAAGTCTACCATACATAAAACAATGAACGGTGTTTACAAGAGGAAAAAAACATTGATGCATGGGTGAGGTCTGTCAGTTTTATTAATTTGGATATGTACAGGTTTAAAAAAATGAATATGCACAAATGTCCTAAAACGAGGCGGGACCGCAATGAAACAAACTTAAATGAAGCAGAAAGCTATGGATTTTTGTTTGTACTACGCTTTGTTTTCCCTTCACTTTCACACGGTGTCCTGTGTGCCCATTTTCTCTTCTGCAGCTTCACATTCTTCTTTCTTGGTCCGCTTCTCCTATCTGCTCCGTGAACCTGGCCTCCTAAAGCGCTTCTGCTCAAAAACTCAGGACCAAGGAACAAGATTGGGAGAAACGGGAGAGATCGTACAGAATTGATAGCTTGAAAATGGAGAGAGAAAGATATAAGGGGGAGATAATGGAGAAGAGAGAGAGAGTTGAGATAGTGAGAAGGGGGACATAATGAGAAACAGAAAGGGTAGGGATAGAGAAAATAATGAGGTAAAGTGAAAGAGAAGGAGGAGAGATAAAGAGAAAGGGGAAGGAGAAAGGAGGAAGAGATAAAAAAAAAAAAAAAAAAAGAGCGCTTTGATGCACTGGGACACAGTTATGCTGGAATAGAAAGGGGCCTTCCCCAAACTGTTCCCACAAAGCATGACTGTGCCCCAGTGGACGACGCAAGGTCCATAAAGACATGGTTGGAAGAGTTTGGTGTAGAAGAACTTGACGGACTTGTAAAGAGCCCTGCCTCATCGAACACCTTTGGGATGAACTGGAACGGAAAATGCGACCCAGGCTTTCTTGTTCAACTTGGCAAATGGGCATAAATTCACACAAATACTCCAAGTTATTGTGGAAAGACTTCCAAGAATAGTGGAAGCTGTTATAACTGCAAAGGGGGGTCTAACTACATATGTCTATGTATTTAGAATGGTCGGGCATACTGTTGTCCATATATAATGTACCTTCAATGCTAAGTTTGCATGTGATTTATCAGTTGGTCTGTTCAACTGATCAATTGAAGGTTAGGATGGTGCATTATTTAGTTGCTATGTTTCCATGGGTTATTTATTTAAGCTATACCTGCAAATGTAAGTATACAGTATACACATACTGTATGAGCTTTCTAGTATGACACTTTCCCAATGCCTGTTTATGGAGATAGCATGCCTATGTGCTTGATTTTATACACATGTTAGCAATGGGAGCGGCTTAAAAACCTAAATTTAAATCAGGAGGGTCTCTGTACTTTTAGGCATATAGTGTACCTTAACTGCATAAAAGAGGGGAAGAGTTAAATGGCTGCTTGGCACATTTAAAGTGATTGCAGAGTAGTAGTTTCTGTTAATACATTTTAACAAACCCCCAAATATTTGCAAACTGTTTATTCTCACGTATTAGAGTAAACATGTTTCGTTAGGATGAAAAAAAAATCTGTTAAAACATGAAACATTTGAAAATGTGTAACTTCACTGTTTATTATAGGCACATATTCCCTGGAATTAATACAAAATATAAACAGTAAACGCAATATTAAATAGGAGGGAGAAATACTTTTGTATTATAAAACAATCTTACATTTGCGATGCCATTTGAAGTCTAGAGCACCATAACAATGCATCCAGAGTTACTAATAAAACAATTTAGACTTCTCATACACCAAACCCAAACTTTTTATGAGTTGTTTCTCTCTATATTCACCACACGCATGGGACTACAAGTTTTGACTTGACTTTATTTTGAAAAAGTAGTCCAGGGGAGAAAGTAATTAAAATTATACTGTATATTAAAACTGAGATGCAACTGCCTTTTGGAGTTTTCTTTAAAATAACTTAAAATATTATTATGAAGCCTGCAATGTTTTCAAGTTACATTTTTTGTAAATGGCAAAATCCTTTATTTTTAGCATGCCTTTTATTTTAGGTGGTCACTTATTGTCGAGCTGAATATGCAATATTTTAGTATGTCTTACGTTTTTTTTTTTTTTTAGGGAAACAAATGTGTTACCCACATAAAATGAAATTGGGGGTGTATTTCAAGACCAAGCTGCAAAGGAAGATTTTATCCAATTTTCCTTCCACATTTTCTCCTTCTTACATGGAAACATGCATTTCATTTCCTTATGTCTTTTAGTGATGGTTGTAATGTGCAGCATTTGTTTTTATTCTGAAGACTTCAATGTGAAGATGAGAAGCTATTTGATTGCAGACGCTCACACTGTATCGGATTAAATCAAAGAGCGAAAGTACCTGTAAAGAAGTTAACACAATATTAATATAGAGCAATAATAAGTGAGGCCACATTGTGGAAACAACAAGAACCTACTAGTGCACCTGACCAGCTACTCAGTTTAAATAGTGCAGGAAAACATTAAAGTTCATTAGTACACCAAGCTTTATATTAATGCACTTTTTGTAAAAAATAATTGGACTATGGTAAGTTCTTTTATGGAATATTTTAAAAACATTTCTACGCAAAGCATAACCAGCATAAAACAATGTATTGCTACTTCAGGACCGAGGGTATAAAAAGCTAAAATACGTATGAGAATCATGTAGAGGTGACTAAGAGGAGGAGCTTAAGCTGTACTACTCTTGGATAGATGGGCCAAGTTACATGACCTACTACATAGAGTGTAGAGTAAGGGGCAAGACTTCATGTATTCATTATTAGGTTTCTAGGAAATTAGAAACAAAATAATGAATGGAAATGTGGGCTTATGAACTTTGTTGCAACAACCTGGAAACCAGGTTGGAAGAGCAGACAGGAGTTGTCACAAAATATGAAAGTTTACTTACCAGGGCTATCCACAAAACAATGTATTCATCAATGAAGCTATTAAAGTATTGATTCAGAAACAGAAGCATCGGTCCAATAAAAGCTGTATCATGCAAATGCATCTCACTCTTGGTCATATGAGCAACCTATCAAGAATGAGAAATTTAATTGTTTACTATGAGGCAGTATGATCAGGAGGTTATTTGTGTAGTAGCTTGAGCTAGAACACATACAAAACTAGAATGGTTTAAAATCTAATTTACCATTATTAGTTTGCTAGCTAAAAGGCAATAAGTACAAGTAGCAAATGGCTATTTTAAATCCATTGTTCTCCAAATCTGGTTATTCTGGGACATCTTTGAAGCTGGTCAGTTCAATTTATCCCCAAACTAGACACCCCAGGGTATTTCAAATGCTAGTATTTTACTACTAGCTGTTGTCAAAGTTTGCAGTAGTAATTCTTGTGTGTATTTTTCCCCACACACAATGTACTTCAGGTTTAAATTTACAGCTCCTGGTATGTGTCACTGTCAAACACCAGTTTGTGTTCAGCAACATCTCCTGAGTACAGTGATACCACCCATGCATGGTTTTTGTCAGGTTGTCATACATAGGGTTGTCTGGGGGCTAAAAAGACCGCATTTTAGACGTGTGCAATTTTCAATCTGGAATCCTGACATCTGGCCATACACGCATCTATGTCCTATTCGAGGCATCTTTGATGATGGCCAATTCAATTTAAAGCTAGACACTTCAGGGTATTTTAAGTGCTAGTATTTTAACTATTTCCACCCACTAATTTTACCACCAGCCTTTGTGGTAGTACCATATTTGCTTGATTATAAGACAACCCCCCAAAATTTGATTTAGAAAAAAAAGCCCGACTATAAGGCGACCCTATAAGAAGTTTCATTAGTAAATATTAATTCACATATAAACTATTTTTCCATGTTTAATAAAAACTATGATTGAGAAAAACGCATCTTTTGTGTTTTTTTCCTTTTATTTGCCAACCTGCCCCCCTCCCAGTTGTGAACATCTGCCCCACGGTTTGCTACTCTGCCCCTCAGATAATTTTTTGCGTTTTTTTTTTTTCACACGCGCTCTGTTTTAGGTATGAATGTACAACTTCTTGTAAACAATGCCCCAATATGTGTTCAACATCATCTTCTGAGTACAGTTATGCATTGGTTTGTGGTGTTGTTTAGGGTTAAAAATCCAAATCTGGAACATAAACAATTATGTTTTTAACCCCTTAAGGACAATGGGCGGTCCCTAAACCCATTGAAAACAATGCATTTTGTCATTAAGGGGTTAAAATAGGAACTTTGACATCTGGTCAGTCTGTGGCCATTTCCTATTTGGGACATATTTGCATTTCAAACCCCAGGATTTTTGTTGCGATAAAAACGGTGATTTTAGGATATGCCCCTTTTTTTTAAAATATATTTTTTTAATCACATTTTGTTGGAATTATTTTTACATGTTAAGGGGGTGCATTTTCATGACAGGCCTGGCACGTCAATTGTCAAGGGGTTAATATGAACACTGATAAAAAAAAAAAGTGTTGGGTTTATGTACAAACACCCATGGTTGACTGGAGCAGAGACTGAAGTTTGTTTATATATAATAACTGGAAGCATACTTGAACATTCTTATGTATCACATACAGAAATTGGCCAAAGGCTCATTATTAGAATTACCACTTACACCAGATGGTATGTTGGAGATTGCCTCTACATAACTTAGAAAAACATTTGGGTATTTCTTTATCCTCACATTAGTCTGGATATAGTACTAAAAGACATCACAACATTATGTGCCTTTTGGCTATAAAAGGATACCCTAGAGCAGTAGCTACAAAATCTGAACACTTTACCCCTCGATAAATTCTAAATAGCTTGACACAATATAAGTGATGGCACATACAAATAATCCATAACTCGATTTTTGGCTTATGCAATTTGTGTTCTATTAACATCTCTAAACACATTACGTCGTTACAGGACATTTAAAAAAAATGATGGTCGTTGTAGCTGTCAGTGAGTAAACAGGATAATAAAACTGTACTATATTTGACAGCTTAGTACTTAACTAAATCACATAAATCAATAAAAAAAAATACATCAACAATTAAAATGATTGAAATACAAATCTTACCACTAATTTATTTGTAACTTTAGCAGAAACAAATCCAAAAGCGAGAATGTATAGGCAAGGGTGCTTTTCAAAAAGTTGAACTGCAGATTTCTTATATATCATAGTAGCTAGAACAATGACAGATCCAATGTGCAGCATTGGGGAAAGGACACTGGTTCCCTAGAAATGAATGAACATAGCAAATCAGATATCAGGTAACAGTCATGTGTATATAAACGATTTAATACTAGATATTATAGGAGTTTAGAAATAGGAGCCAATACATTTTAGCAGTCAGTAACCTAAACCTGTGGCCCATGACAACATGAATTACATTTTCATGGGGGGGGGGGGGATCTTTGAATATTACGCTTTTTTAATGTTCAAAAAGTCCGCCTTGTGGAAGCCAAAATATTTCTAAGATTGGCAGGCCAGCATTACTTCTAATCTCAAAGGCTCTCACTTTAAATCTCATTCTTCTCCACCCATTTTTTTTACCAATCCTTAAAAAGGCTGCTTAAACCAATTGACCATTAGTCAATTACCAGTAAGTTAGCGATAGCATAACAAGAGTGATCATGCAGATTTTGACAAAGGGAAGATGCCTTTACCCCTACCCTTATATGTGTATATAACATGGAGGAAAGTATTCAATAGCCTTGTCTCATGATCTGCATGATTATGGCGCCAATGACCTTATTCCAGTTGTGGATTATCACTAACAGGTTCAGGTAGACTTTTTAAGATTGGGTGATGAGATGGGAGATTACTTGGGACAAGTAATTGATTAGATATTGCTAGCCTTGCCACTCATGAGACATATACCCGCTTCAAACAAACAAAAAGGTCATGTTATAGGAAGACTTTGTTAATGAATCTAACCATGCTAGAACAGTTCTTTAATTCCTATTATGGTACATGCTTATTATCCAGACTGTCTATCATTTCTTTAGTAACAATACGTTTCCTTGTTCTTTGGGTTTTATATTCACATTACATAATGTGGATACATTTCTTTGCAAAAGAGTGTGTCAGTCCTTTGTAATGTAAGCTAGGGTTTCCATGTCAATTATTTTGCACTTGTTTCCACCCTATCATAGTTCTCCTCAAACTCACCTTTTCCACCTATACATATGTTACCTTACTTAACCAATTTTTTTATTGAGTTAATTCACAAACATTTTGTTTTCTGTTGATGTGCTGCCATGTTTGGATACCCAAGGATATTAACTGTCCCCAGCATCACATTGTGTTTGTTTGCTAAAACTGAGGCACCGTGTTCAATAAGCATTATACCTAGATATTATATGACCAAAATATATGGACAGCCCATTTAATGATTTAATTTAGGTGTTCCAGCCATTGCTAACAAGTGCATAAGATCAAGAACGTAGGCATGCCATCTCCACAAACACTGGCAGTAGAATGGGTCAGTGGCTTTAAACATGGCACTGTCTACTAATGCATTATGCCTACTTAAATCAGAGCATCCCTTTACAATAAGTTAATTTCCAATCATAAAATGAACTTACTGCAATGGTAGATCCATTCTTCCCAACACCTCCTGTAAAAATAACTTGGAAATAATTGGTACAGGAAAATATTGTGCCCGCAACAGTACAGAACGCTGGAACAAGCTTCACTGGGACGTTCAGAATCGGTATCTTAAACAGGGGGGGAAACAGTGTTAGGAATGTGCAACATCATGGTACTAAGACTCATTCATGCATAAATATACCGCTCCTGAAAAAGAGAAGTACGAAGATATGTACATTTGCATGCATTGTTAACAGAGCAAAAAATGATCTGTTTCACACATTTCTTAACTGTACAGCAAATTAAACACAATGATCCAGAATGATATTGAACGGATTAAAAAAAAAGGGGTAGATGAACAAATGCCTGAGATCGGTATGCCTTTTTAAGCTTTTTTTGCCAAAACAGAGCCCCAGGAGCCAGCTTGAGCTACAAGCGAGTGGAGTGTTTCCCCACAGCTCACCAACGAGACAAACTGAGTATAGAAGAGATCCAATTCCCATTTTAAAACCTTGTACTAATTCATATCATAGCTTTCATGATTTAAACATTAAATAAGTTAATTTTACATTTCAGTCTCATGCCAGAGACGCTGCCAACTGGTCTCATATCAACAGCTTTCTATAGAGGAAGACTCCGCGTTTAACTTTCATGGAAACACAGAATGGGACGGCAGATGAGAACCATTCGGCCCATCTAATCTGCTAATTTGTCTTGATGGAAGGGGGGGATTTTTAATGGAAGTCTTCTATGTACAGCTATCCAGACTTCAGAAAGCATTCAGCCACATAAGAGTTTTGCGCAGGTGAGATGAATTTAATAAATTAAAATGGATTAAGGTACCAAAGAGGTGACCTCATCACAATATACAAATAAACCTGAGATGCATATAAGGACCTTGCAGGGACAATCTTCAACCAAGAGAGCAGATAAGAGCTCCCTACAATAATGGCCATAACCCTATGTGTATGTCTTTACTGTAACCATCTCGAAAACAATACTTTTCTCCACTACTTTTTTTCTACATACTACTTACTCTTGAGAGAGTATCCTCTATACGTGTTACCTCACCATTTCACTCTGTTCAGTCCCACTCACCTGTTTAAACTCTCTACGAACCCATTTGCATTGTGTTTCAAACTAGCTCACACCTATATTTGCCTCATTAACCGTAATTTATTGATACTCTCTACTCCAGTGTTCTTCAGTGGTGCTGAACACACATTTGGAAGATGAAAATCATTTAAAGCAATCTGATCCCTTGTTTGTAGTACATCGCCTTAGTCCTTTTTGTAACAGCAAGAAGAGCGTTAAAGATGCGCACTGCATTCAATCATATATTCGTGCAAATCATAATTTAGAATCATCTGATCTTCATGCATTAGCAGGCTATAACTGATCAGTGAGAGTGCTTAGCCATAACCCATATCCCAGACGCCAACATGCAAATTCATTATCGTGATTAACACAATTCATTAGTTTCACTCTGATCAAATTAGCAGAATTTACATTTTGCAAATTACCATTGATTCCCACAGAGCCGGTCCACCGATCACAGCTAATAAATGCATGGCTATTATGAAGATCTGCACTTCAGTGACATCGATACTGATTTCATAAAAGCCAGAGAAGAAGAAGAAGAAAAAAAAAAGAATTACTGAAACAATGCCATTTATAAATGTGAATTACTTTATCGTGAATATAAAAAAAGATTTATCGTTAAAATAAAATTAGCATGTGTGATTACAATAATAAAGACGGATTGGCTGAATGAGCATTAACAGGAAACCTGCATGCATGATTGGTTAGAAATGTTTATCTAATATACTATCATATAAAACACAAACAAGTTTGTGTATATATATATATATATATATATATATATATATTGTTTCATCTGGAATAATCATAAAGGTTTCTCATATAGCAGAAGTATTCCTTTTATGGCACAATTCTACGAGATCTCATAAGCACCTATGTTAAACAGATATGCTTATTTATTTTGTTCTTTTAGTAAATCTGCTAAAGACACGTTAGAAATATTTTTCTCAATCAGTCGCATTTCTTTAGTAATTTGGTGAGTCCTCACTCTCATGTAACGTAAGGGATTGCTAAATACCGTATTTGCTCGATTATAAGACGAGGTTTTTTTTCAGAGCAAATGCTCTGAAAAATACCCCTCGTCTTACAATCGGAGTCGTCTTATAATCAGACCTTAAAGTCTGACTATGAGACGACTAAGATCCAGATCCCCCGCAGCTGCAGGGGGTCTGGATCCTCCTGTCTCAACCCCCCCCGCCCCACTTACCGGTACTTCAGAGTCCCCGGTGTGCAGCTGTCATGTAGCTGGGGCAGCGTGTAGACTCACGCTGCAGCCGGAAGGAGGCGTGGCTAGCAGCGGGGGTTGTCTGCGTGCATCGCGGTGCGGGGAACTCTGATCTTTGACAGCCGGGGAATGTCTGTGCGATGCACGCAGACAACCCCCGCTGCTAGCCACGCCTCCTTCCGGCTGCAGCGTGAGTCTACAAGCTTCCCCAGCTACATGACAGGAGACTCAGAAGTACCGGTAAGTGGGGTGGGGGGAGTGTTAAATGGGGGGCATAAGGCATTTCTGGAGGCAGGGTGCTCTGTGAAATGCCTTTTAACCCCCTTAATGCCACTCTGCCTCCAGAAATGCCTTTTTAACCCTCTATACGCCACTCTGCCTCCTGAAATGCCTTAAACCTCCCTATATGCCACTCTTCCCCATAATATGCCTTTTAACCCTCTAAGTGCCAGAGTGGCATATAGGTTTAAAGGCATATCATGGGGCACAGTGGCATATAGGGTTAAAAGGCATATCATGGGGCACAGTGGCATTTAGAGGGTTAAAAGGCATATCATGGGGCACAGTGGCATATAGGGGGTATAAGGCATTTCTGGGGCAGATGTGCATAACTGGGGGGCAGGTTGGAAAATAGAAGGAAATAAAACCAAAATATTTTTCTCAATCATAGCTTTTATTAAAAAATAGTTTAAATGAATTTACATTCACTGGTAAAACTTTTTTCCTATAGGGTCATCTTATATTCAGGCTTTTTCTTTTTTTCCTAAATTAATATTAAGATTTGGGGAGTCGTTTTATAATCAAGCAAATACAGTATTACAGTTTGTCAAGATCACCTAAAAAGTTTCCAGCTACAGCTAAGGAAGTTAATGATTCCTGCAAATGAGGTTCCAGTTGCAATGCTCCAAGTAAAAGATTCTGGGTACTGCATTTCATTACACATTTCCCTGTGGTACAACATAATATTATGACCAAGGCGTTTTGAACAGCCCAATGAAACGGAAAGAGCTGGCTACTCTCTTCCAATGAAAATGGTGTCTCCTCAACTTCTTGAGGGATTTTTTTTACAGTGAGGACACTACAGGTATGGAATTCACTGCCAAGGGAAGTGGTGTTATAAAATACATTAGATGCCTTCAAAAGGGGTCTGGATATTTTTAGAAAGGCATGACAACATACAGGGCTATAAATTGAATAACATTAATATTTTAGAGCTTCTTGATCCAAGGAGAAATCCGATTGCCTCTTGGAGTCCAAAAGGAATTTTTTTTCCCCCTGATGGCAGAATTCGAAGTAGCTTAATTAGGGGGTTTTTTACCTTCTTTTGGATCAAGAATAGGAATGTTAGGTAGAAGGGTTTTCAACCTTATGAACTATGTAACTATGTATATGTAATCTGGTACAAATAAGTTATTTATGTTGCTCTACCAAATACCACCAGGAAGACTCACAATTCATAGAGTTCATACAACTGTCACACTCTTAGGCCTGCCAACACCATTATTCTGTTACCAGTGCTGTTTGAACCATTTTCTGTTATAAACAGTATTTTATCATTAATAAATTCAAATGAAACTCACTCTTATGAAGAAAAACTTACATCCCGAAACGCAGCATTCCAGACACATATGTTTGCCAGTGAGCACAGTAGAACATGAACATGCCCGCGAAGCAGCAGAAGAACATCCAGTCTGGGTGCGTGCCAAGCTGGACAGCAATGCAGGTACCCAATACCACAAACACTGTTAAGAAAAACACCAGTGAAAAGTTAAACAGCGAATTAAGAGAAGTCAAAGAAGCTCTCTATTTTTTTTTATATTTTCGAAAAATAGACAATTTGATTTTTTTTAAATTGCGGTTAATTGTCAATTAAAACTTTTATATAAAACAATTATATTGGTTTGTCATAGCCTTTCAATTGTAGTTTTGTAACAACCTTTGTATGTTTGTACTGTAAGAAGCGCTGCGTTAATCATTAGCTCTATATAAATAAAAAAATGTACAACAACATTTCATAGGATAGTAGGAATTAATGCAGCAAGAAAGATATTATCAAAAAAAAAATGCAACCGCATGTGACCCATTTAATATCATCCATATCTGTATCTGCTGTAAGTTCTCAAATGCTATGTGGTCCTTGACCTCACCTTATATTTAGGATATACCTTATATCCTATGGATACCATCTGCATACATATTAACCGCTACCACTTCTCCTGGAAGGCTACAACTTAAAAATTAAGCGTCGTGTAATACATGTTTTAGATATAAATTGAAAATAATTTTAGTAGAATATATTTTTGAGATTGAGATTTATATACTCCATTTTACTACTTCTGATGTTGCATGGATACCTGCAAAAAGGCTAAAGAATGTCTGGTTGGACATTCAAAATCAAAAAGCGTAACCATCACACTGTATCAGTAAGTTTAGAACCAGCAATAGTGGGTCCTGTTGGCAGGAGAAGTCATTAGATCTACTGATTGTGGGTCTGTGTGTCTCCTCACTGATGTGAAATCTTCTGGATGCACTACTAGTTCTTTGTGGTAAGTTGGGCTCTTTGTAATATTTGTTACTAGGGTCATTTTATTTTTTTACTAGCTATTACAGGAATTGAAGACGCCTAAGATTTTTAAAAGGACACCTGAAATATTTTAAGACGACAAAATTTTACTTTTATTTTACTTTACGTTATTACGTTATAACTCTGTAGGGACTATTCAGAAATTGAGATAACTCAAGGGCAACACCTTGTGGATGAAATAGGCATTGCAGCGAAAATTGTCAATACTTAGAGGAAGTCCCATCGGTTTTATTATGGTTATCACATTAGAAATTAGTTTTCTAATAGTATACAAAAATAGTATGCAGTTATATTAAAATAAAAAACACCTCAGACTTTTGTATAATATAATGTTTTCAGACTGTCCTAGCTCTGTTCTTAGACAAACTCCAACTCCTTATCATTGTGCCTCGTGGTAAAAAATATTCTGGCTCAGTCCTACACACTGACAGAAACTAATGAAAGAACTTCAAGTGATAAACTGGGCGCCATTAGCATTTTCATAAATACTCAAGAGTTGGTCAGGGAATGTCACACAAAACACCACGACTCAAAGATAAGGAAACCAAAAACTAAGGTGGCCACAAAACCAAAACGTAATTGAATAGCGAAGACAGACTGGATCGTAACTACTTAGCTCTAAAGTGCAGGGGCATGCATCTCTTATACATGCATAACTGCTGTAAGCTGATCACAATGTCTGTGTGATTAACGTAGTATATACACACATGTACACTACCTTTATTATAATGTAATGTATTTACTGCCAACTACATCTGTGCTATATAAAAAAACAAATATACATACATAATGTTACGGTAATAAGAAAGGCAACATAATGTGCAAGCTTAATGGAACCAGTTGCGCTGAAAAAGATATCTTAGTATTATAAACATTGCTGGTAAGAAAAGTAAGTAACCTGTAGAGAGAGAGTCACAGCCATGGTCAAAAAGTTCACCCAGTGGAGTGCTGCTGTTGGTCCTCCTCGCTTGCTTCCCATCGATAGCATCCAAAGACTGGTAAATGAAGAGTCCAACAGCACAGCAGATATATGTCCATACTGGGCCCTAAGTACAAAAAAGACATGTACTGATTGACAACTATCAATTCTCACACAATGCTTAGAACATTCCGAGATTTAGATGTGAAATAGAAAAACCTGTAATAGTTCATCTAAAGAGTCATGTACGGGACCGCTATGAAATATGTCAATCCCCAAATCCTCATAATGGTTAAAGAATAACCAATTCATTTTTAAACTTTCAATACTACCTCTGATAAAGTCGGCCTGCTCTCAATTACCTTATGTTTGGTGCATAATTTCTCTCTACATGTATATTAACTCACTTCATACTAATACTTCATTTTCAAATGATTATAATTACAAATTGTACATCACTAAACGGTCAAAGAGTATAAATACATATACATTCATGTATGTATATATGTTTGAAAGCTGAATCTCTTATGGGTATTTTACACTTTTGTATTCACCCACTGCAGTATTGTAATAATTTTCAAGCTTTGGTTAAATGACAGAAGAAAAAAAAAATATATATATATTTTGTTCTAGATTACCATAATGTCCCACATGCACGTTTTATTCTTGGCTTTTTTAACCGCTTCATGACAAAGCCTGTACATGTATGGGCTCACAATGAATTGTTTTTAATGGGTTTAAGGACAACCCATTGTCTTAAGGGGTTAAGTTACAGGGTCGAAACTGGAACACATGCATTTCAGTTATATTAGCTGTAGCATTAGTGCCATATTTCGATTTAAATGCCTAAAACAGGATATTTAAAAAAAAAAAACTACACAAGCAAAAGGAATTTATTTAGAGGCATAGCAGGGCATTTTATTAAGCTTGCTCTTCTGAAGATGTGGTCAGAAATCCCCCCCCCTCCATTAACTTTGAATTTTGCCTCTGATTTCTTGCTCAGAAATTCTCCCCCAGGTTATATTCAGATACCTCTCCACCTCATGGAAAATCCCTGATTCCACAAAATTCTTAAACCGGCAAATATAAAATTATAATAATTTACAGACCTTTAATGACGCTTTCTGGCTCCACATTTTGAAATACGCAAGCCTTTTATATTTGCATGACGAAACTTAACCGAAATTGTTTATGTGGAGAAAACTGCACCAAGTCACATCTAACTGATTTTAGGGAGATGTCACAAATGTATCATTTTGACTCTGTGTGTATTCAAGTTATGTACGTGCAGTACTTAAGACACAATCTCTATATGCTTTAAGAAGGCTTAGAGGGATAGAAAGGACAAGGGAAGGTTTTTATTCCTGGGGTTTTAGGGAATTTAAAGAGGAAATGTGCCCATGTAGGGCCTACTTGCCAGTAGACAATTCTGAAACAAAATCCCCGAAATGTAATTCGTTAATAACATTTTATACAATGGCTTTAGGATCATGCACGTAGACTTCTTTTTTGTAGTCCATCTCAGAAGTTTCAATGAACAAAGAGGCATGAAAGACTCTTACCGTCTCTGTGGCTGTCGGACAGTAATATACTAAGACTACAGTGGTAAAGATGTTGATTATAAGTCCAACTATTGTAATGAGGTTTGGAGCAATCCATGCTGGAACTCTGCCAACCAGCCATTCCCAAAACCCTTGCATTAAGGGCTCCAAGAGTGATTTCCCACAACTTTTATATCGATGCTCCTCTAATCTTTTTAATTGGTGGCGTGACAATGGGGGAGATGGTAATTGTAGGAGCTTGCTTAACACGCATGGTTTTTTTAAGGCATGTCCACAACTTGATGTAACATCCGAGTTGAGGTCCCCCCCTCTTCTCTTTGACAATCTCTGGCCACTCATTGAGCTTGGTTTTCAAATGTTCCGAAAATTCCAAAAATCTGGAAAACACAAATGTTAAAATATTTTATGAAATTGCTGACACAGCATAGAAATTCGTTTTGTGCAGCTATCATATTTATAGAATTTACTGGGCAAGGGAGAACTTCAGTAGCCAATGAAAAATGTAATCTGCTAAACATACAGGTGAAACAGCATAGCAGCACGTCACATATAATGAATGTTGCATGAAATAAAAATGTTTGAAATTAATGGGTGCTGCTAGTAATTTAGTAGTTTAGAATCTGTATTACAGTAATCAAACATGCAAATACGAAAAAAAACAGGCAATGTCTCCTGTGTTCTTTTCTATCTTGCATTATTTTAATATTATATAAGTGTATACAGTGGCATGAAAAAGTAAACGTACCCTCTGGAATTACCTGTTTTTCAACATTACTTGTTCATAAAGTGTGATCTGATCTACACATAAGTCACAAGTACAGACCATCAGAATGTGCTTAAGCTAATAACATACAAACAACACACTCATTAAACATTCACAGTTCTGGTGGAAAAAGTAAGCGGAACCTCCTTTGGCAGCAATAACCTCAAACAAGTGCTTCTAGTAGCTGCAGATCAGACCTGCAGAAGGTTCAGGAGGAATTTTAGATCATTCTTCCTTACAGAACTAATTAAGCTCTGTCGTACTCCTAGGACGTCTGGTGTGAACGGCTCTCGATGTCATTCTACAACATATCTAATGGGTTAAGCTCCGGGCTCTGACCCGGCCTTTCCAAAAAGCTTTTTTTCAAGCCATTCTGTAGCATGTTTATAACTCCTCACACCAATTAGCTTTTGTTGAAATGATTAGCTAAGGCAGGGCTTGGCAATTTTTTTTAAATCTAGGAGCCAGCTAAAAAAGTTTGGAGCCAGGACTCTTTTTGCCCTACACTCACACTTTGCCCAGCACTCACACTTTGCCTCAGCACTTTTGCCCACACTAAAAAGCACCAGTGCATACTTTTAATTACCAGTAATTAATCCCATTAATTAACTCTGTCCACAGTTTCCCATAGGCATCTTTGTCACTAAATAGCTTCCCATAGTCCCATGTTTAGTGACAAAGATGCCTATAGGAAATTGGGGACAGAGTTTGCCTTTGCCCCCAGTCTCTCACTGCCAAGCATGTCCCCAGTTACTTTAACTTACCTGACCGAAGACCCCGATGTGCACTCTTTGCCATGCAGACAACCCCGCTGCTGTTGCCATCAGCTCCACCCTCCTCACTGAACGGGGCTGGCACCGCCCACAAAGGTCATTGAGCAGCGCTGGTGCCGCCCACGAAAGTTATTGAGTGGCGCCGGCTGACTCACTTCTATTTCAAATCTACAGGGGTGGCATTTTAAGAAGCCGTCCCCCGCTGATCCGAAATAGAATTGAGTGAGCTGGCCAGCGCGACTCAGTGACCTTCGTGGGCGGTGACAGCCCCGTTCAGTGAGGAGGGTGGGTGGAGCCGCCGGCAGCAGGAAAGGTGGAGCCGCCGGCAGCAGGAAAGGAGGATCCAAGTCCCCTGCAACGCTGCAGGGGATCTGGATCCTAAACCCAATTATAGGTTTGGCTCACAAACACCTAGGCGCCAGGACAAAATTTATCAGTCGCCATGGTGACCTGGGATTTGTCGAGGCCTGAGCTAAGGGATTCACATACTTTTTCCAACCCACACATCGAAACTTTATCGAATAAATATCATATTTTAAGTCAAATTTATACATTAATGCTGGTAATTCGAAAGTGTTCACTTACTTTTTCTTGCCACCATATGCAGAACAGAACTGACAAGCCAGAGAGAACATACGTTCTGCTCAACGTGCCTCTTTTAGCACTAAAAAATGTCCTGGACTTGAATGTTATGTTATCTCTACAAGGAATGTTTTGATGTGAGCTTTAGCCTTTAACTGTTTTTTTTTTTAATTTCAAAAAATCTAGTCCACATACAAACTGAAGCACTGAAATAAAATATATATTTATATATAAATCAAAACAATAAAAATACCAAAGTATCTGGTGAATTAACAAGAAAGACATGTACACATAAGTCGCACATACACATCAAGCAGAATGGCAGTAATACATGGGCATGGAATATTACCACCACAAATAAAAACATGGTCAGCCTCAAATCCACACCTTCACTTCTATCTACAATGTATCTATTTGTCCACAGACCCCCACATTTTGTCATAATTGTGATTAATATGTGTCAGCCTGTGGTAAATGCACTTCATATCCTCATCATCCTAAAACATCTTTAAATGCCGGGTGCTTGGCGAAGCGAGTACCGCAAGGTGCACAGCAGGGTCATGAGGTGGGAGAGAGGATGCGGCAGCGGAGACAGATCTTGCGTAGTAAAAGGGGGATGCATACTGTAGGTTCTGTTAGCAGCGGGGTTGTCTGCGTCCATCGCGCATACACCGTCCGGCAGCGCTACGGGGAACACTCCTCTCTGACAGCCGGGGAAGGTCTGCGCGATGGACGCAGACAACCCCGCTGCTAACGGAACCTCCTTCCGGCTGCAGTTACCTACGCAAATGGCGTAGACGTCTACCCGCTGCCCCGACTACACACCGGGGAGTCAGAAGCACCGGTAAGTTTGGGGGGGTTACCAGACAGGAGGATCCAGGTCCCCTGCAGCGCTGCGGGGGATCTGGATCTTAGTCTCATAGTCAGACCTAGTTGAGGTCTTATTATAAGACGACCCCGATTATAAGACGCAGGGTATTTTTCAGAACATTTGCACTGAAAAAACCTTGTGTTATAATCGAGCAAATACGGTATATAGGTTATTAGACAATCAATGGTGCCATTATTTATGCCTACGTACGGCTGACATACATCAATAAACTAATTTTAATAACTAAGGGGGTGCAGAAGACACGTCAATGCTCCCCTCCCCCCGCTTAGCATCCTATGTTAGACAATTTACGAAAACAGGGCTGGGCAATCCCTAGGATCCATGGCTCCCATAATTTTGCTGAATCCAAAATATCCATGTGCCGACTACACGTGGCACATTAGTGTTACACTTATACCACAGGGGCACAAACAGACTATGAGCCCAATTGGACAATATTTTCTGAGATTCTAAGTCTGAGATTTGGGGAATTTCAAACTTCCCACATTTGTGTATTCACCTAGTTGTAGAAGCAAATACATAACTAATAATTCACTTATATGTCAAATTTGTTTACATATTAGGGGGGGGAATTAACCCCTTAAGGACCTAAAGGTACCTAAACCCATTGAAAATGCATTTTGTACAGGCTTTGTCATTAAGGGGTTAAAGCAACACGCCAACCATCATAATATACTTAATCGCATATGTTAGCTATGTGCCCCTTTACCTTTTTCTTGCTAATACGTGGGGTAGTCTGTAAAAGACCCCCATTTGCATTTCCGCCTTTCCCCAACCCACCCAGCTAAATGTCAGACAGGAGAAGTGATAACCCTACACCATCGACTCCAGAGCTGACTCAGTGAACGCTACAGGCGGGGGTCTCGTGACCCCATGAGCAAATGTGGATAGTGGGTGCTGCCATTGATTTCAATTTCAATTGATTTTCCTGCTGTTTTCTTCGACCCCCCCACCCAAAGCGATCACCAAAACCACCACTGGAGCCAACCAGCAGTCAGTATATCAGGTGGCAGGAGATGCGTTCGGCCAAAATACATTTCCTCCACCGAAAATAGCTGGGGGCGGGCAGAGGGGTAAATACACATGGGGTGATTCTGCAGAACACTCACATGCGCTTATGCACACAATGACTGGAGCGTCTCTAAGTCGTCTGCCGACCTCATTTGTATGGTCTGTCACACCCCTCTGTGATTATGGAGACATATCTATAGATATATATCTCGGACGCATTTATGTGTTCCTTAACTATGATTCAACAGGGCAACCGCTGCGAGCTCCTATTACTCCCGGTGCAGGCTTACCCACCGCTCCGCCGGTGTTCGGCGTTTTCCTGCTAGCTGCTGTTGTCTTGCGTCGCGGCAGTCAGGTGACGTCACATACCTGCGCGAGCGCGACCTTCCCTCGCTCCGGGCTTCAGTGACGCTAGGAGTGGTGGAATACGTGTTAATCTCGCTTCTCGCGAGAATACCAACCGCATAACGTAGCGTCATCAGGGGAACCGGGCGTTTATTCAGTACTGTTTTGATAGATTGTTTTGTGAAGTAGGTTTGTAAGCGGGTTAGGTGACGGGAGGGTATCGTATGCAACCACTTAGTTCAAACTGAAAGAGTACCTATGTATTTATGCGTAAATAAACACCATTGATTGATACCATTGATTGTCTAATAACAGTGCTTCTATGTGAGAGAGATGCCACGTCAAAGGTATATGTGAATGAAAGGTGCAACCTCGATATATTGTCTTCGTGACAGAAAAGCGACAGCTTATGTAAATAATATTATACGACCAAGCAACATGTTTCATTAGAATTCCCCCTTTCCAAATCATTAACTTTAACTTAACAGTTACAGGTTTTATTGCAGAATATGTTTTTATATAATAATCTGCCAAAAGTCATAAGGAGAGGACTTAATAAAATAACCAGGACTTCATTAACATTGCCGGAGTATGAGGAGGGAAATTCACCCAAAATAACTACTGCTTCTGATGGGATAGTGTTCCATTTATCTACCACCCACTTATATATATATATATATATATATATATATATATACCGTATTGGCTCGGATATAGGCCGCCCCCGTGTATAGGCTGCACCCTAAAAGTTTGGTGCTTTTTTAAAGAAAAAACATGCTGCCACTCTGTCTCCCCCCCCCGAGATATGCTGCCATTGTCCCCCCCTGAGATATGCTGCCACTGTCCTCCTCCTCCCCCCTGAGATATGCTGCCACTGCCCCCCCGAGATATGCTGCCACTGCCCCCCCCCGAGATATGCTGCCACTCTGCCCCCCCCCCCGACTTACCAGAGCAGACTCCCGGGTGTCTTGCGGGGCCGGCGGGGGACATCTACGCAATACGCGTATACAAGTTGTATACGCGTATTGCGTAGATGTCCCCCGCCGGCACCACAAGACAACCGGGAGTCTGCTCTGGCAAGTCTTGGGGGCAGAGGTAAAACGCATCATGCGGACGGTCACCGGCTGCGGCGATGCGGCTAAACAACCTCCGCTGCCGGAGGCTGTTTACCCGCATCGCCGCAGCCGGTGACCGTCCACAAGAGGCGTTTAGACAACCTCCCGTGCCGGCACCCCCCCTTGGAAAGTGCTGGCAGAAAGGCTGTCTGAGCGTATCGGAGAGTAGGATACAGGTCCCCTGCACCGCTGCGGGGGATCTGTATCCTAACCCCGCTGCCTGCCCGGCGACCGGGACTGCATGTCTCGGGCGTCGGGTGCTAGACCCCGAATATAGGCCGCACCCCCACTTTATATTCGAGCCAATACGGTATATAAGATGAGGTGTTAATGGATTTAGCCGTATTAGTCCAGTAGACACAATGTAAAAAAACAATGTTAGTATTGCAGTATGAGGTAATACCTTTTTTTAGGACAAACATAATATATAAAAGAAAAGCTTTCGAGAGTTATCCTCTCTTCATCCGGACTGACCGTCTGAAGCATTACAGAACTGATGAAGAGAGGATAACTCTCAAGAGCTTGTGTTAAATATTATGTTAGTCCAATAAAAAAAGATATCACCGCATATCTTCCTCTCCTCCTCCTGATCTGTCTGATCTGTTGATTGCAATATGTGCGATCAGCCAGCAGTGGGAGCAACGGGAGAGCTTTTAGAGCTCTTCTATCCTCAAGTGAACCTGTCCTGGATATCAGCACTGACACCTACCAGAAGGGAATGTCTAATCTCGTGATCAGGCATTCCTTATATGACGGTGTTTACATATGATGGGTCGGCAGGGATGCTGGCTTCTACTGACAAAAGGGAGTCCAGGTGTCAATAGACAGCCTGATCTCATGTGTTGTGGCAGGGAGATGTCCCTGCCGCTGCAACAAACTCAGGACATACCTGTACTTTCTAATGAGCTTCTTGGTTCAGGGTTTAAGAACGTACCGGTACGCCCTAAGGGGACTGGATGGGTTAAACATGCATGCAATAGGGATAAAGCTATCCAGAATTTAAGACAAGAACAAGGACCGATTATGGTCCGAGTCTTTACATCAGACTAGATGGGCCGAATGGTTCTTGCCTGCTGTGAAATGACATTTATTTATATAGGGCCAGCTGTAGAGCTGTTACAATAGGGGACAGTGGAATTATTTAACAAAGACAATTTAGATTTATAAATACATAATGGTACGGAAAGGAAGGGGGGCCCAGCTCTTGCAAGCTTACAGTCCATTATAATATTTTTTATCCTCTAAGGATTTTTGTATGTGCATGTAGTGTAAATATTAGGATTATGCAGGGGGTAAATATATATTTTTTTAATATGGGATTCTGAGGAGCTTAGTGGTTTTAGGTACTATATTACCATTGTGCGCAAACCAACCTCAAGTTGGATGACACAAGCAGAAATGCGAGACACGAAACAACCGGTGGCAGACGGCTCCTAAAATGTAGTTACGGCCAATTTAATGTCGGTCCTACTGGACCACAACTGTTTAAATAAATCCGCCACCGCCAGACCGCCACAAGCACAGAGGATTTCACCCATAAGCCAATGCGACACTCACGCCCCTTTACCCATTCTGGAACTACGCTACTTGCGTAGGCACGCCCCCTCATCTTGCGTGCGACCCTTGGCGGGCGGTATTGGCGCTCAGGGTTGCTTCTTGTGCTGCTTTCTGTCAAGTGTCTAGTTTCCGGTCGGGAACTCGTGGTGTTTTTTTTTTTTTTTTGGAACCTGTCTGCCGGTGCTATGGCGCAGGTTAGCACTCCTGTTTTTCCAGCTGTTCAGGCAGGATTAAGGGAGGCCTTGTTGGAAACACTGAGTGGCATTCTGTCCCCAGGACATGAGGTGCGAGCGGCAGCAGAGGAACAGCTGAAAGTGTTAGAAGTGACAGAGGGTAAGCGACAAGGATCGGTATATCGGAGCTAGGTAAAGAATTCATTGAGAACTCATTTGTAGCTTTATCAATGAGCCCACATTACGTTACGTTGAGGCAAAGGCACTAATGCTGTCTGAGAGGAATGTGTTGTGGTGCCTATCTAGGCATTTTTGCTTTATCTCCCTTTCCTATTGTATTTCCTTTCCCTAACAACCATGATCCTTGTGATAACACAGATTTTGGGGTGCACCTGGCAGAGCTGACCGTTGACCCACAGGGTGCCCTAGCTATAAGACAGGTAAGCCCGGCTTCATTACTTAGTCTTTGGTTTGGGATGTATGTGGGTGCATTGTGTTACACGTGTGGCTTACAATCCTCGCTTTGAAATAGAAGGATGCTAAAGCATGTTTTTATACGGCAATTCTAGTAACGCAACCAAGCAGACTTGGGTGAACAGCATTTTAAGTAGTGGTCTTATCACCATAGCAACTAAGCCAAATTCTTCAGTCATGCCATTGGTTGTTTCATTGATAAGAACTCTTTCAGCCTTTACACCAGAATACCTATTTATACAAAACACCCACTAAGCATTAGTCGACAATTCTTAGTATGTATGAATGTCCGGATCAGCAGGCTACTTTTCATTGTCTTTTTTTTTTTTTTGTGCTTTTTGTCCCCAGCTGGCATCGGTAGTTTTAAAACAATATGTCGAAAATCACTGGTGCTCTCAGTCGGAGAGATTCAGATTACCAGAGACCACAGAAAGGGTATGTCATCTCTGGGATTGATATTTGAATGAGTTGGATAAGCACTCTAAATGTACTACATTTAAAAAAAAAATAATTTCTGCAGGCGAAAGCTGCCATTCGCCAGCTTCTTCCTCGTGGCTTGCGGGAGTCAATTAGCAAGGTACGTTCCAGTGTGGCATATGCTGTGTCTGCCATTGCCCACTGGGACTGGCCTGAAGCATGGCCAGGACTCTTCAATCTTCTTATGGAGATGCTGGTGAGCGGGGAAGTAAATGCCGTACACGGGGCAATGAGAGTTCTAACAGGTGAGTTTTGTTTAATGCTTTGTTCACCCACCAATGTTTGTTTTTGT
Source organism: Spea bombifrons (assembly GCF_027358695.1). Lineage (NCBI taxonomy): Eukaryota > Metazoa > Chordata > Amphibia > Anura > Pelobatidae > Spea > Spea bombifrons. Next base: position 44,277,929 of record NC_071088.1, read on the forward strand.
GAAACACTTAGAATGTGCCTATAGAATGTGTACACATTTGGCATCATGGATGAATTTTATCCCATACTGTTCTTTTTGTTAGGAGGGTATTGCGATGGTCCGTCCTGATGTAGTTGGATGACGTTGTTCAATGTTTATAAAATTCTGTGGAGGCTGTTTTACACATCTTCAGCATGTTTTTCATGTCTCTGGAAGGGATCCCTCCTGCAACGTCGGCTGTCCCATTGTATTCTCCAAACAAATTGAGCTTTAACAAAAAAAAATCATCCTGCTGTCAGTATAGTGTTTGAAGATTTTACCGAATTTAAATCCACACAGAACTTTTTATTTTTATTTTATTTTGTGCAGGTTAGGATTCTCTACCTGTTAATTATCAGATTTACAACTCCATAGATGTATCCATGGTTTATTCCACATGTCATTTATCCAGATGGGAGCAGTGAAGCAAACCTGGATTGTCTCATGATATATGGAATATACGATGTTTGAGAATATACGATGTTTGAGGGTTACAAATTATGGTTCCTGCTAGGGGCTTAAGGAGAGTGGAGTGTATTATCTGGTACCTGAAGATAAGAAACAAGATGCACGCCTTTTTAAGTTGTGAGCTTTTTTTTAATATAGAAATGTAGATATGGCAAATAAGAAGATGTTTAGCTATGGAGTCTTAACTCATATTATTAAATATTAAATTCTTGTATTCTGATCTTGTTTTTTTTTTTTTTTTTTTGGAAGAATTTACAAGAGAAGTCACCGATACACAGATGCCTCTTGTTGCCCCTGTCATTCTTCCAGAGATGTATAAGATCTTTACCATGAATGAGGTATGTTACGTGTTAGATCCTCTTAAAGAAAGGCATTAGATAGATCTTAATAAAGATCTGTCACTTTCTCAAATCCTACATTTTCCAGTACACTAAATTTGTGTGTCTGTGTTCCTTGCCACTGGTCATGTCGCCCATTTGTAATGCTGCTCTCTGTGCTGCTTCAAGGCCCCTCTGAATTGCATCTTGATGAACCCGGTCTCCCTGAGGCAAGCTGTCCCTTACTTTTAACGCTTTAACGCATATGGAATGCACTTTTCATTAACTAGACCCAGGAAGACTAGGCATAATGTGTGGTGACAAATCCCCTTTTGCAAATAAAGTTTTTGTAGTGCAATGTTTGATTTTATATTAATTGCAGTTTGTAAGACACTTCAACTTCTTGCACAAAAGCTCACTTGCAATAGCACTAGAAAACTTGGGTATGACTTTCTGTGACACACTGCATAATATAAATGGATCACAATGCCCCAGCCTGCCAAAAGCTAATAGTACATTTACTCCGCAATTAAGTTAGATAGTACATCTTGTGGTAAAAGCTTGAAGGGGCGGTTTACTGTCCCTGACGGCCTCACCAAAGAATAATGCACATTAAAGTACTTTGTTAGTACAATTTTCAAAACTTGCTCTATAAAAAGTGCAGCTCCCCGTTTTTTCCATGGCTCGACGATTCTTGCCAATAAATGGTTGCACATAAGACGTCGTGTTAGAGTGACTGTGGGGAGATGTGTTGGGTCAAACACCTCTCCTGCAAGGAAAAAATCAGGGTGGCAGGGCAGGCTAAGGGACAAATGCATTGGGGATTCTGAAGCATTTGCAAGGGGGGCACCACATAAACCTCTCGGCTATCATATGCATTAAAGAGTGCTCCTTTAATATTACCAATATTGATTCCAGAAGTCCGTTCTGCATCACACTGATTGTGACAGGGAGAGGAATACAGATATATATATATATATATATATATATATATATATATATATATATATATATATATATATATATATATATATATATATATATATATATATATATATATATTAGTGTGTATATGTTCCTGAAAATAGTACAGCATTATAATGTTTAAGTGTCTTAAGCATTCATGGCAGCTGAGATATATTTATACACACAATCTTCCTTTATAGGCTCCCCCTTGGCGCTCGCCTGTTGAAAGCAGGCAAGTCTTAATGTATTTAACTGTTTTTGTTTTGCAGTTGTATGGAATTCGAACTCGTGCCCGTGCTGTGGAAATCTTTACTACTTGTGCTCATATGGTGTGCACCATGGAGGAACTGGAGAAGGTTAGTACTCCTTGACAGCAGAAACAAAAAACTTAAATTATTCTTATGTCACAGTTTTTATTACACATGTATTATAAATGTAAATATATGCAAATTAATATACAGTTCTTTACATATTGCTCTCCAGTGCCATTTAACCCCTTAAAGAATTTTGACGTGTCAATTGTTATGGGGATAAAGGTGTTTAGAAAGTGATTAACTAATACTTTTTATTCTCATTTGGTGTTGCTGTAAATGCCTCCATGCAGTCACATTCGCCATAATGAAGGGTAGTATGCCTTTCAAATATGGCGGTTCCTGATGTCGTAAATTTGCCCAGCCGCTGTTGCTGAATGCCTTCCACCAGCCTGATCACAAGTCTCATGTTAAAAGGCGTGCCTTTCTAAGCATGTCTTTTATATCATAAAGGGTCTGTCCAGACCATCCCAGGACCTCTGAGCTCCCCTAGCAGGCTGATTATAGGTACTGCCATCAGAAATGCAGCGCAATAGAGCATTGTATATAAAAACAGTTAATAAGAATACACCAGCGATGTCTCCATGACATTATCAGAGAAACAATCCAGTTACAAGAACATGTAAAATAAAGAAATAATTATTAAAATTAGACCAAAAACAAATGTAAAAATGCCTTATGCTGCCACAAATGTACATTAAAAAATAAAAACCCATAAGAATAAAAAAATAGTGTAGAATGTAAGGGGGTATTTTAAGCTCTTATAAAAGCAATACACTACTTGTATTTATTGCCCTATAACATTGCAAAAAACATAACATCGGGTATTTCTAAACTTAGGACAAATATTAGAATCTATTTAGCAGTCTTTTTCATTAGCTTTCTTAAATGAGTAAAAGAGTTTTCAAATAATATTTGTTTTCTAATTTCCTTATTTTGTTTTTGTAATACATTATCTATGATCAAAATGATATCTAAAGAAAGTACTTCTTGTCCCAGAAAAAAACAATATTAAACTGTGTGGGTACAGTAAATGAGAAGAAAAAAAAGTGCAGCTAAACACAAACTCACAAAAGGTACAAAAAAGGTCTGGTCAAGGGGTTTAAATAAAAAATCTTTGCTTTATACCTTCCTTGTTTAGAATGGTGTGTTCTGTTGAACGGGTTTTCTTTAGTGATACAGCTAACCGACGGGTACTTGTTTACGAATATTGTTCCCCCACCTTTAACTTGATTCCCAAAGATATGAATCTGTAGCTGAATTCAACAGTAAATGCAAAATGAGTAAATCATCTTGTGATCTTTTGTTCCGTTAACATAACATGACGGTTCTTGATCAGTACCAGCGAGTATCATCCATTCTGAATTGCTTCTGCCTATTCTTAAATGATATTTTCCTTATTCTTCTATGTCTGTACAATTAGAAAATAAATGTTGCATTCTGGTAATGTGTTTTTTGTCTTGGCCCTTATTGTATTTTGTTTTTGTTTATACCACCCAGGGTGTTGCACATGCTTTGATCTTCCCAGTGGTGCAGCAGTTCACAGATGCGTTTGTCCAAGCTCTACAGATGCCAGATGGCCCTACATCCGACAGTGGCCTGAAGATGGAAGTCCTCAAGGTATTTACAGACTGGGTGATGGCATACAGACTTTAAAACGTATTCGTTGTTGTGGATGCAGAATCTTCTGTTTCATTAACTTACTGGCGACTAATTCTTATTAGTAATTCTAATTTTTTGGGGTCGTCGTTTGAAGCCAAATTTTGCTTTGGTACACGTCAAATGTACACGTATACCTGCATTTTTTGGGTTTTGAGAGAATAAGTGTTATCATTATTGATCACACAGGGAATAAACCTATTGGGCCAGTTACAAATTACATTACTTATTTTAACAATAAAAAGCTGATAATTTAACAGTTCTTACCTCTGTTTTGTGTCGCAGGCGATCACTGCTCTGGTTAAGAATTTTCCAAAACAAATGGTATCCTCAATGCAGCAGATACTACCCATTGTATGGAACACGCTGACGGAGAGTGCATCTTTATATCCTTTTTTTTTTTTTAAAACCAAGGTCTCGCTAGAGATTCTGTATTTTAATTACTGTGTGATCCAGGAATATTTGGTAAATGCTGATAAATAATTACATTTTTATATTATAAAGAATTCGAATTGTGCTCCGTTGTATGGTTTTTCTTAGCTGTTTTGTCTCCACCTATGTGAGAACAGAAGTAAATGGCACAGAGGATTTGGAGGATCCTGTGGATTCTGATGGTGAGATCTATCTGTTCTATTAGCACCAACTGTAAAAATGCATTGCATAGTAAGTCATGGATGCTAGTTGTCATTTTGTCTTATATCTTTTTCTTCCGTTTCACCTAGTAAGTGGGAAGATCTGACAAGTTGCGCAGATAGATTAGGATGTCATTGCAAGTAGTTTGTCGCTTAATATCTCTGCTGCAAAGTGGCCTTTCAAATTTGCCCCATTCAGACTTGAGTCCTGAGTAGGAAAGCCAGAAAAAGACTTGCTAAATTATTCATTTATTTATATTGCAGTCTACGTAACAAATGTATGGATTAACCGTAAAACTTTTAGTACCGCTAACTACAGTGCTTATATGACTGGCCTAAATATCCCTTGCATAATAAAACGCAGTCATGGAGCCAGATACAGTTTAGTAGGGATATTTTGTTTTCTCCCGATTTGGCACAAAACACTGGGATTCAAACAGACTGCATTTGGCGATCTGTATTCACAGATCCACTGAAATTGTTTTCCACTAATAATGATCCTGCGTATTTCAAGCATTCCCATCCAGTGACCTAATTCTATGCAGTCATTACAAAAAATACATGGCTTTATAAAAAACTATTAGGGCCAGTTTTGTATCCAATAATAGCTCCTTCAAGGACTTGTTTTAAAAAGTAGAACCTCTCTCTTATGCCACTTTCAAAAGGGAAATGTAGACTAACAGGCTCCAGAAACAACTTGACGGGATGTAAATGTACATGTGGTAATAAAGGTTTTATGTGTATTTCTCTCAATACAGGAGAAGTATTGGGTTTTGAGAACCTGATATTTAGTATTTTTGAGTTTGTCCACACACTATTGGAAAACAAGTTTAAAGCCACCGTCAAGAAAGCGCTCCCTGAATTGATCTACTACATTATACTGTACATGCAGATCACAGATGAGCAGGTAAGAATGTAAAAATTAACCTTTAGCAAACAGTAGTTATGAATAATGCTTAATAGATCAGACTTGTGCAACCAGACCAAAAGCAATTGACACATTTTTTGTTTTCAAATTTCAATTTTTTTAATTTATTTTTTTTAAAACCCTGCAAGATAAATGTAAGCTTCACATAAATTCTTCCAATACAATTCAGTTTTAAGGTTTATCTGTAAAATACATTTTAGAACAGACATTTGCATCTTTTTGTTGATTTGTAATTCCAAATCATAGGTCATCTCTAAGCAATAATGTCCTAGTGGAAATAATCCCGACTCCCATCTGAGATGTAGTTATGGTTTAGGGCACAGAAAAATTACCCCTTGGTTCCTTTTTAATCTGTACATTTTAAATTTGCTCTCCAAATGCTCTTCCCCAAGGACCCATACACAAGATTTGCACTTTATCTGAGCACAATATACATGCAGAACATCTGCATGGGGCTGTACAGTGTCGGTGTGTGTATATATAAATTACACACACAGTTCAAAAGTTTGGGGTCACTTAGCTGTTGTCATGGAAAACAAAAGGTTTTTCTGATGATCACTTAACTTTTTAAATTGAAACTTGGATTAGCTAACACAACGTCCCATTGGAACACCGGGGTCACGGTTGCTAATGAAGATTTTCAGCTGTTTCCAGCTACAGTAATCATTTGCAACATTATGTTGTGTACGTTATATTTCTAAACCATTGAATGTCATTTTAATGACAGTTTACTTTGTTTCAAAAGCAAGGACATTTCCAAGTGACCCCAAACTTTTGAATGGTAGCATGTGTGTATACTATATTGACAAAAGTATTGGGACACATCTCTTAATTTTGTGTTTCAGACACATTGCCACAGGTGCAGTCTGCATTTACAGACATTTGCAAAAAAAATGGGTCGCATGAGTTCAGTGAATTCAAGCATGGTACTATGATAGGATGACATCTTTACAATAAGTTAGTTTCAAAAGTAGGTGAAAGTAGACCAAGTTTTTCCTTCAAAATGACAATAGTCTTTAGCATGCGTATGTCTTAACAATGAATTCAATGCATTGTTAAATTAACATGTATTTTATTTATTTTTACATATATATAGTAGAGGTTGTAGCCGTATTAGTTGAGTGGTGTCTATATCAAATAACAGATTAAATAAGTATCTTATTTAATAATACCCATTTCTTATCACAAGATACTTATTTCATCTGATTGATGTGTGTGTATACACACACACACACACACACATATCTACATCAATCAAATAGATGAAATAAGTATCTTGTGATTAAAAAAAATAGGTATTATCACAAGATATTTATTTCATCTGTTTGTTGATATTGACACCACTCGACTAATACGGCTACAACCTCTACTATATATGTATGTCACGGAGCTGGCTAGTCCGACCGACTACCTCCGCTTACATGTGCTCCCTTAGCCTGGGACAACACACTTTCCCCGGTTCTCCACTAGCCGAGACTCATTGTGTAGGGTAAAACCAAACGAAGACTGATTTATTTCTCACACACAGAGCTGGAAATATCCAGCAAAACACACATTAGCATAAAACAAGATATTGGGATACAAACCGCCCCCTTAATCTGCCTCCCAGAGACAACAGGGGCAGTAACGGGATTAACGATACAATGGGGGGAGACTGATTTATACAACATCAAACTGAAAGAATGGTGGCCACTCCCTGGTGGCAGATCCTGGCTGTCTGCTGGAGATAATCCCCTCAGCCAGTGATGAGATGATACTGCTGGGGGTAGCCACAGAAGTCTCTACAAACCCAGGGCCCATAGTCAATAGGGAGGAGGCTGGCAGTTATATATATATAATCTCATAAACTGCAATGATTAAGTTCTATTCCTATATGTCTGCAACAATTTTTCTTGTAAGGAATAAATAGGTGGATATTTATATACATTGTGTTTATTAACTTTTTTTCTATTTATTAGATAAAGGTCTGGACTGCAAATCCCCAGCAGTTTGTTGAGGATGAAGATGACGACACATTTTCGTACTCTGTCCGTATTGCAGCTTTGGATCTGCTCCTGGTATGTCAATGCCAAATGCCTTTCCCAGTACCTTCAAAGAAAAACAAATGTTTGCTTAGCTTTTTAATGGCGAAGCATTTACGTTGGGTGACACAGGTTGCTTGGAAGTGTTTTGGGAAGTTTAGATATTCTCAGCAGCTACATTCTTATATTTGGACATACATACTTTTTCATTTTGAAACTTTTTTTTTTTTTTTGCATTAATTATGGTAAGCAAAGTAGCTTGTTCTTGTTACAATTATTTGGACTTTTTATCACCTGCCAATTGTTTTTAGGCTGTTTCCAGTGAATTCCAAAATGAAAGCGCCGCTGCACTGGCTGCTGCAGCAACCCGCCACTTCCACGAGGCAGAGCAAAACAAGAGCCAGAACGGAGAACATTGGTAAATAAATTGGTAGACTGTCGCTCCGCTCTACCACTGTCAACCACTACACCAATACGCCTATACATTATAGTGTCCATGCTGCCCATTACAGCAAAGGCTACTAAAATGTACATTTTGCTTAATGGCAATTTAGACTACTCATTGAGTTCAAACATATCTGGGCTCCTTGGCCCTTTAATCTACATGGGAAAGTAGTCACAATCTCGTACTAACTTATTAATGTACAGGCCAATGTTTCAAAGATCTGTGCTATTTGAGTGGAATTGGGCAAAATGCACAAAGGTTTCTAAGATCGTGAACCAAACGCTTCTAAGGCCTCTGAACGACTTTCCTGCTGTAAAATTACTTCAAATGTAAATACTAGAAGTAGTTTGAGGAGATTGTTAGAAACAAGAGACTGACTATCCTGTTGGATCCTACTAAACATCATGCTGTGACTTGACCTTGATGGTCACCTTAGTCTTAATTGGTGTGTACTGTAGCTCTGACTTGATCACTGAAATATATTAATTTGGCCCTTGTATTAAATGGAGAACCAATTTTTTCCAGAATTGCTAGACTTTGCAGAATATGCTTAACCCAGCTGATCTCTATACAGGTGGAAGATACATGAAGCATGCATGCTGGCCCTAGGGTCTGTGAAGTCTGTGCTTACAGAGGGGGTGCAATCAGGACAAGTTCAGTTTGATATGTCTGGGTTCCTGACTGGTATCATACTCTCAGATCTCAACACATCAGGTGAGAGCTTTCCCAGATTACCTCGTGTCTATTCTATCATGTGTACGGAAGGAGTTACAGGGGTACGATGCGGTTTCTGTTTTGTCTTAAAGTAGTTGAATGGCGTGTCATTTTCTGTATCTCTCCTCAGTATCTCCTTTTCTGTTGGGCCGATCTCTCTGGGCTGCAAGTAGATTTACAGCAGCTATGTCACCCGAACTCATCCAGCAATTCCTTCAGGCCACTGTGAGTGGACTGCATGAGAACCAACCCCCTTCTGTGCGCATCTCTGCTGTCAGGGCCATTTGGGGGTAAGTACTTTCCCAATCTTTATCATCACGCTTCTGCTCCTGTCTCTTTTTTTTTTTTTTTTTTTTTTTTTTAACTGTTCTTAATTAAATTTCTGTTTGTCAGGTACTGCGATCAACTTAAAACGTCAGAGAGCACACATGTGCTGCAGCCCTACTTGCCAAGTATGGTGGATGGCCTCATAACACTCGCAGCCCAATTCACTTCTGAGGTGTTAAATTTAGTAATGGAGACTCTGTGTATCGTGTGCAGTGTAGATCCTCTCTTTACTGCTAAGGCAGAGCCCAAGATTTGTCCCTTCGCCATTGCCATCTTCCTCAAATACAGTAACGGTGAGAATGAGCGGGGTGGATAGATGTTTTCTGCAGAAAAATGGGAAAGTGATCGGGGGTAGTTTTCGTTGCTTTGTTTGTGACTTGCATTTTTCTGACATCTTAGATCCTGTAGTAGCCTCATTGGCTCAAGACATCTTTAAAGAGTTGGCCCAGATAGAGGGTTGCCAAACTGCAATGCAGATGAGGCTCATACCTACAGTGGTTAGCATCATGCAGGCCCCTTCTGACAAGATCCCAACAGGTCTGTGTGCGGTAAGTAACTGAAATGGCCGAAAAACGACATGCTGTAGATTCGATTCGAATAAATAGAATAATTTTAAACTCTTAAATGGCCTCTAGCGCACATACATACTTTTTTTTTACCCAGGCCTTAGTGGGATGCGTTTTTGAAGCCTAAGTGTTTCACAAAGCATTTTCTTTTGCATTATCTCCTGGTAGCAGGCTTCATGGTTGAACCATATGGACTTCTGTCTGTGCTAACTTTTAAGACAAAAACCCGCAATTAATGACAAAAGTGTAGCCACATGGTCCTAAAGTTTTTCAAAAATTGTCTATCTCCTTTTGTATCTATTCAAATTTAAATATAACAATTTTAGAGTCTTGCTAAAAAAAAAATCACTTCAAGTGTATAGTTATTGATCTTAAGGATTGGCAATTACCCATATCACAATACCCACATGTTGATCAGGAAAACCATCTGAAATTTCCCCTTTGAAGTGTTAGTCTTGTAAACATTTTTGTTGCAGCGATCTCGTACATGTGGCTCTACACTCCGAACACAGCTGATTAAAAAAAAAAAATGGTTTCCATTAATCCCTTCTATAAATTGTCACCCAACAAGTATATAAGCACATGTTTTGGAGTGCTGCTGAAATGACAAATGCCTGATGTGCAAAGCAAGCAGCAGTCCAGTGCTTAATATTTCACCAGGAGTTTTTAGAGAATTCAAAAAAACTTCTTTTTACTCTTAAAAATGGCTGATAAAATCAGTCATTTTATGTGTTCAACTGCTACATAGGTGCGTTCTCCTTCACAAGGCTAACTGCACACCTAGATGTCTGTTGGTTTAGTAAGGTAAAAAGGTTAATGCAAACATGTTCTTTTCATCACTGATTCATCGATGCTCTTCCCTAGACTGCCATTGACATTTTGACCACAGTTGTGAGAAACACAAAGCCGCCGCTGTCCGAATTACTCATTTGCCAAGCTTTCCCAGCTGTGGCTCAGTGTACTCTTCGCACAGATGACAACGCAATAATGCAGGTACGCTTTCATCTTCCTGAGCTTTCATTACCTGGAAATAGGCCAACAGATTTCTTTGCGTTGCACATCATAGTTGTAGGCAGATAATTTATGGCAAACTATGGTACTCCATATACTTTAGTAGTGCTACTTGCTTATCAGTGTGTACATGCATTCTGTGTTTAGAACGGCGGAGAGTGTTTGCGTGCTTATGTGTCAGTGGCGCTGGAACAGATTGCTCAATGGCGGGACGATCAGGGACATACAGGACTCTGGTATGTGATGCAAGTAGTTGGCCAACTGTTGGATCCTCGCACATCTGAATTCACTGCAGCCTTTGTTGGGCGTCTTGTGTCGACTCTCATAGCCAAGGCTGGTCGTGAGCTTGGGGACAATCTGGACCAGATACTGAGGGCCATCCTCAGCAAAATGCAGCAGGCAGAGACGCTCAGCGTCATGCAGGTGGGTGCTGGAAGTCAAGTTATGTTTGGTTAGTTAGAGATGGGAAAGCAAATAAGGTAGTATATATTTTTAGGTTTGCTTTTCTACAAAGTTTTTTTTTTTCTAATGGTTATTATTATGGTCTCTCCTCAGTCATTGATCATGGTGTTTGCACACCTTGCACATTCACAACTGGAGCCCTTACTTGACTTCCTTTGTAGCCTCCCTGGACCCACTGGGAAACCTGCCCTTGAGTTTGTAATGTCAGAGTGGATGGGGCGTCAGCACTTGTTCTATGGGCAATATGAAGGCAAAGTAAGGTGAGACATCTCCGTGAGGTTGGAAGAGAGAGGGTGAACTCATTTGAGGTTTTTGGGAATGGTTGGGTGGAGGTCATAGCTGGAATATATTTATAAATAGTGAAAAGCAACTGCCAATGACAATGTATGATTCACCCAAGGTCAATCATGTATTGAACAGATAAATTCCGATATGCTTGCATTTGGTAATGTGGTTCATTCTTACCCCACCAGCTCTGTGGCATTGTGTAAGATTCTGCAGTATGGGATCACAATGGATGACAAGAGGCTTCAAGATATAAAGGTGAAAGGGGACGAAATATTTAACATGGAGGAGGGAATCCGCACCAGGTCAAAATCTGCCAAAAGTAAGTACTCATTTCAGAATAAAAAAGGGATGAAATGATGTGTTTGTTTTAACTATTTTATTTTCTGTATACAGACGCATATTTTTTTTTTTTGATTGGAATGGACTGTAGCGTCAGCTCTATACCGGGAATGCTTAGTTATAAGATCTCCCCTGGTAATTAAAATAGTAGTGTTACCTGCTAACCCTTTATCTTTGTCTTGTATTATCGAGGTTAGGTGGTTACCGTCACCTGCATGTTTCAATCCTAGTGTCCGGAATAAAAGTACATATCAAAAGGTTTCTTTTAACCCTTTAATGGCTAGGGGTTTTAACACATATTTGAAGAAATTTAGTATTCAACATGCATAGGCTTTCATAATCTCGTCCAGGGAAGAATTTTAAATTGAGTAACTTCTAAAACATTAACCCAGCCTGAAAAACAAAAGGACACACACCTGGTAGAATTTATAAATTAATTTAGTCATGCTAATAGGTAAGGCAACAGATTGCCCTTAAAAAGTATCTTCTTTCAGCATCACTGAAATGCATGGCTTAGTGCAGGGATGGGCAGATCCAGTCCGTGAGGAATTGTGTATTTTCATTATTTATTATTTGTTAAACATGTCTGTTCACTCTGGGATATGCTAAATTGTGGTATGTTTGCAGTCCTAGAGGTCTGGAGTAGTGCACCATTGGTTTGGTGAATAAAAGCTCTCCACTGGGTGGCACTGTTGAACTTGCAGTAAAGCATTAAATTGGTTCATAAGGCTTATACTACAGTGTATTTTACAAAAATCATGCAATATTGCACCATACATCAATTGACATATAATAAATATTTTAAGTTTATTTTACAAAATGTAATACAGGTTCTTTTTTTAGTGGTTGATCTGAATAATTAGACATGGCTTAATATGGCTATGAATGTGCTGTTTGTGCTCTCCTCTCTTGAGTGTTTTCTGTTTAATTTTTAGATCCAGAATGTTGGACCACTATACCTCTTCTTATTAAGATTTACAAGCTAATAATTAACGAGTTGTCTAGTATTATGGAAGCAAACGTCTCCCGCAATACGGAGGAGGAGTGGGTTCAGGGTAATGGGGGTAAGTATTACAGCTACAACAATAGGTGAATAACAATACCGAGAGTGTTAATTGTAGGTTTTTAAAGAGGGGACTTCCTCACATGGTCAGGCAGGTCTGAGGGTCTCGGGGGGGGGACAATGCTTTGTGTGGCACCCCCAGGCAAGATTGATTGAGAAGACTCTGGGTTGATGTAGGGTAGGCTTGCAGAGGATCGATCCATTATGTCACTATCGTATGTAAATGTTGCAAGGTTATATGACTGTAAACCATGGCTTTTAGTTGTTGTCTGGCTCTGGACTATTTAGAACTTTGTTTTTTCTTATTTTTTTTCTAATACTTAGTACTTTTCTTCCTTTTCCTGAAAAAAATCTCATACCTTTTTATCCTGAAGCTTTTGGGCATAACAGGATCCAAAATAAAAGATTTGCTCTGCCTGCCTTAAAGCTTTTTCAGAATCCTCCATAAACAGACATTTCTGAGTTTATGGCATGGCTGAAATCAAATCTTCAACAAACATTTACAGATATTCACCACAATGTTCAGCCCTCGCAATTAAGCGTGTGTCCAGTTAAACGTAAATATGTAGAGTTGTCTGATTCTGATAACGTCTTGTTTTAAGAGGTGAAGAAGGGACAAGATACAGAAGATTTAGCTGTATTTGTTATGGGGTATACTTTTAAATTAAGGCTGTTACATTTCCTATCCCACGACAACTTCTGGGTTCTTCCCCAGTCTGTGGACAATCTAGAAAATGCAGAAGCTTCTCTCAGATCTCACAAGACTAAAACCTATGGCATGGCTTATGCACCATGAGATTTCCGAGGATTTGATTGGGATTCTACTTCATTATAGAAGCTCCTCTACTTCTGTCATCTAGAATAGTTTGGGGAGCATATTCTAGATGGTGCTGTACCTCTTTCTCCTCTAAAAGCTCCAGTAACTCATATTTTGGAGTTTTACAGCAAGGTTTACAAGGTGGTCTCACCAAGAGGTAAACCTCTGCTATCAGGTCCATTTCTTTTTTTGGGATCTGACACAAGAGCCTTTAGTGAAACGTTTAACCAAGGCTATTGTTGATCTCTTTATTTTTTCATAACTCGTTACCTTCTTGGGACCTGAATCTGGTGGTACAAAAGTTGTTCTCCCTTTTACACTTCTAGAAGGTTGCTCTCTCAAGCTACTTACCCAAAAGGTCTCCTTCCTGCTAAACGAGTAGGAGGACTTTAGGCTTTGTCATGCAAAGGCCCATATCTTATTTTCCACCAAGACAAAGTTGTTCTGAGAACATTATCAAGTTTAGAACCAAGGTTGCTTCTATCAATATCCATCAGGAGATCGTTCTTTCCACCTTCTGTCCGAATCCTGTTCCACTTTTGGTAGTAGTGTTTTAGTCCTTAGACCTGAGATGTTGTCTTCTGATCTACCTGGATACATCTGCCAGTTTCTGTAGATTGGATAACCCTTTCAATGGCCTCTTTTTCAAGATGCATTAAAGATCAAACTGTCTTATGTGCTGGTCTTCCTACTCCAGATCCTGCCCTGCCCAAAGGTTTCAGGATAAAAAAAACCCTTTGGTATGCCACAGCTGGTGGTAATAAAATGTTATATTTTCTGTCTGCCATTTTATTTATATAATCCATGGTTTCATTACAGATAACACCAACGATATGTGGGAGGATGATGACGATGATGAAGGTTTAGCAGGGCAGCTGCTGTCTGATATCCTTTCCAGCAATAAATATGGTAAAGAAATTTCTAATGCTAATGAATCATTTGGCGGTTTAGATCAGATAGTTGACTGTATTGCAATAAAACAAGTTAATACTCTGTTGTCTACAATACCAGTGTGTAAATCTAAGTTTGTTTGCTTCCATTGGAAATGCATGATATTAACTATTAGCCACACAGCTGTATCCTTTCAAAATCTTTTATCGTTCTGCCTCTTTAAGATGATGACTACTATGAAGATGATGAAGAAGATGACCCTGATGTCTTGAAGGATCCTCTCTACCAGATTGATTTGCAGGTGAGGATTCTAAAGTGGTTAGGCATATAGAAATCTTTTTCACTTCTACATTTCATATTTGCAAAAAAAATTTCTTCATAAAGCTGCTCACGTTTTTGCACTGTTTTTGTTTTCTGTTTTTAGAATTATTTGACAGAGTTTCTGCAGCAGTTTGCTCAACAGTCGTGCTTCTCTGCATTCTCTCAGCATCTTAATGACCATGAACGGCGCATCCTCCAGTCAATCGGGATATGAAGCTGCATACTTATCTAAAACTATTTAAATCCCTGTTAAAAACATGCGGCCCAAACATGTGACCTGTATCATCAGCCTGTTTGTGGGCTCTTCTGAGACACCTTGCAGGAGCCGGCGACCGTGGGTTCTAATATCTTTTCACCGCCGATGGAACCCAATGCATTGCTCCTAGCGTCGGACTCATGATCGCCGAGTGTGTAGCACTGGTTCGTGAAATATCTCCACTAAGCTAGCATGATGGGACATTGCCGACGGCTCTTTTTAAAAGTATTACGCATTTTTGCAGTGTAGACCTAAGTCCGTTTCTGATTTTCCTTTCAACCGACACCAACCCTTAAAGACGTCCGTATAAAAGCTAATGCCTGGACGTTACTCTTAGCTTGTGTCTGTTGTCACTTACATTTACCATACCAGCCACGTTAAAAGTAAACAGTGCCTTGTAAAATTCATAGACCAAGTTTAACCCCCAGATATGGTAAAGATATTGTGTTGTGTAACAGATGCAAACTTCATCAGAGTCCTTCTGGTGGGTCATTCAATTCCGCATCCAATGGACTGTTGGTTCTGTTGCCTCATGGATAAACGATGTATATGGGGAGGAGACAAGTGATGTGGAGGTGTACATCCTGCATGTGCATAATAGCCATTTTACACTGTAATTATTTTGAGGACCTAAGTTTACTGTAGAACTGAAATGGAAGAGTAATGAATTGGATGATCAAAAAAATCTTCGTTTGAAACTACTGCCAAAGATTTGGACTTCACCTTAAACCTCTCTTAAACAAGAACAATTAAGTATTTGTTTTCTTTTTTAATAGCTTCTTTCAAGAAGCCTCTCTCAAACAATCACAGTTCGGAATAACTTGATATTTCGTTCAAAACCTTTTTTGATGCTGGTTCAAGATCTGATGCATTACCGAGAGAACCACCGCAGATGTTACGGACATAAATTGGGTCAATGCTATATTTTGTCTGGCACTATTGTATTCTCTACCATGAAAAAGGCACATGGATACTTTTGATCGATATTGTACTTAGAGCCCCCCACAATAAACATTATTTTAGAATGTGTATCCCAAAGTGGAAGTCTAACACACTCAAGTGAAAACTTGGTTTATTGTAGCAAATAAAATAACTTAAAAATGTTGGTGTTAAAGTTATTTCTTTATTGTTGTGGATTTCAGAAGAACATAATTTACTCACTTTTATTTAACTGTATGGATGGAGAAATATAAGATGGGGGAGTTTTAAGCCACATATTAAGTTGTGTATTTCTTTCGTAAGGGTGTCTGTTTAACCCCTTAAGGACAATGGGTCCCTAAACCCATTGAAAACAATGCATTTTTTTGGCTTTGTCATTAAGTGGTTAAATTGATACAAAGTGTGCAAATGATCATTGTACATTTGTTTGGTTTTTAACCAGGGGTTGGAATGACCGATATCCCCTTTGCTAGCGTGGCGCTTAAACAGGTTGTTTACATTGTAAGGTCTGAAGCAAAATTAAATAGTTAAGAAAAACCTTTTTACCCTCATCAAACATTTTAATTGCTAATATTGAATAAAAAGTCGTTTTTCAAGAATTGCAGGGTTTTTTTAAGTTTCAGTTTTTGCATAATGGTTTGGTTTTTTTTGGGGGTGGGGATAAAAGCCAATATTTCACTAAAAGTGGGACTTCACTTAGCACCTTTTTGTGGTGGATATTTTTGGCTAATCTGTTTATATTTTACTATGAATTCAACTCCTTCGCAGTTCCTAGGAAGATACATAGACAAGCTTAGTAAGCTTAAAACACCCAATACATTAAATCTACCTGCACCTACCTACAGTTTTTGCAAAGTACTGTGGTAATCTGGGTATGAATTTTACCAGATGTCAGTGCAAGTAAATTACTATCTGAATGTTTTTGTTTTTCTTTTAGATTTAATATACTGTGCATCAGTCTTCTAATATTCCTAACTAGTTTTTGATCCCTGCTGCCTGCTTAAAGCAGACCAGTGGGACAGTGACCGGTAATTATGACTATCCTTAAGATGGGAAGCTTGGAAGGTCTGCAGAAATAGTATATGCAGTCCACTGAACCCTCAACTTTGGAATATTCTGTAAATAGAGTTTTTATGGCCTGGCACTTAGTCCTACAGGCTTAGGTCTGGTGCTCAATCCGTTGTGATGTTGACGACCACAGTGGATGTTAGAAGAGTTGCTCATACAATTCCTAAATATCCCTGCACATATCGGTTTTTATATTTTCAAAGTCTACTTACCTAATGAAATAGGGCCAGCTCAGTCCTTCACACTGGAGAAATCAGAGAAGGTTGGAGCTTCAACAGTGTGTGTTTAGAGTAGTTTGTACATGTTTCTTCGTTAATAACAAATTAGGTACTTCTACAAATGCAGCCCTTTTTAAAATTCATATGGCGACCCAATGTTTTGTTTCTTCAGCATATTTCTTTCTAATCAATGCAGTATCCTACGATTTAACACCCCCTACAAATTATTACAAATAGATTTTTAGCTATGGGTCTGTAATATTACAGATATAGTGGAACATTTTCATCTGATAAAGGATGTTCCCACCACTGAATCTCCGAGGTTCAATGTATGATGTAAAGTAATAAAAGGTGGTCATGCCACAATGGAAACTAGACTCTCCAATCCTCATATTCAGAGGCTACACTCCCTAAAAGGATATGCAACCTCCAAAGGAAGGGCGGGGGGGAACAAAAAACAACTCTTTGGGGGATCCAGCTCATCTGTGCCCATTTTTAGTACCAAAACCATATCAGAAATTCTTAAATCATAAGTCACATGCACAAGTACAATAAGAATGATATGATAGCCAAAAAGTGACAAAGTGCCTCAACCCTTAGGCTGGCATCTTATTTTTTTGGGGGGGGGGTGGGTAGCAGAATTTACCTATTATGGTTAGTAATCCTGTATTATAGTTTTATTTCTTCCTCTGAATCCACCTGGGAGTTTTCACTTTTACAATGTAAGAAACATATTTTCATATACATTCCTTATTGGTTTAAGTGTTTGTTAAATGTGTACTTTAGAAATGTTGATTTGAATATTGAGTAATTCTACTTTTTACCAAATTTTCTCACATTATGGCTGTGTACGAATTATAGTCTATCTCTGAAACCATAATTAAAATCCCTGGACAAGTATACTCTATACATACCGTATTGACTCGGATATAGGCCGCCCCCGTATATAGGCCGCACCCTAAAAGTTTGGTGCTTTTTTAAAGAAAAAGTTTTTATCTTTAAAAAAGCACCAAAAAACATGCTGCCACTCTGCCCCCTCCCCCGAGATATGCTGCCACTGTCCTCCCTCCCCGAGATATGCTACCACTGTCCTCCCTCCCCGAGATATGCTACCACTGTCCTCCTCTGCCCCCCCCCGACTTACCGGAGCAGACTCCCGGGTGTCTTGCGGGGCCGGCGGGGGACATCTACGCAATACAACTTCCGGTGCCCCCCGTGGGAAGTGCTGGCAGGGGAGGCTGTCTGAGCGTATCGGGGAGTAGGATGCAGGTCCCCTGCACCGCTGCGGGGGATCTGTATCCTAACCCCGCTGCCTGCCCGGCGCCCGGGACATGTTTGACACACAGGGCCGGCCTTTGGGGTGTGCGACCTGTGCGACCGCACAGGGCGCCACACTCCAGGGGGCGCCGCCGCGGGGTCCGCTGCCTCCAGTAGCGTACCTAGCGGGGGGGGCGGTCCGCACCGGGTGCCGCTCATCAGGGGGGCATCCGGCACCCCTCCAGAGACGGACAGTAATGTCCGCCGCTGGAGGAGCAGGCTCGCAAGGGAGCGGTATCGGAGGTCTTTGACAGACCTCCGGCTCCCTTGAGTGATTTTAAGCCGGTTCAAGGATCTCCCTTGAACCCGGCATAAAATCGCTCAAGGGAGCCGGAGGTCTGTTAAAGACCTCCGATATCGCTCCCTTGTGATCCGCGCGGCAACAGCTGCTGTGCGCCGGTCAGCTCCCGGCGCACAGCACTGAAGCCGCGCCCACCGCTGTCCGTGCCCTCTGACCCGGAAGAAGACAGAGAGGACAGAAGAACTGAAGAAGAGGAGCGAAGAGGAGGAAAAGAAGCTGTAAGGAGAAAAGAGGAAAGGTAGGAAAGCATTCAGTGAAAGTGAGAGTGGATTGGTATGTGTGGATTAGTATATGTGTGCATGAGTATATGTGTGGATTGGTGTATATGTGTGGATTGGTATATATGTGTGTGGATTGGTATATATGTGTGTGGATTGGTATATATGTGTGGATTTGTATATGTGTGGATTTGTATATGTGTGGATTTGTATATGTGTGGATTGGTATATGTGTGGATTAGTGTATATGTGTGGATTGGTGTATATGTGTGGATTGGTGTATATGTGTGGATTGGTGTATATGTGTGGATTGGTATATATGTGTGGATTGGTATATACGTGTGGATTGGTATATACGTGTGGATTGGTATATATGTGTGGATTGGTATATATGTGTGGATTGGTATATACGTGTGGATTGGTATATATGTGTGGATTGGTATATATGTGTGTGGATTGGTATATACGTGTGGATTGGTATATATGTGTGTGGATTGGTATATATGTGTGGATTGGTATATATGTGTGGATTTGCATATGTGTGGATTAGTGTACGTGTGGATTGGTATACGTGTGGATTGGTATACGTGTGGATTAGTATGTGTTGATTAGTATGTGTGGATTGGTATGTGTGTGGATTGGTATATATGTGTGGATTAGTGTATATGTGTGGATTGGTATGTGTGTGGATTGGTATACGTGTGGATTGGTATACGTGTGGATTGGTATACGTGTGGATCGGTATACGTGTGGATTGGTATACGTGTGGATTGGTGTATGTGTGGATTGGTATATGTGTGGATTAATATATGTGTGGATTGGTAAGTGTGTGAGAGTGATGGGTGTTATGCTGTACCATTTCCAATGTCTTTTTCATGATCTAATTATGCTCTAAAAGTACATCATAACTCCCATCACTCTGTTCCATACAGTGGCAGAGCTGGGAGGCAGAGGCCTTGCACCCCCACCGCAGGACTCCTGAAAGGTAAGTGAACTTCAAAGAGAGAAAGGCTAGATAGTTAGGAGGGGGTAGATAGGGAGAAGGGAGTGAGGCAGGGGAAAGGGGGTAGATAGGGAGAAGAGAGTGAGGCAGGGGAAAGGGGTAGATAGGGAGAAGGGAGTGAGAAGGGGTAGATAGGGCAGGAGGGAGTGAGAAGGGGTAGATAGGGCAATCATACTCCTATCATGCCAAGTCTGCGAGTACATCCTGGAATCTGGGTATGCCTGGGCATGATAGGAATGTGATTGCTGTTAATCATATATATATATATATATATATATATATATATATATATAATATTGTTATTTAATTGTTTTGTCCTATTTTGGTGTGTTACTTACTTTAAATAAAAGTGTTAGATTTCTTTATGGTGTGGGGGGGTCATATTCGGTTTTGGCCAGGTAAATGCTGCACTTTCGGTTTCAGTCCAGAATTCGTTTCGGTGCATCCCTAAGCCAGACAATGAAGTGGTAGGCCTACACCACATCAATGTTTGGCGTAGTATATAGTGATTGGGGTTTTGTTACAAGTTTTTATTCCTTTCTTTTTTTAGGATGGGGGGGCGCCAGAGGAGTAGTCCGCACAGGGAGCCAGAACACCTAAGGCCGGCTCTGTTGACACATATTCGGGGCGCTAGACCCCGAATATAGGCCGCACCCCCACTTTAAAGACTTAAAGTGGGGGAAAAAAGTGCGGCCTATATTCGAGCCAATACGGTATATGCCCAAAAGTACATGGAAACCTTCTTGTTGAGCATCTCATTGTAACATTACTAGAGAGTCAGGGGCTTAGATGTAATGTAAGGACATTTTCATTTACTGAGAGAGTGGCAAATAAATGGAACAGGAGCGGTAGAGGCAGATACACTAAGGAGATTTAAGCATATGGATTAAGGAAAAAGCTATCCTGAAAAGACCGTGGTACAATTAAGGTCTTTACATTGGCAAAACGGGCAGACTAGACGGTTCTTATCTGCCATGAAATTGAAAGTTTATATATATATATATGTGTGTGTGTGTATATGTATGTGTAAATATATATGTGTATATATATATATATATATATATATATACACACACACACTTTACACATTTTCTTTTAGCTGGGCTTTCAGCTCTTATGGTGGTAGTCAGAAAAGGTTTGGGGACTCAATAATTACCGTGTTTCCTCATGTATAAGATGCTCCCATGTATAAGACGCACCTTCATTTTGGGGCACGAAATTTTTAAAAAAAGTATTATCATAAAATTCATACTCATCAGCCTCATCACTCCCATCCAATAACTGCCCCTAAATTAAACCTAAAGACCCCATTAACCATAACTGTCCCTAAATTAACCCTAAATGCCTCATTAACCATAACTGCCCCTAAATTAACCCCCACCTCCCCTAACTTTCAGCAGCCCAAATATTCATTTTTTACTTAATACTTATATATGTGTGTAATACTATACAATACTTACTTTGGTAGTAGTGAAGGCATAGTATACAGTATTAACAAAAACCAAAAAAAAAGGATGACTTGATACTAGACTAAGTTGCTTTGCGTCCCATTTGTGTCATCAGGAGGCTAAATAGGACAATCCTAATTGTTTTACCAACCCATCAAAATGTTTTTTGGAAAAGTTGCAACCACAAAAAGTGTGATTTTATTTAAATTTTCTTACAATATGGCTGCCTTGTGATATCCATCATATGGTAAATACTATAAACAGATTTTTAGAATATATTGAAGAAAAGACCAACCTACTCTTTCTAACTGCAGAAAAAAATATTCTTTGCAAGCTTACATTAAGGTTCATTTTGCTTGATGTGTTCATGCATAAATGGGTTAAAAAATGCTCGAGAGACTACCCATGAAAGTATTTTGACAATGTTCCCAAAAATATTAATGTTTGCAGTTTTGTGCACCAACGTTCCAAAAAAGACAAACAAAATAGTTTAAGGGCAGTAAGCAAAATTAATTAAGTAACAGAATGTTTTAGCTATGTAAAAAGGCTGGTAAAGTTGGATTTATTTATAATAAAAAATAGATGTCTATGATGGATATGATAACTTGGTACAAACATAGTTAAGGTCATTATAAACAACTCTCTGGCGAAAGTTCATATACAGGGCTGCTCAGAGTACTTGACATAAAATCTCCTTCAGTTAAAAAAGTGAAAAAGATAGATATAATAGAGCACCTTTTAAAACCTGATCTGTTCATTTCAATCAAAGGTATTTAAGGTCATCTTTCCCTTTCTTCCTAGCTTAAGGTAAACCATGCATTCTATTACATGATACTATGGTACAAATGCAAGAGGAAACACTTTCCCTGTTTTTTCAAAGTATATGGTTAAACAGATAAAATTAACAAACACCTTTGTAAAGCCCCCTTAAAATTATTGTCATGTAACAACCTCCACACACGTGCTAAATAAGGCTTTTGAGCCTTTACTCTTAGTATCCTTCACTAGCGCTGTCAGCCAGCCAGAGTCCACTCACTGCAGAAGTTCTAGCTTTAGGTTGGGTGTTAGCTAGAGAAAGATGGGCTGACAGCTTATAACCTAGCAAAGCAAAACAAAACAATAATAAACTGTTAATTATCAGTCACTGGACACAAACAGGGCAGCAAACAAAGGCAAAATAAAGAGGAGAAATACATAATATAAAAGCACCACTTCCCTAAACAGGCAGGTGGGACTAATTGGGTTGTCATCAGGCAGAAGAAGGTTGGTATACTGAAGATCCAAGAGAAAAAGAAGACCAGATGACTATACTGGGAGCAAACAGGCATGTGTGAACAGGAGCAGCATTGAGCATTGGGTTCTTCAGGCTTAGAAGACCAGGCAGTACATAACAGTCTGGTCTTTTCTCCGGTAACCTTGTTACGATCGCTTGGAGCTCATAGGATGCTATATCTGCGTGGGATACAAGAAACAGGGTGCTAGGGAACTAGATGTTGAAGTTGTGACCATACCGCACTTAAGCGAACTAAGCATCTACACTTTTAGGAATGGTCCTGTAACCTGCACAGTTTGTTCTCCTAGCAGTCAGTGTAGACTGTTTCCATGATTTAGGATGTTTATGGGTATTGTAAGCAGGGCCGGCCGAAGACTTAACGCCGCCTGGGGCGAAGTTTAAAATTTGAGCTCCTTCTGCCAAAATGGGATTTGTTATGTCAGGCACTAATATTGGACAAGAAGGCCTGGCTTGCAACCATACATCCCACTTTATTCCAAAGGTGTTCAGTGAGATTAAGGTCCTGGTTCTGTGGATGCTACTTGAGTTCCTCCATACCAAAATGTCAAACCATGTCTTTACAATGCTTGCTTTGTGCATAGTCATGCTGGAAAAGAAAAGAGTCTTCCCCAAACTGGCACAATGTTGCAAGCATACAGCTGTCTAAAGTGACTTTGTATGCTGTACTATTCACCAGAACTAAAAGACCTAGCCCAAACCCTGAGAAACAGTTACCCCTTATCCACCAAACTTTACAGCAGGCACTACACATTCCTCAAGGTAGTGCTCTCCTGGCATCCCCAAACCCGGATTTGTCCATCAGACTACCAGATAGTTTAATTTGATTCATCACTGCAGAGAACACATATTCACTGCTCTAGAGTCCAGTGCTGGTGTGCTTTGAACCACTCTAGCCAATGCTTGGCATTATGCATAGTGGTCTTCGGCTTGGCCGCTGCTTGGCCATGGAAACCCATTTCATGAAGCTCCCAAAGCATGTTGCTGACGTTGCTTCCAGAGTATCCCCGCTGTGTGAGTGTGCGTGGTTTATAGCTTAGTGGCTTCCACTTAACAATCATAGCACTTAAAGTAGATTGAGCCAGATCTAACATGGAAGAAATTTCAATCAGAGCCATAATTAAAGTCACAGTGCTTTCCAGTACAACCCATTATACCGCAATGTTTGTCTATGGAGATGGCATGCCTACGATGGGCATGGGTGAAACCCCTAAATTCAGTAATTAGGAGGGAGACCCATCTAGTTTTTTCATATAGTGTACCTTGTCCCTTACTGGTGAACAATAGTAATATTTATTGATTTGTATAACGTCTTTATATTTCGCAACACTGTACAATGAGTGAACAGGACATAACAACTAAGTAGTGCACCACGTAACAATTTGCAACCCTGCATTATGCATAAGCAAACTTTTATCTCAAGTTATCTCTTGTAGAGTTCTAATAGCGGAATATATTTTTCGATCAGTGCAGGGGTCAATTGTTCCTGCATACTGACAAGCTGAACAATAGATCAACTGCTAGTAATGTATGTTGTAACAGCAGCACGTCTTAGGAAGTTGTTTCCCTGATGTCAGGATCGCAGGATGAAAGGGCAGATTTTAAGGGTCACACATTCCAGAGGTGACTCCTTTCTATGTAACACTGCTGTGATCCTATCATACCAATTGGTGTTTTCGCTCCCAGGAGGCATAAAGGTTAGACCCAAGGATCATAACAGTGTAAGCCAGAAACTGTAGGAACTCATAAGTCAGATGTAAGTGGGAAATAAGTTCCCCATGGGAAATAAGTACAGCTGGTCCCTGTATGATATGGATATGGGAGTCCACTTGTATGGGACTAGAGACCACTTCCAATGCCGAGTTCCATACAATTTTACTTCTTGTACCCCCTTGATGCCGATTTGGATGGTGTTAAAATATTCATATGAACTGTGGAGAGGCAGGGCAAATATAATAAGCAACTATTATTATATTTAAAATGCCAGTCAGGAATACCAAAAAAACAAACAGTTAAGTGTACAACTCAATGCTCCCCTTACATTAGAAGGAAACAATATTAAAACTGTATATAAGGTTATTTGGATGTAGGCTGGGGCTTTATATTAGTAGCAATAAACCCTGTTGGAATTCCTAAATCATCAACAGCTTACACTGTTGGAGGAGCAGGAAGCTGTGAAGGTCTTATATTTTGTGGTAAAATTGGCATAAATTGTAATTATCCACAACACTACAACAAAACATTTATGTTCTTTTAAGTAAATCAATGTTTCATCAGACAAAATGATGATTTGGGGGAAGTGCAGAGTGTTTAATTAACAAATCCATATTTGGTAATGAAAAAAATCTTAGTGGTTACAGATGCTTGGCTCTGGAAGTATCTGTAGCTCTACGAGTTATTAGTATTACTGCACATTCCAGGAATCTCAATCCAGGACCAAGGAGCCGCAACATACCACTTCTCCCATCCCTTCTATTTGAGTATTAGAAGATCCAGGATGGATAGATAGATAGATATTTACTGATAACATTGTGATTCAAGGTGTATATGAGGCATGTATGCCCTCTGAATACAGAGCTGGGACTCATGATATGTTTGCAGGGAAGTATAGTGGTTGCAGCCTATTTGCAGGGGGTGTTGTCATTGGCAGGTATTCAGCTTGTATTCAGCTTATCTACCAATCATCCGGTTTTCCACAAGTCAGTCTCGGTTTTTGCCCACTGTCCTGATGAACTGCCTCACTATGCCCTTTTGTTGGCAATGGGGATTATGGGCCTCTGATTTCCCTGGACTGGCCCAGGGTATGTGACCACCTCTCTGAAGCTTACCACAGAAAGGTGTCAAGAGCCACGCCCCCACCCTTTGTGGGCCACTCCCACTTCTGGCCACACCCCAACAAGATGTCCGGCAGCACCCCAATAAATGGACCACTGGCGACGCGCAATTTATGACAGGCGTTTCTTGGCTAAATATTCACTTGGTCCCACAACAAAACATTTGACAGTTGGTGTAACACTCAACTAAGTGAAAGCACACACTGAGTTGCCCTGGTATTTAGAATAACACTTCTAACTTTCAATCAAATATTATGTGTTGCCAACCAATGTGTTCCATATGAATAGCCTCTAGTCCTAAAGTTGGCTTACAGCTTATTGTACTTGCCATAGGGTCTTCCTTTTTCTCTCAATACACTCAATATCGTAAATGAATCATTTCAAAATTATAGCAGGCATGCCACATTTTAAATAAAAAAAAAAAACAACTAGTAGCCCACAGAGAAAAATGCAAAATGAGCTTGATGATGGTTAATACAAATAACTACCAGCCTCATTAGACTACTACAGATATGTTTGGTTCACTCAGGCATGCTTTAAATGACAAGCCCTACAATTCTTCCAGTTCTGCCCTGAACATTAGGATTGTAGCCCAGTCTGATTCACTTGCACTCAAACATGTACAACACATGTGTGTCATATGTAGGCAAACTCTACTAATTCATGACCGGTTCACAACAAGTATGTTATTTTTTAACACAACTTTGTTACACCAATTTAAACTTCCCTGGCACCTAACATGACTGGGAGTTAAAATTGCATGAGAACAGCACAAGCTGAGTTGGGAAAGCCGTACCATGCATTCATCTGCAACATGACGTACAGATGCTCTCAACAACCGAAACACTATGTGAGAGCAGGAATTCGAGCTGGTCCTCCAGGCTACTGCCGATGCCCATGCAGCCTGGTACACTGGTTAAAATATTTACTTTGTACATGTTAAGAGAACATTTGCCTCCCCTTATGCTCTTTAGGCAATAACGGGGAGAACAAGGACCTGAAAGTGTTGTCTTCAGTGGCACAAATCTCTCTCTGTTGCTCATTATCCTCACTGGACATATTTTAATGACTGAATGCACCATGCTATGACATTTTCAGTACCACAGATCCATGTTCCTTACACTTTAGTAAAGAAAAATGTTTTAGGGAAGGAGTATAACCAGTTTAGCTTTGGGTCAACTCTCATCTAGGCTGCTTAGCTGATGGAGGGGTGCCACCTCCTTGTCTGCCCAACATGGCAACATGACGGGCAAGTAAAGCAAAGTGGTCCCATCGGCCCCTTGTCCTCCCATGCATACTGGCACACATACATACTCACACTTACATGTATGCTAGTGTAAGTTTGTGTATATATGCTAACACACGCTTACACTAGCATACACTTGCTCACATAACACTGCAGCCTCACTATTATGGCAGGGTCACGTAACCTTACGTCACGTGGCCAAGCTGCATTAGTGCTTCCCCATGCCACTCCAAAATTGCCTCCCTGCCCCACCCCCCAGGCCAGCCCTCTTGCCCCAAGTCAGCAAGCATGTACATTCAGGATGGAGAATGGAAATGTGGTTCACCTAGGACACAAGGAACTCTAGGGACAGGGCATACTGCAAACTAGGTGCTGTTCTGCTTCCTCTGGCCACAATAAACTGTGTATAACATATATAAGGAAGAACAAAAAAACAAGTATAACATAAAAAATAAAAGCCACATTTTTTATGCATTACCACAAAAAGTGCAGTTGCTGTGCTGGGACCCGCACAGCTCGCGTTATCTGTATATGCTGAGCTTTATAATGGTATTCGGTTACATCCTCTGTTTCCCTGATTCGCTGTCTGATTTCCATAAAAAGCCATGATTTCTCTATCTAAATTTGGGCATGAGGAGCACATTCACAGGAATGCCCCGAGTCCGTGGGGAGGGAGAGCCTTTCCCGCCCAACAGGGTAGAAGGGGCGGACTGGGGCATGTCTTGGACAGCGTAAAAACTCCAATATCCCTTTTGTCGAAGTTCGGGCGTACATGTATTGGATTCTTTTTAACGTCTGCCTATACTGTTTGTTATAGATCTGGGTTATATATCTATACTTTCTTATTAGTATTAATATTGGCGCGTACTTGTCCCCACTCTCCCCTTAATAAGTATATAAACCCTCACTCGTTTTGCCTCATCGCATCTCCAAGATGTCCCGGGTGGCAAAGTATCGGCGACAGGTGAGCGAAGACCCGGACATCGATAACTTGTTGTCCACCTTGTCTCCTGAGGAGATGGAGCAACTGGAGAAGGAGCTGGATGCCGGAGACCCGGACGCCGGTGTCTCTGCTGGATTTAACAGGAGCCAAACGGAGCGAGCGAGTCATCAACGGGAGGCAGAGAGAGAGAGATTCGCTCAGAACAAGGCGCCAGTGGATGTAAGTGATGCATGAGTATGAAAACTATAAAATAATAATATTGGTAAAAAGTACAACGTGAAGAGGTTCATGTGGAGCCATTAGGTGGGAGGGTACATGGGCAATCAGCTGTTACCCGGCTGTCATTTAGAGAGTTAATACCATAAGTTTATACTATGATACTAATTACTAAAGTGTTAAGGTGTCTTAAAATATTTAATAAAATCTTTCTCTATATTAAAACTATCAACTTTTGTTATTAAGTAATTCTAGCTACCCATCCTACAACAGTATTCTTATCTACATCCACATGATGTCCATTGAAAGTGACATCCACCACCTAACTTTAGCTCTAGGTGAAGTTACCTGTTTATGATCACTTATTTTGTGCAAAGTACTTGAGTTTTTTTGTACTGGTCCTCAAGGGAATTCATTTGTATCAGCTAAACATTTGTTGAACTGTCGGTTGCAGCATGAAAAAGTTCAAGAGAAAATAAAGGACAAACCAAAGCCGGAAGAAAAGAAAACAGAACAGAAAACACAGGACACCCACAGCAGCAAAGGGTCAGAAGACGTAAAGGATGCCAAGACAAGGAGAAGTGCTTTCAGGAGGGACAATGAGAAACCGAAAGATACACAGGTTACAAAACTAGCGGAGAAGTTGGGAGAGGACAGCAACACCAAGGATAAGGATAAGACGGAGAGAGCCCAGTCTAGAAAACCCATAGAAGAAAAGAGCATTAAACAAACAGGAAAGGACAAAGAAAATATTAAGAAGGCAGAAGAGAAAGAGAAAACAAAGGAGACCACAGACAAGAAAGCAGAAGATAAAAGAGAAAAGCCACCAGAAAGGACAACGATTAACA
This sequence comes from Spea bombifrons, assembly GCF_027358695.1. Taxonomy (NCBI): domain Eukaryota; kingdom Metazoa; phylum Chordata; class Amphibia; order Anura; family Pelobatidae; genus Spea; species Spea bombifrons. Next base: position 44,306,639 of record NC_071088.1, read on the forward strand.
AAACTCCAGCAACAAAAGAGAAGGCAGTAAGCAATAAGACTGCGCCCGAAGAGAATGCTTTAAAAGAGGAGGGCAAGAAGAATTTGCCAAAAACTGTAGAGCCAGGATCTGAAATTCCTGAAAATGGAACCCAGAATCAGACAGACTCAAATAAAGAGGATGAATCTTCCAGTATCTTTAATGATCTGTTAGAGAAAGTGAAAAATAATGACAGTGAAATTATAGACCTTAACCTGAACAACTCAGACTGCATCACGATAGAAACATTAATGAGCTTTACAGAGGCCCTAGAATTCAACACAATGGTTAAGATCTTCTCGTTGGCCAACACGCGTGCGGATGACCACATTGCTTTGGCCATCTCAGCGATGCTGAAGTCAAACAAGACCATCACAAGCATTAATTTGGACTCCAATCAAATCACAGGTAAAGGCATCTTGGCAATCTTTAGAGCTCTGCAGCACAATACAACCCTTACAGAATTACGATTCCACAACCAGCGCCACATCTGTGGGGGCAAAACCGAGATGGAGATTGCTAAAATTTTAAAGGAGAACACCACTTTACTAAAACTTGGCTATCACTTTGAGCTGGCAGGGCCGCGCATGACTGTAACAAACCTGCTAAGCCGTAACATGGACAAACAAAGGCAGCGCAGGTTGGCAGAGCAGCGTATGTCTCAGGGTACTAACAACAAGAAAGACTGTTTGGAAGTACCCAAAGTTGTTCCTCCTCAGAAAGCTTCCCCCAAGTCATCACCATTGCCATCAAAAAAGAATGCACAGAAAGTTACCTCAAAGAAAGGAGATGTACCTACCCCTCCACCACCGCCTCCACCGCTAGCTCCACTGGCACCCCCACTTATTAATGAAAACATAAGAAACTCACTCTCTCCTGCTTCTCAGCGAAGAATAGTGGAAAAGACCGGACCATCAGAAAAGAACTCCAGGGATGAACTTCTGGAATCCATCAGATCCAGTAACATCAAACAACTTAAGAAGGTGAGCAGAAGATAATGAAACCCCAACATACACCATGGCCTAGAATCCTACTGCATATGTAGGAATTGAAACAGTACTTGAAAGGGCAGCATTTTATAAAAATGATTTGCCAAAAATGTGGTATTTGTCTTGTCACTTTTATGTAGAGTTGAAGAATTAAACAATACTTTTACAAGTAAATACCATATTATTCCTTGTTTGAAGGCCCTTTAAAATAGTCAAATTATTCCAATTTATAAACAAAAACATCATAAATGTTGAATAATTATAAAAGGACCTTTCGGGTAATATTGTTACATCATTTATTTGTATTCATATTATTTCTATCATGCAATATAAGAATTATTTGAAGTCTGCTAGAAAAGGAGGATGGCTGCTACCAAAAAAAACAATTTCAACTCTGGTGGTTGAATATAAGATGCTACATTTAAGGACATATTGTTTATAGATTTGGATTTTGAAAATAAGATACTGACGGTTCTTTTGGCAGTCCAAAAAATAGGTCTTGTATATATTACAGTGTTTGTGCGTGGTGGTTCCTCTAACCATACTAGGCTCTGAAAGCACCGTGCCTGCATGTCTCTGCATACCTAGAATTCATCTAACCTCCAAAGACTCACTCTATAAAACTATAACTGGGGTATAACGTTTATGTTTACACTTGTTTTATCTTTTGTTACTTCCCAGGTTTATTTCACTAGTGGCGAATGTCCCAGTATTTTGCAAATAATCCAGATTATTAACACTTTTTTTATCTCCTCTTTAGGTGGAAGTGCCAAAATGGCTGAAGTAAAGCAATTAAAAGGGAAGTCTGTTCGATTTTGGCTCAACAAGTAAATTCCATCATAGTTCAAGCAGGCTATATGCGGCAATTCCTTTACCAATCAGAAAAAAATGATATTTATTTAATGGTGATCTTTGGTGCTGATAACTGCCAAAGGCTACAGTTTTTTTTTTAACTTTACAGGAAGGTGCCAAGTAAATGCATTTGTCTTTTTGTTATTTGGATAGTCATTAATCCACTTGGATGTTTATTCATTAAAGCTGGAGTTTGCAGTTTTGTTTGCTGGAAAGTTGGAGTTTCAAATCACTGGCTACACCAAGCATTATGAAGAGCTAAGCCTGGTGAGCATCTCGTATAAGATTAGTTCACTTGCCCTACAACTAAATAAATAACTAAATCGATGAGATTTCTTGAAGAAATTACCAAACTATGCAATATGCAAGGCTGGCTCAGGCCTTCACACAGGAGAAACATACTAGGGTCGGCCTTGTATTAGCACAATAACATTGGTGAGCAGAAACTGAAACTCTCCTGCAGACCATGCTTTAGTGCATAAATACCTTATAAACTTTGTGATACAGTTAGTGATTTAATCAATGTGCAGATGAACAAAAAACGTCAAATTGCATACACAGGCTGGCAACTCTCGGCTGAGTTTGAAAGCTCCGACGATGAGCTGAGGTTGAAAGCTCAAAATGAGACCCAAGAATGATATTGGCCTCTCATGTTCAATCCTATATAAAACGTATTCAAGGGTAGGGTGGGCTATTACTGAGATGCTCTGATTATTGGTCCACTATCCTGAGCTATATTTCATATTTTGTGTGTTTTACTTGCAGTTTTGTTTCCATTCCCTTTAATACTGTGCTCATTTAATGGGATTACTTAGCATGGCTGCCATGTGAGCTTTAGGCTGTTTATACGGCCTTACTTTCTGGATTGCAGGTTACCAGGCCTTCCATGGACTTAATGCACATTAACCATTCCTTTTTGATTACGCACTGGTATACATCAAAAATATTCTGCATAGAAAGCATTTAGAAGAAGACTCGTCGTGTTCATGAAATGAAAAGTCTGTGTATTATCCCACCATCTACCATGGGAGTCCGTGGATGTACAAGTCAATAAAGTTTCTACTAGCGACCAGCGTTTTTGCAGCGGTGCCCGCAATGCATTTGCTGCTTCACCCTGTGCTTGCCTGCCTCTGATTATATCATGATACGACAGGCTAACAAGATTCGAGTGTCTTTTCATTAGGTTTTGTAACATCAACAATTTCTATTGTTTATTATTGAGTACATTACCAATGCATCTGCTTTTTTAAAAATTTTTTATCATCACTCATCATTCGGATAAACACTGTGAATAGGATGAACATGTATGTGGTTGGAAATTATATGATGATCTAGAAATGTACAAAGTATTGTCAAATAAAAAAAAGGCTAAATTTGCACCCCCTATATATGATAAACTGTAAATGTCTTGTACAAAAAAGTATTTTTGAAAGCTTAATAAATAATATAATGCATGAACACTGAAGTTCTTCTGGAAGTCTGACATGACTCTGGCACAGCTGGTTAGCAGTGGGAAAAAAAAGTTGAAACCAGTTTCCATATATGGGAATTTCAGCAGCTCATTCCTTAATCATAGCGCGCAGGAGGGGAGATTTCTGCTGGCAGGGATACATTTTCAGCGAGAAGAATAAAGAACGTACAGAAACGAGGAGAGATAAAATACCGAATTAAAGAATTCTAACATTCTCAGTGATTCTTCAGGATTCAGTTCCCCAGACTTTATCAGGTTGCTTTTTTTTATCAGACATCGTTAAAAGGGGAATAATTAACTGGAGTAGAATTATTGTTTGTTACATAATACTGTATATTGATGTCCTATTTATCATTTAAAAAAGCAAGATTTATCACATCCTTCAGTCATTCCAATATTGAAAGAGGGCATGTGCAGTAATGGGCCTTCTATACCCTAAATTAGTCTGCATAATGTTAATAAGCAGTATGTAAGTATTATAAACCTACCTTATGTGTAGACCATGGGGAAAACACATGTGACCCAGTCTGGGGCCTTGAATGCATTTTCCTTAATAGAGATTTAACATTACAAAGTTTTAACAATTTAACATTACATTTTCCAGACAAAAAGAACACAACATGGGGTATTAGTCACAATAAAAACATCAACTATTTAGTCTATGTGTCTGAGATCTAAAGACATTAAGTCACCTTTAAAATTTGTTAGTAATGCCATAAAATGTATTCCTTATCCAAATTAGCCCCTTCCTGAATTATAAAGAAGCTTTTTTGGTGTGATGTGAGGCTGTTTTGTTTTTGTTTTATAAGATGCCCTCTTAAAATCATAACTGCTTCCCAGTGTGTAGTTCTCTAACATTAAAATACAGAGCTATATATTTACTTATTTTCGTCTTGACACTTGCAGCTACACATCATATCCACAAACCCACACAAATAGGTAGATGCCAAACAGGACAGTTTATGTTTTAGTCGTGTGGTTAGAGGAGTGACTACAGGTAGGTGCCACAAACATTTTTTGTAACTTAATGATCTATTAACATACCTGTAAGAATGTTTTTCATTTACATAATTTATAAACCTATTTCCTAGTGTCTCTATACACATACATTCATTGGCCACTTTATTAGGTACACCTGTTCAATTGCGTGTTAACACAAATAGCTAATCAGCCAATCACATGGCAGCAACTCATTGCATTTAGGCATGTAGATGTAGTAAAGACAAGCTGAAGTTCAAACCAAGCATCATAATGGGGATTTAAGTGACTTTGAATATGGCATGGATTTTGGTGCCAGATGGGCTGGTCTGAGTATTTCAGAAACTGCTGATCTACTGGGATTTTGATGTACAACCATGTCTACGGTTTACAGAGAATAGTCCTAGAATGGTTCTAGATGACAGAAAGGCAACAGTAACTCAAATAACCACTTGTTACAACCAAGGTATGCAGAATACTATCGTCAAACCTTGAAGGAGATGGGCTACAGCAGCAGAAGACCACACCGGGCGCCACTCCTGTCAGCTAAGAACAAGTAACTGAGGCTACAATTTGCACAAGGTCACCAAAATTGGACAATGAAAGACTGGAATAACTTTGCCTGGTCTGATGAGTCTTGATTCCACCTGCGACATTCAGAGCATCATTTTAATACCACATTCTGAGCATCATTTTAATACCACAGTCTACCTGAGTATTGTTGCTGACCATGTCCATCCCTTTAAGTGTACCCATCTTCTGATGGCTACTTCCAGCAGGATAATGCACCATGTCACAAAGCTCACATCATCTCATACTGATTTCTTGAACATGACAATGAGTTCACTGTACTCCAACGGCCTCCACAGTCACCAGATCTCAATCCAATAGAGCAAAATCTGCAGCAACTGCATGAAGCCATCATGTCCATATGTTTCCTGGCCCTTGTAGAAAGTATGCCACAAAGAATGAAGGCAGTTCTGAAGACCAACCCAGTACTAGCAAGATGTACCTACTAAAGTGGCCAGTGAGTGTATAATGTGACTTTCAGAATTGTAGAACACAGTGATACGCTAAGTTTTTTGATCAAACACACTAGGGCCGATACCTAAATTTGCCCTATTTTTATAGGTGCAGTTCATGGTATCTGTGGCCAATTAAAATCTTACAATAGATTCATTTAAACCTAGAACATCCCTTTATAGCTTATTACAGACGTTTGCATTCTTAGCAGATAAAATGCCCTTTCCAATTTATAGCTGTTTTTGTGTCAATTCAGTGATACTGCACTTGCATTATGCACAAGGATGCCTTTAATATACCTTTTAAATATCACCAATAACAGTGGCTGATTGTGGCATTGTTCAGAATATTTGCCCTATTTTTAAAACACTACTCTGTCTAGCAAAACATTTAAAAATATCGTATTTAGTTTTAAATTATCAGTATTTCTACAGAAATTGACAATGGCTACTAAAGGCATAAAATGATAAATTATTTTGCTACATGCTTTTTTGAATTCAAATATCCTGAAAACAATGCAAGGGATTATAAAAAGAATCATTAAGAATAATTAAGAATTTAATTTATTAAATATAAAATAATGCATTCACAAAAAACAACCCATATGTACAATTTAAAAAGGAACACATTAATCTTAATAAGTCCAAAATATATAAACAGTCCAGGAACAATTCTAGAAGAAATGTTCAACCACAACAATGCTTCTTTGCCCTTCCAATGAGACTTTCTCAGGAGATAATTATCCTTCTGTTTTTGGTAGTGGAGAACCTAAGGATAGTATTTCTACATAAGATGGAATGGCATATTGTTCACATCATATAGGCCTGGTCTATTGTGATTGTAAATGCCAAAGTCTATACCATAATATTGGGGGGGGGAATTAAAATAAGCATATGTGTAACAGCTAATGGTGATGGGAGATACCATTACCACATACTGTGGTAAAAAAAACATATACAACTACATAAATACATGTTAATAGTTAATACTAGAAAATTTTGAAATCAAATTCCAAATGAACTTTCAGATGAATAATGATAGAAATGGATACAAAGTCTAGGGATATTCTTTTTTTATTTCCCTCAACCTCTCCTGAAGTACCCATTTAACTACTTTACTGCTCAGGGGTTTCTAAAAGCCCCGGGCCTCCTGGAAGAAAATAGCCATTCACCAACATAATTCAACAACATAAAATGCAGGCAGTTGTGTGGGACATACAAAACACTCTTCCCCAAAAGCACAGGATTCAACTTGCAGCCATGAACTAACTCCCAGAACAGTTCCCCCATGCCCCGTCCGTCAGGCTGCCTTATGTCCATTCCATTGTCCTGCCCATTATACCAATCACCATACCTGAGAAGTCCCTGCATTTTGCCCCGAGACCCCCTGTGAAACACTGCTTCTCTGCGTCATGAGAGCGCTGCTGCAGCATGCCTACTCCCTGCCCAAGGAGCGTTAGTAAAAAACGACAGGGCCCTGGTGCAAAAATTGCCCTGGGGCCCTCTAACTTCCCCAAGCAACATGTTCCAGACTGCCACCGTTGCCCCCAAACAGCTTGTGAGTGCCTTGTTTGCCCCAAAGAGCTTGTGAGTACCACCTCTACCCCAAGCAGCTTACCAGGTCGCCCACACAGCCCACCTGTGCTATCCTTGCTCCAGCTTGTCAGTGACCCCAAAAAGCTTATCTGTGCCATCTTTGCACCCAAACAGCTTGTGCCATCATTGCTCCTTGCCCCCCTCCAACCTACACCATGGCACACATATGTAAACCAACTTACACACATTTACTCATACTATCACACACGTATACACTCATTCTAACACACACACTCCCTCTCACACCATTCATGCTAACACACATTCCATATCATGCCACTTACACATACATGCTCACACGCTTAGACATACACATTTATGATCTCATACACTTACACATCTACAACCATGGTCACACATACTTATTAATGCACATCCATTGTAACACACACTTATACATAGACATGCATGATCACATCCATGCTCACATACACTTATGCATAGACATGCATGATCACATACATTTATACATAGACATCCATGCTCACATACACTTATACATACACATCCATGATCAATTTTGAAGCGGTACAGAGAGACAGGCACGAGGAAACAGGAACACGTTGCTGCGGGGGTTGCTCTACAGCAATCCCTGTTGTTACGCCACTGCCCTGCCCACTTCCTACTATATTAAAAATATAGTCCTACCTGCATCCCTCAAGGGGGCTCTGGGTAGCCAGAGTTAAAAAATGAGCAGGTATGCTTATTGCCATGCCTTATGATCCATCATTCTGTCTTATGTCCAACCTACTGCACCAGCTAACTAAGGACCCTTAAGACAGCAGGGAGGCCAGTCCTTTCTGCTTTTGCTTGGCCCGGTACACCACTATTGGTTGTGCCCTCGTGACGGCGGCCCTGCTCCTGAACAACTCTTTGGCCCCATGAAGAGTATAACATGTGGGAAAATACCTGTTTCTGATAACTTAACATAGCAAGCTCTTACTGGTGATCAGGACTGTATGTGATCCTGCATAAACCGCTGTCTCTCAACGCCTTACAAGGCAAAGTTCAGCAAGGTGGAAAAGCAATATTTATTTTTGTGTTTAATATGCACCACATATATATATATATATATATATATATATATATATATAAATATATATATATATATATATATATATATGTGAATTGAGGTATAATAAAATCTAATTTTTATTTCATAATAAAAATAAAGAATAAATATATTTAAGGCATATCCCAAAACCATTGCTCTGCAGAAATGCTGTCATAGCATAGCTGTCATCTGATGCAGTTGTTATTTTGGTTCTGTCATCTGGCACCATCTACTGGCCAAGATAGATATTGTGCACAATGGTTTTTAATTGAATCACTATTTACATATTAAATACGTTATGTTCCCAAACTTTGTAGAATATTTCTCAGAGGAAACCTACAGTTTTCACAAATGTTTAGCCTCTGAAATGTATAATTTACAAATTGCTCTTTATATTTCTTTTTTTTTCTCGTTTATCGGTGTAAACATGAACTGAAATCACTTTGATGAAATCAGTGTGTCTGTAGACAAAATAAAACAACTGAAATCAGACTGAAAATAAAAAAATGTGTGTAGTTTATAGTTATTCATAACATGCCAGATATTGTACTTTAAACAAATAATAACTTATTGTGGAAGCCATAATGTTAGGTTCAAAGGCCATATTTGTGCATGAGGAGGCCTTGGGGTTCCATTTGGACTTGGTGTTGCCATAAATTGCTATTGCTGTTCACATTTCCTTGTAGTCTAGGGGGAGGCACCAAAGAGATCTTCGCAGGAAGACAAAGAACCATAATACGATGTGACGAGAGGTCCAAACCTACTATGTAGGCAAAAGGCATGTCTGTCTATGGTGCTGAGCTAGTTGGACAGGGATGTGGTAGTAGTAACTGCAATGTGGAGTCTTCATTGCTAGCAGGAGTCAGCAAAGCTGGCTTTGTGTTGAGTGATACAGTATAATATTGTTGTAGTGTCTGGTGTGCAGGAGCTGTAGCAGATGTTGAGGTTAGTGCTGGGGATCCCATAGTAGCTGAAGCTGAAATTGGTGGTGTACATTGACCGGAAGGTATCCCCAGAGGAGAAGGCCAAGGGAGAAAGAATGGCGGTTATAGTAGTGGACTTTTGCCATGGGTGTCATGGGTTTGCAGTTCTTGCAGTGGTAGAGGGCCAGATACAAAATTGGGTTAAGGGATTACCCGATTACCCAGGGACACTCTCCTGCTCTTGTATAAGACTGGAAGACACATCACCTGTGTATATAAAATACATGAATATTATACATATTGTTCATACAATACCTACACACTTTACATTGGAGAGGACAAATATATCAAACAGAAATAGAAATATTAAAAACAAAACTATTAGACTGCAAGACAATAAGGGGAAAAAAGAGTGCTTAGTATGTGTTTGGAGCAATCCTAAGGTATAACCTACATAAGCTATTCTTAACTAACATCTGACTGTATGGGGCTTTTGGTTATCATTTAGGTTCTATTAAGTGAAGTATCTCAGATGACCCTTAGGATAGTATAGTATGTCCTATACATCTTGCCCCAGTGTAGACATTTACGTGATGACAGCCTAGAGTCTCCCCTGTCATCACAAGCCAGTATCAATGGCTCCGTGCTGACAGATATAGCAGCGCATGGCATGAGTGCCAGTTGCACTTAACCTTTTGAAGTCTGGCCAAATCTTTCCTCCTGGCTGGGACATCTTCAACAAGTTTGGATTCCTTAGACAGCCATCCTTACCTGACTAGTCAATTTTGTCCACCTCCTCCAACATGGGCAAGAGTTAAATTTCCTGAGGCTCTACCGGCTTCATACCCAAACAGGGCCTTTCTACTCCTTAATCTCCTGTTCAGCTCCCCGTCCCTGGCCATTGGGCAAATCAAGTAAATGGCTGGTGGGCCTGTGACCAATGGAGCCTGCTATGTACCTGTATTGCCACCAGTGCAGCAGATCCCGTCCTTTAGTTTGCAGTTATTGGATGGATACATGTGGCCTCATGCTTCAAAAGTGTAAAAATGTTTATTTATTTTATCATAAAAGTGCATGTACATTTTTGTGGCCATTGATGTTAAACTGACCTTTTAAAAAAAATCCCACTTCCCAATTGCTTCTTTGCCATTTTCTACACCCTCCAACCGACTTAATCTGGCTAACTGCAGCTATTTATGTTTTTGTTTTTCATTCAGGAGTTTATATTTTGCAGCCTAGTGCTATGTTTAACACTGATTCATTGGATCGGGCTGAAGGAAGTACTTAATGAGATTACAAAAAACATATGTATATGTTTATTTCTAACCTTATTCTAATTTTATATTAATTATATGACTGGAACCACTGGAGTAAAAGATTTTTCTTTCATCATGACTTGGTAAGATATAGTTATGCAAAAATGTTATTTTCATGGTTTTTTCCAACCGCAGATCTGAATGAGAGCCACTTTAAGATTAATTTATAATGTGAGGCGATCAGTAAGCAAAAACATTTTTAGTACAAGTTCAGAGTCCAAACTCTGTAAGGGTTCAGAAAAACCGCTGAGCTGAGCAGATGGAAAAAATGTACCTAGCCACCCATAACTTCTGATTCCTTTACTGTTTCGTAACTGAATTTCACAATAATCCATCTGTCTCAACAAGGCTAGGAATGGTTCTCTAATTTAACAAGATAAATGTATGTGCCTCCTATAGAAAAAATACTTTCATGGTTTATTAAAAATAATCCATATTGGTGAGCATTATTTTCCCAACATTTACAAAATAAATCAGGGTACTGATATCATAACTGTAGAAGCTTTGGGCAAAATACAACAAACGATGGTTTTGTGGGTGCTATATTTTTTCCAAGGAGCCGCCATTAATCGGAAAATATCTCATCCCTGGCTCACATAGGGGATTTATTTTCAGGGTTTCACCCTGAATTCCTCCATGGACAAAATAGTTCTTCCTTAAGTGAAAGGGAGTATGAATCTGTTGTGCATCCACATTGTGTCAAGACACAATGATATCTACTTCATATATATGTAGTGCTTATCAAAGAGGTAGAGAATTGTCTAGCATACAGACTCGGTCAGCAAAGTGGGAACTTCATCAGGATGTATATCAACAGGTGGTGGAGAGATTAGGCATATGATATGAGTGAATGGGAATTGAAATGGTTAAGTGAGCTTTATAGAAACAACCACCAAGAAATGCATTGCCTACCCTATATTTTTCCTTCATTTCTTCTAACATCAACTGTGGTTCGAAAAGTTGTGCAAACTCAAACATACATCATTGAAGTCATTGAAGTTTTATTGGCTGAGATGAGGTTGGTTTATAGAATCACTGACACTACCCAAAAGGCAAATGATGAGGCTGCTAGAAAGACCAAATCTTCTGTTGCAGAGGAAGCTCTGGCTTTCAGAGGAACATCTTTAGCTTGCAACTTGGAAGCTGAATGGAGATTTTTGCTGAAATAGATCAAGAGACAACGGAGAGGAACCAGTCTATCTTAAGTCTTTATGCTAGATTTAAGAGGATCATTGATGATTTGGGTGTTAAGTATCAAACAGAGCCCATTTTGGCTTTTGCCTAGAATGCCTAAAGCCCATATTTCTGTTATAAGTGTGTTTCCTTCCAGATGTTTGGTGCAAAAAAACCTACATTATTGATCATATTACAAAATGTAACTTTTTATAACCTAAGAAAGATTTCCATGTGAGAATCAGCCACAAGGATTGTAGATTTATGGACTCGTTTATATAATATGCTTCAGTTTAGGCTTATCTTTGTGAAAACCCAACACTGGACAATAGTAATCAATTTTATGAATTTGAAAAGGTGCCTATGGCACTATAAGAAAAGAATATGTCAGATGTTCTGAGCATCTTTCTTGACATTTACTGGGAAAGTGGTTGATGACATCAGATCTTCCATTTTGTGTGGATACATTTTCTCTATATAGCCTGTTGTACACTATATGAGCAAAAGTACGTAGACACCCCTCCTAATTATACTGAGGAGCTCAGTGACTTTAAAGATGGTACTATCATAGTTTGCCACATTTTCATCAAGTGAAATTGTAAAATATTTACCCTGCTAGATCCTCCATAGTCAGCTTAAGTGAACTGGAAGCGTCTATGAGTAACAGCAGGTCAGCTGCAAAGTGATAGACCATGTACACTCATAGAGTGGGGTAGTGAAAACATGCCCTCTGGAGTTATCAATCATGCTTCACTAATTGGAAGTCTGGTGCGTTGTTTGATTTTTTCCCATAATAATAGCATAACCATCATCATTAAAGTGTTTTTCAGCTAATTTCACATTCCCTAGGAATAGGTTCTCTTAAGTAAACAAGATCAATTTGGCAACTCTGTCTTTAACGCTGAGACCTCTCATTGCTGTAATTAGTTTTGTTCTAATTAGCATTTTCAGTTCAAATATGTTGGTCTTACCAACGAAATAATAAAGTAATATTGTGTCCTAATCTTCTGTGCTCATTCCCCTTTTACTACAGCATATCAACTTGCTTGCTTGTTTGTAACTTTGACGTGTTCAATCCTCATATTTAGTACACATGTTAAAAAAAAGAATAAGAAAACAAGAAATTAATATATTTTGGAAGACGTTACAGTGCATCATCTATGTGTCTTAGATAAAACAGCTCATTGGATAACATGTTTCATATGTTTCTCACAACTTATGTTGATGTTGATTCCGGTGGCATTCGTGGACATTTATTAAACAATGTCTCTTGAACCAAAAGTGGTGATAAACAATAAAAAATTCAGTGTAGATTGGAATGAATTGTTAGTTTTCCTAAATGCTGGTATCATTAGACACATTATAAACGTTTTAGAAATTCTGCAGACTAGATTGGCTAACTGGTTCTTATGTGTGCGAATAAATAACTATAAATAAATATGCTTTATGTGTGGGGGGAAAAACTATGACTTCTAATTGAGACCAACTTTCTCCATGATAAGTATAATGCCAGTACTACAAAGCAAACATTTGAATACTAAATATGAAGCAAAGGATGATGCAAAGACAAACACACTGAGAAAACACACTAATGGGGTCTTACTGGACAAAAAGACAGGGACTCACCAGGAAAGATGAGTACATTGCTTCACAACTAGCTGGGAGTCAATGTTGTTGCTGACTCCTAGCTAGTTGTGGCCATAATTTGTTAAGACACCCATGTCCTTACTTGTAATGAGTGTATAGATAATTACTAAACTTGTGCGTTCGTATTCGGGGAACATGGAAACGAACACGAAGGGTGCGTTTTCGTTGTTCAGCCCGAATACCGAACATACGAACTTCCCCATCTAGCCTACCTTACCTACGCAGCGTCACAGGGGTTAACGGGAGAGGAAATCCATAGGTTCGCCGTCAGGAGTAAAAGGGCCAATTGGTTGATGCCAGAGGAGGCCCCTGCAGGCGACCAATAGAGTCGCCCGAATGGCCCTTTAACTCCTGACGACAGAACTTGGCCTGGGGAGACCATGGTCTCCCCGCTCCAAGAGTTAAAGCTCCATACGAGCGACTCTATTGGTGCACTTGCACTTCATTGGTTGATGGCAGAGGAGCCACCTGCTGGCGGCCAATAGAGTTGCTCGTACGGACCTTTAAGATCCTGGCGCCAAAGCTGCTGCGTAGTCCGTACCGCGTTAACTCCGTATTAACCCCTTCTACATAAAAACGAAGAAAAAAACACATGAACAGGTGAATATTTGTGGAACATGGAGATTTTTTCCCCATGAAGACAAACACAAAGACTTGGCCGGTGCCCAAGTCTAATAATTAGCATCATGGGATGCGATAAGATGCAAAGTAAACATAAAGACGTAAAGATATCTCTCCCTCAATATTTTGCTCTACAAACCTCAACTATATGTGTCTGTTTTACTTTATATTAATTTATTAATTTATTTATTAATTTATATTAATATGGGTACACCAACAAGAAGAGTAAAATACTTTGCATATAAGACATTTTCATAATTTCCCAATAATACAGCTCATGTTAAAGTTCACTTTTTTATATCAATGTTTGCAATACTTTCAGTTGAACTATCTGTTAAAAATAACCTTTAAATACATATATTGCTTACCAAGACCATGTGCAATGCCCTACACCAAACGTAATAAAGCTTTTTTTTCTCTCCATTTGAGCTAAATGTGTCAAATGCAATGTTATTTTACTCATCCCTGGTTGAAACATCTACTTGGCTTCATATGCAAGTGACAAGATATATCAGTTAATCAGCTACATACTTTTATGTGGATGAATGATCTAGATAAATTCTGTTGTATCATTAAACCATCTCCAAGTTCTTGTGCCTGTCGACTAGTTTTAAATTAAACATTTTCAGCTATTGATTAACAAACTTATAGCGTAAAAGCTGCTGAACCAAAGTACCAACACATATTTGGAGTTTTTGAAAGTATGTAATGCTAATTTTCAGTAGACTTGATGAACCCCTGCAGATAGTTCACTGGTTATAATAGACCAGACCAAGATTTCAATTATAGTGAACTTTATTAAAACATTAAATTATCTCATTTTTAGATTTATGCAAGAAAGGTGACTAAATTGCAAAGTACATGGAGGCGCATTTCCAAACAGGGTCTAAGTATCATACTTATAGTAACAACCGTCCTCCTTTCTTCTGTCTCTCAGCATGAGCTCGGGTGATTTTACACATAACCCTTCCCACCATATACCACAGAGAGTTCTGCTTATGTACTGCTACATCTCATCAACTCCATCCTACATCCACAGTGTCCAATTAGGGACCTGGAGTGGCAAATTTTTTTGACCTTATTTGACAGACCTTGCAGGAACAACATAGTGTATACATCTTATAACCCACCATTTCTCCCTATCTGCTATAACTATACCATACCAAAGAAACATAATTGAAGGCATAAGATCTCCATAAATGTAACAACTCCCTTTTTGTACCACTCAGGGCCGGCCTTAGGAGTGTGCAACCTGTGCGGCCGCACAGGGCGCCATGACAACAGGGGGCACTTGCCCGGGACTTAAATTAAAACATCGTTGTTTTTTTTTGTTTGTTTTAACTTTTTTTTTTAAAACATGGAGGATGTTAAATAAAATTAAAACCAAAATAAACCCTAATGTTTTAATTTAAGTCCCTGGCAGGGGCGCCGAGCAGTCGCTCGTGACGTTTTCAGCCATCCCTCGGCGCCCCTCACTCTCCGTGACTCCGCCACGGTGCCGGCATTTCATGCTGGGCGCCGGATAGCAGTGAGAAGGGGCAGAGGGGGGGCAGTGAGAAGGGGCAGAGGGGGTAGGCAGTGAGAAGGGGCAGAGGCGGGGCAGTGAGAAGGGGCAGAGGGGTGGAAGTGAGAAGGGGCAGAGGGGGGAAGGCAGTGAGAAGGGGCAGAGGGGGGAAGGGAGTGAGAAGGGGCAGAGGAGGGAAAGCAGTGAGAAGGCGCCCATCAGTCTCCGTGACGCCTCCCACTCCCACCGCAGGACTCCGGTAACAAGGTAAGTAAGGATAATGAGAAGTAGGGCGAGGGGGTAGATAGTGAGAAGGGGTAGAGAGGGGAGGCAGCGAGAGGGGGCAGAGGGGGGCAGTGAGAAAGGGCAGAGGGGGAAGGCAGTGAGAAGGGGCAGAGGGGGGGAAGTGAGAAGGGGCAGAGGTGATAGATAGTGAGAAGAGGAAGAGGGGGGAGGCAGTGAGAAGGGGCAGATGGGGAAGGTTGTGAGAAGGGGGAGAGGGGATAGATAGTGAGAAAGGGGGAGAGGGGTTAGATAGTGAGAAAGGGGGAGAGGGGTTAGATAGGGAGAAGTGGGAAAGGGGATACATAGTGAGAAAGGGGGGAAGGCAGTGAGAAGGGGAAGAGGGGGTACATAGTGAGAAGGGGCAAATAATAAGAAGGGGAGGGTAGATGGGGAGAGGGGGTAGTTTGAGAATGAATTAATGTGTGGATGAATTGTGTGAATGCGTATGAGAATGAATGAATGGCTTGAATGATTTGTGAGACTGCATTAATGAATATGTGTAAATGAGGCACACCGGACATTACAAACTCTTAAGGGGTTTTATCAGGGGAAGAAATAGGGAAACATGGATGTAGGTCACAATTGGCCAATCTAGCCACCACGTCAGATCTGTCTCCCTAAAAAATATGCCACTCCTTCAAGAGCCTCGGGCAGCTGTAAGGGAAGCTTGGTACTAATACCAGTCCTGGTGATAGACGCCCTTGAAAAGAGCTTGTTTCCAATGGAGTAGAGTCCAGCCATAAGTGGAGAAATAATCCAGAGGACGAAGAGGTGCTTTGGTAACAATCAGAAATACCGTATTTGCTTGATTATAAGACAAAGTCATTTCAGAGCAAATGCTGGTAAAATTGGGAAAACTTAGCTGGTAGCAGCAAATTATATCATTGCCATAACAGAAACATGGTATAGTATTACAACTGGTCCATCACTTTGAATGGTTTAACATTATTTTAGAAGGGATGCAACAACTAAAAGGTGTAATGGTGTCTGCCTATAAGTGAAACCAGCCTTAATTTTTAACACCTTCATAACCAGGTGTTTTCCCAACTTAGTGACTGAAGCTGTTTTGTCATTTTTCAATCACAGCTCTTTTTTATGTATACAATTTATACGTTGTTTTGAAGATAGATACGCAAATGAAAAAAACATCTTATTTTTGCAAATGTACTTAGGATATATAACAGATTGAGTGCCACTGATACAAAAAACTTGATTTATGTTTAGCAACATTCCTACCGTAGAATACCCTACTTTTAAACACTTGGGTTCGGAAGCAGAGAAGGTTTTGAAGATGTATATTTCTAAAGGGAGGGGCACGAGATGCTTGGACATCAGTTTTTACATTTTCAAATTGTTTTCATATTTTACATTTTATTAATTTTACTTTTGTTTTGACTAGACATCTTGTAACCAGATGGTACTCCTTATGATGTCATGGTGACATCGCTGGGGTCAGATTATTTTTTGAAAATGTTATATTTATGTCTTATTATTTGTTTGTTTTTTGTTTTCCTACTTTCTTTTCAGTTTAATCCCCAGTCCAGTTGATCACAGTGTGATCACAGTACCGGTGATCAAGCTCCCTGGGAACTTCTGGGCTCTCGCTCCCTGGAGCCTAACATGTGGGACGGGGCCAGGATAGGGTGAACACATTTTATTTCTGCCATTCAGGGACACACTATGAAGCGCATGAGATTACACACAGGTGTATATTTTATATATACATATATATATATATATATATATATATACACGGATTCACATACGCATAAATACATTTTATATATATATATATCTCACATACACACTTATTCTCATATACACACCTTCACATACACATAAAATACATTTTATACTATAATATATTAATTATTAGGAAGCCTTGGAAACCATGTTGATTTCAGATTTAATAATATACATGCAATCATTACAGATATGAGCAGGAGAGGCTTCTGAACTCTCAGGCAATCAAGAGAGTTGATTAGTCTCTTCTGATTGGCTGCAATTTTCTTCACTCAGTCTTCTCATTCCGGGCAGTGGTGTCTCCAGCTTTAATATTTAGGGGGGCCACATGGGGGGGACAGGGACCAAAGTAGAGGGGCAATTATAAAACACTACATGTACATATATATGTGTATGCGTATATATATATATATATATATATATATATATATGCGTAAGATATGCATTTTTAACAACATAATATGTATTTATCTCTTTGAAGTAAAGCCCGTGATTGAAATATGATTTCAAAATAACAGCTGAAGTGGGAGTTAGTTTTCATTCTTTAATATTAAACCGTGCTGCTAATATATATATATATCATTAGACCCTGCTGGTAATATATATAAATATTTGTCCCTGCAGCCAATATATATAAATATTAGACCCAGCTGACAATATATATGTATAAATATTAGATCCTGCTGCCAATAAATATATATAAACATTACACCCTGCTGCCAATACATTTTATATTGGAAGAATTGGACCCTACACAAGCATTTCCTTGGGCCCCTGCTCCACGCTCCCTAGCATGCAATCACTCCCTTCGCTACCACACCAAAAAAAATATTTGCCACACTGACTGCAGATTAGGGGAAGACCGTGAGAGTCAGTGCAGTCTTCCCTCGTTTTGACCCTACCGTGACATTGAGAGATCCTCTCCCCTGTAATCATCCCCAGAGTCGCTTTGTCCCCTCATTCGCTTAACCATACCTCTCTTTTACCTACTCCCTGTAGTTCAGGTATAGATCAAATAAACAACACATGAAACAGCACTTGCATGTATAGATCAAATGAATAAGACATATATATTTGCGGGTATACATAAATAATGTATGGAAACATAGCATTGCAGGCATAGATCAACACATTAACACACGAACCCAGCTTTGCATGTATAGATCAATTGAAATTTACATGTGAACTCGGCACTGAAGGTATAGATTAAATAAAAAGAATCAGGTATACAATAATAATGTATGGAAACATAGCGTTGCAGGTATAGACCAACAGAACAAACAAACCCAGCATTGCAGGTATAGATCAACTGGAAATCACATTTAAACTCAGCACTGATGGTATAGATCAAATAAACAACACATGGAAACAGCACTGCAGGTATTGATCAACTGAATAAGGCATACAAACACCCTGTATTTGCAGGTATACATAAATACTGTATGGAAACATAGCATAGCAGATCAACATAATAACACACAAACCCATATTTGCAGGTATAGATCAATTGGAATAAAACCCCCTCCCAGGCATAGATCACAGGCATAGATTTTGGATGCACACTCCAAAGCCAGCCCTGGCATCCACACTGCCCACATAGAACCTGACCAGCACCCAAATTACACACATAGGACTTGCCATATTGGTCCCCAAACAGCCCCGCATGAGTCAACTTTGTCCCCCAAACAGCCCGGCCTGTGCCATTTTTGTCCCATAAACACGCTGCCAGTGCCATCTTTGTCCCATAAACACCCTGCCTGTCCATCTTGATCCCTAAGGCTCAAACCACCCTGCTTATGTCATTTTTGCCTTTCCACAAATCAATTATACATCTATGATACACATAAACACTTTTACAGTCACTCAGTAATTCACACTTTCATTCACATAATTAATTACCATAATCATTTATTCTCTCACTCATTCACACAAATCATTTACACATATTCATTAATACATTCTCACAAATTCATAAATTCTCTCTTTCATTCACACAATTTATCCACATATTAATTCATACTCTCACTCATTCAGACAATTCATCCACACATTAATTCTTTCATTCTCTCACTGTCACAAAATTTTATTATTTCAAAATTCTTACTACCCCCTTTACTTTATCACTAGCTACCTCTCCTCTCTTTTCTCACTATACCTCCTTTTCTCACTATATAGCCCCTATCCCCCATTTCTCAATATCTACCACCTCTACCCCCTTTCTCACTCTCTACCCCTTTTACCCTTTCTCACTATCTCCCCCCTCTCCTCCCCTTCTCCCTATCTACTCTCTCCCTTCTCACTATCTACCCTCTCCCCCTACTCATTAACTACCCTATCCCCCCCTTTCTCACTATCTATTCCTCTCCCCCTCCTCACTATCTACCCCCACTACTCCCCTTCTCATTATCTACCCTATCCCACTTTGTAGTTCACTTACCTTGCAGAAGTCCTGCGGTGGAAGCGTGAGGTCTCTGTCTCGCTGCTCTGCCGCGGTGCGCGTTGCTTCACTGCTGAGCACCAGAATATGACGTCATATTCTGGCGCTCAGCATGAAATTCAGGCACCGCGACCTAGCTAGAGACCTCCCAGAGGAGGGTGAAGAGTGGTTGCTGAAAACTTATTCATGAGCGACCACTTGGCGCCTCTCTCCTCCCGCTCAGTGCCTTTCAATTGGGGGGCCACTGATTTGAGGCTGCTTGGGACCGGGACTTAAAGTCCCATTGCGGCAACCCGGGACATGTGGTCACCCTAGGCCAGGACTGCCCACTGATGTCGGTGGATGCTCCTGCTGATGTGGGTGGGTGGTCCTGCTGATGTCTGTGGGTAGTCCCTCTGACATAAGGGGGTGGTCCTGTTGATGTTGGTCCCACTGATGTCGGGGGACGTTCCTGCTGATATTGCGGGAAACACTCCTATAAAAAGAGGAAATGGGCGGAGGAGTGGGGGGGTGTCAAGACACCCCTCCCACAACCCGGAGTGTTCAGGTGTTGACCCAGAGAACCGTAGAAGTGGTACTTCTCCCGTATTCTCCAGGTCAAACCCAGAGAGTTCCCAGGTATGGTGATCAGTCTTGAAGGAGTCTCGATAAAACCACTAAGAACCCTTTTAGTTTAGTTGTTGTTTCCTCACTGACACTTTTGGCAGAGAATGCCAGTGGAAAATTTGGGGATTCAGTTTCATTTACGTGTCCAAGCTCTTATATTTAATTATATTTAAACTGTCAGCAGACAGCTAGAGATTCTAGCTCCTACTGAGAATCAAGGCTGTTTTATGACAGCTTGCTCTCCAATATAAATACATATAAACCAATGTGGTTAAATAAAGAGATGCCTTACATAAATGCAGATGCCTTACATTTTAAGGGACAAACGTGGTATCCTTGCAGATGTTTAAGGAATGAAATAAAAAAACAGGCTAGCAAAAGTGGAGAATCAGAAAAAAAAATAAACAAAAGAATACTGGTCACGGAAGTGTTTAACCACTTAAGGACCAGGGCTTTTTTTTTTTCATTTTACATTTCTTTTTTTTTATATAGTCTTATATATATTTATATTTTTAGAAGGGTGGGAACTTTGTGCTCTATAGGCTTGCATTGCTGATCACAATGTGTGAGATCTGCTAGAAGGGGGAACAATCAGCGATCCCAACAGGGTCCGGAGAGCAACGCTGGCTTCTGCCAATAGGGGAGAGTCTAGGCTGTCATTAGTTTGTGCAACAATGTTGGATAACAGTCTCATTGAGGTTTATTTCAATAAATGTAACTATTTAAGAAAATATTATCATCAAATTATCAAAGCCCCCTTTTTTCATTGACATTGGTATATGCTGAAAGTGTAGCATTAGTGCCAATACAGTTCAGTACAGCCACTCTATGGTTTTGAGACTCGTTCTGTCACTGCTGTACAAAGAAGAACCACTTCACAGGGAAAAGGAAAAGTGAAAGAACTTAGGTAGCAAGCACCACTTGTGGCATGTAGAGATAGATACCTTCCGTAACCTAGGGTTTTAGGGAGTTTGTATGTATATATGTATGTATGAATGTATCTATGTTACAGTGAGAGTGTATGCATGAGTGTATGAATTACAATGAATGTGTTTATGTGTTAGCATGAATGTGCAAGTGTTTGTGTGTTAGCATGTATGTGTGTGTGTGAGGATGAATATGTATGTGTAAGAGGGACTATGTATTCACATGATTGTATAAGTATATGTTATTATATGTAAGTATGAGTTAGTATGAGTGTGAATGTGTGTGTAAATGTGAGAGTGTGTGTAAATATGTGTGCCAGTCCATATATAAGTTACCAGGGATGGCAAATGGACCAAATGGAGCCACTTGGCTTTACCTGCCCCTGGGCCAGAAGGTGCCAGCCTTCCTCACATTGTGTGCAGAAGGTACATATGGCCTGCTTCAGCAAATTCCAATTGCCCTTACAAATGAAGTTTAAGCCCTAACGAAAGATATTTGCTAGGCATCTTAGAATGAACCATGGGTTATGAGATCTGCATATATTGTTATGGGCCCATGTGGATCTTCTATGTGAATTTGTTTACTATGGTTCTTAAGGAACCCTGACAAAAACAATTTGGGATTTATTCACTAAAGGGAGGGTTGGCATGAGAGTTTGCATGATAGTTACTGTGTCAAATCCCTCATTTAACTGTGTGTTATGAAAGACCAAAACTGGCATTTTTCCCCAGCAGAATGGGCCAAGCTGGTCATGCATCATTCAGTGTGTGAGGAAACTTTAGAGAAATCTCCATAATTTAACTGTGCATTACACAGGATCAGCTAAGCTCACTGGGGTTGGCTCTTCATAGTGTATAGTAAAGTCAAGTAGTTGGAACCCCAATTCTCCTGCAAAATCTCAAGTCAGCCTATCGTTTAGCTAATAAACCACTTTATATTCTAATGGACACTTTGTAACAACACTGTGAATTTAAGAATTCAACTTAAAATCCTGATTGACACTTACAATGTCTCCTACCAATATGTCCTCACTCATCTCCAAATACACATCTACTTGGTCTCCATGCTAACTGTATGATCTTTGCCTGCTCTGACCTCTGCTTCGCATGCTTCTATACAATACCTCTCTAGGCCTGCCCCTATTCGGCAGAATACCCTACTCTCCTTGTTAGACTCTCTATTAGTCTCTAATTCTTCAAAAATTCTCATGAGCGTTCACTTCAGGCAAGGCTATCAATTAATTTCTATCATTTGACCAATGGCTGCCTCACTTTTACTTGCCTTACTACTGGTGTCAGGTGTTTCCCACCATACCATCCTGCTCTTTGGTCACTCTCCACATATGTCTAGTAATATTATTGATTTAAACATTGTACCGGGATACAGTTGTGTTGCTGATCCACCTCAAACATTTCAAACTGTCCTCTCTTGTGTGATATATCCCTTCCTCCTTTTAAATTGTATGCTCCTTTGAGCAGGGCCTTCAACTCTGTTTCTGTATGTCTAGATTTTTATGTGATGCACTACTATTTACTTCCTGTTTGCACATTGTATACTCCTGAGGAGTATGATGGCACTACATAACTTAATAATAATAATAATAATAATAATAATAGCACATGTTCGTATTAAAGTAGAGTACTTTGCTTCCACCTCTCTTAACAAATTACATGTTTAAGGAATAAGCAATGATAGTCATGCTTTGGTACCTATATCAAAGAAGTGGTAGTGCTAAAAATAACTATGTACTGTACAGGAAATAAAACCAAACCTGTATTTACATTTCTCAACAATAAAAGCAAAACCTCTCTGTGAATTAAAACTACCTATAAATTATGCTTTTTGTTTGTCTGTCAATGCAATTGTTTTAGAGATATTTGGATAAACCCAGTAATGGCAGCTATAAACAAAATATTGAAGCGCACAACCTAAAAAGCATAGAAGGCACACAAATTCAGATTTCCGGGTTGCTTCTAGAATAATAACGCTGAATTCTTGCTTTGTTTTGTTTACTATACTATATGTGATGTACAGTTTGTCCTAAACAAGGTATCTATGAATTGCTTAACTTGTCCTGGGTGAAAATATATTTTCCTTGGAAAAGAGTAAGTTATTTATAAGTGTATTATTTAACTATAATTATAGTAAAATTACAAAACATTTCCTGGCGTTCCATGGAAAAAAGTGCAATCAAAGGGTTAAAATTTCACCTTAAAGGAGCAGAAATCTGTGGCAGGATCTGGCATAGCAGCATTTTCTAAACAGTTTGCTGTCCTGGAGCTACCTCCATTTTCACCCACCCTTAAAAGAAGAGGAAACCTTGGCAAGTGGTTCTGCTGCTACATCTATAATAATTTTGTTTTAAAAAGGCCTTTTTTTATTATTTCTTATTATTATTTATTTATTTATTTATTTTAATTGCTTTTAGCGCTTTTATCCTACCCCTTTTGAGTTTACAGAATATCACATGTTAGAACTGTAGCTAGTTTTAATTACTTCTTGAAGTTATTGTTATCCAGATGCAGCTCAGTGGGGTAGACGGGAAGATCAGAGATCTCCCTTGTAAACAACTCATCTTCACTATAGACTTCTGTTCTTAGCCAACAAAAATCTCAATGGTATCTCTTTAACCTGTGTTGCACAAACGTATCTGCTGGCATACAATGTCACGAAACAAAAGAGGATGCACAGTGCAACAAAGAGGACTTGGGTTCAGGAGCATCTGCAGGTGCTGCTTTGGGTCAGGACTAGGACAACATCACCGTTCTGAAAACATTGCACCTATTCATAAAGCTTGAAAGCTTTTGTTGAGGAAAACACATTGCATTTTATTACAATAAATACTATTTAAGGCATATAGATTCTAAGATATATTAATTATTTATGGAGAATGCCAGTAATGCTTTATCAGAAGAGGGTATTGCCCAGTGAACAGCTATGATCATAAAAATGAAAGCACACTGCCAGTGACTAATGTATTTTTCGGTCTCTACGCAGTATCGATAGACAATATAGATGGTAATTGTGGTTTACTCAGAGCCGGTGTGTGGGCTAATTAAGATTTGAAATGTTACTAAAAGAATAGCACCTTTTGTGAAAGGGGAACTTAAGGAATGGTCAGTTTAGTGACTCTCAGCTAAAAACAATGTGTGAAATGTAGCTTACTGGCAATTTTTTTTATCAAGCGGAACATTTCTCAGAGCTACATTCCATTTCATGGACTATAATGGCTTAACTTTGTGCTGCTGCATTAATGAGCCCCCCTGCTCCGCCTAATCAGAGGGAAGCCATGCAGATAATTGCCTGAATTTTTAATTCAATATATGATAGGAGAATCAGAGTCACACTACAGTTGCTGAGGCTGCTTCCAGTTCCAGATCATTGAGTTTTGCAATTTTCTTTGATTTCCCCTTCCCCCTTCTGTTTTTAGTGGCTTGGTGCATACCCTGTCAATTTGAAACCCCGAGGCATTAGGTCTCAGCCAAGAAACGTAGTCTTTTTTTTTTTTTCACTGTAACAGTGCACCATATACCCGTCGCTAAGCTGAGGTTCTGGGAGAGTGAATCGATCAGTGGACTTTACACTTGTAGATTGATTCCTTCATGCAAATTTGCTGACAACAGGAAATTTGTTTAGTGAAAGAGGATCACTTTTTCAATTTATCTTCCACTTTGTAATCTTAAGAAAGGAGCTAGATAGTGCCTAAATAGGAAAGGGGGGGAAATCAAATGAAAGCATTTCATGATCTGAAGTCTATTTCAAAGGGTTAGGAACTGGATGGAAGGATTGACCTTTTACATGTGGGAAAACCAATTAAGATATAGATTAGGTTACATTTATTTCTTCCTCGTAGATCTTTTGGTTTCGTTTGAATTAATATAATATATCATATTCTAGAAGATACAGATATAATTTAATGTACGCATTGATATCATAATACTTTCAATTTAATGGAGCATATAGTTTTTTTATTTAAATGTTATTATGTTATTATATCAATGCAAATAACCTTACATTTACCTCCACTTACATGTTCCTGAAAACATAATTCAGGCTTTGTCCATGTCATACATCATTGGGTTTATCTGTGTATATCATCTTCCCTTGTTAATTTCTTTAAAGAATAGGTACATGTTTACCAAGGTTAGATCACTTTTTCACAAATTCTCTATAGTTCCCTTTTAGGTGAATATAATTCCTCTTTCATCTGCCCGCGTATTGTGTCTCCTGGTTGTCTGATTTCAGTTTACTACAAGAGTATTTCTTAATAAAACATTACACAAAGGTTGTCAAAGCAAGTAGTTATTTCTTCATTGTGTATCAAAGAACTTACGTTACAAAACTAATTTTTACAAAAATAATTGTAAAAATGGCAAACTTGACATGGATCCCAGAATCATTATAATGATTATACATGAATTCTTAATTATTAATATTACGTTAGGGAGTTAAAATGGTATGTTTTGTTGAAAGCTATACTTTTGATTAGATGCCAAGACTCATCATGTATGTTTATGTTGTTTATATGTTATATGTATTATGGAAAATAATAAATACGATTCAATGGAAAAAAAATGGCAAACTTGAGTTAATTAACCTAATGGATACCTATGCCTTGATAGTCACCCTCCAAAATGTACCAAGCTTAGAAAGTCGTACTTCTTTACTGCCAGTCTTATTGTGCAGAGCTCCAGGATATGATGGCACTAGTTCATGAAAAAAAACATACTATGGAGGCCTGTGCAAATAGAGTGATAGGCCTGTGGTGAAGCCTAGTTGGCTTTGAAGCACTGAAAGTATGGTATTCTTTTCAATACCTCGTGACCCAACATAATCTAACAAGCAAGTAAACAAAGTACTAAAAAGTGTGTTTTCAAATTTATACAAAACTTTGTGAAATGCATAATAAAGAGATACAATGAAATACTCCAAAACTTGATTGACCCCTTTAACGTGAAATCAGTTTTCCCTATAGGTTCCCTAAAGCACCAGTGCTCAATGGGCCGGTTAAAAGGTAGATAACTGATAAAAAAAATGGTGGAGGTCCAGTATATGATATCATATCCCATATCTCATGGCCTTAAGAGAGTGGCTATTGGCTCTACCCTGGCATAGACCAAGGGCAGTGCTGAGGATCAATACACCACTGGGACTATTGCTTTATATTCTGCTATTTCAGGAATATGGATTACTAAAACATGCACCTACAGCTAATTCCAGTGCTTACTTGTTTGAGGTTTTGAGTCTCCATGTGCATGAGTATTGACTTTGATGAGAATGCATTCAAGCCAAGACTGCGTTGTGGAGAGTGTGCAGGGAAGTGGGGGGCTGCAACTGTGGAACTGCAGCATATTTTCCCCTTGGGTACACACCTATTAGGGCTTGTTATTCACGTACATTAACTAGTTGTATTGTGCAACAATAATCTGTAAATTATACTTTTTTATATTTTCAGGTGACATTTTCTATAGGAAAATTAGAGAACTAGCAAGGGGTCAAATTTAAAGCAATTGGGATTTGGGGCCACTGCCCAAAAATGCGTATTAGTTAAAATTCCATATGATGCCCCCAGGGCAACACTACAGGAAGGATATATACTTTGACTGGAGCCTTCATGTGCTCCATTAATTTGCTTACTATTGAGTTCCAAATGGAATGTTTGTAGGACGTGGCTGGATAGTGTCCAATGAGTATATTGTCCTACAATTGTTTTTTGGGACACTGTATTACTGGGCTACTTGGCTCAACTTGCCCTCTGCGCTGAATAGCGCCAGCCCTCCCCTGCATTGAGTTTGGGAACTTTGGATCTTGTCTCTGTGGAAATCTTTGCTTGTATGTTTGGCAAAGGTTACTCTAGAATATTTTTAACTTGTAAGCATTGCTTTAGTATTAATTCACAAGTCGCCCTAATGCAACAGCACACCCACAGCCATTATAATCTGATTTAAGAAATAGGAAGAGAGAAAAATGGCCTTAACTGTAGAGTTATAAAGATAAATGTGACACTTTATATACTTTAAAAGTAGATTAATAACATTGTGCAATATACATTGAAAGTACTGTAAAAAATGACCAGGAGCGTTACAGGAGCTCCTTTTTGTTATCCAAAATGTTAACAAGAATACTGAAAAAAAATCATTTTTGACGTTTTTAAACAAGACAAAGTGTTTAATTCATCCTTCAGTTTTCATGATCTACGCAATTTCCACAATGGATAAATAAATAAGAGTTATTGCACCTTATGTGTGTACATTGTGAGGTATGACATCATATGAATGCTCTTTTAAAATGCTCACTGTCGATGCATCAAATGTCAACATAAAGTGACCAAAAAACAGATATTTAGTAGGATTTTTTTTAGGTAGAATGAAAACTTCAGAAACCAGTTTCTCACAATCTGTATAAATTTTATATTTTTGGAAAAAAAAATCGAATGTTTTAAGAATAAATCAATGAGCATATACTAGGACAAATTTGGATTGTTTTCCTCTTCAATCATCTTAAATTTTAAAAGGTAAATGTTCTTGAGAAAAAAAATGGACACAGGAGCTTCTGTTCTGGGAAATAGTAAAATCCTCCTCTCCCTGAAGAACCTTTAGCTGTCTCAAAAACTTAACGAGTTGGGTCACCTGTTGAGAGGAATTAATGAGGTGTGAGGGACAGTAATGGGAAAAGGCCAACCACAACATAGCTTTATTCAAACAGAAGGGGAGGGTAAGAGGACATGGACCAGAAAACAGTATCCACTTAATTAGCAAGATACCTTAAAATGTGTGGAAACCGGCCAAGGTCCGAATTATCCACTGTGACAGAAGAACATCAATATAACTGCCATGCCAGGGAAACAGAGCAAAGGCCAAGTCAAAGATCACACAGCTTTCTTTTGATGAAATGTTTCTTGTATCCTTTCTTGATATGCAACAGTAGGTTCTTTCTACAAGAGTACCATGTTTCTATAAAACAAATGGTGTTCATGACAGACACCATGATGGGACTAGAGGGGAAGCTTCTAATACATGACATGAATGAAAGATTTACGTTGATTATCTGAAATTTGCCAATGATAATGTATATCAACAGTAAGTATTCATGGGCATCCAAAGACATTTTTCTAATTGGGGGCAAAGACAAAATGTAAAAAAAACTGCTTTATTTATGTTTCCATGCTCTTATCTATAAACCTTTTATATCCAATATTTTTTTACTTCATTTATTTTTTTCACTTCCCTTGAGTTCTGATCTCCCCATACTTCAAATGTCTTCCAATTCCGTGCACTTCCACCAAGTGGCTCAATATAGGCACTGCCTCAGGTGCAATGTTCTTTGGGGGGCAGATAGAGCTATTCCCTCTTGCCCCTGCCTGTTAATGGCTCTAAGTTTTTATGGACCCTAAGCAAAATGATTTAGGGGCACTTTGCCAAGTATTTTTAAAGACATATTGTAGTTATATATCTTTCTAAGGAATATGTGTCACTTCTAAGATGAATGATCTACTTAAGCAGCTGTTTAGTCTGCTTAAAAAGTAGTATCACCTCTGTGGATATCCATGTAAATATTCCAACCTATTTCAACCTAGTACCAAAAATACATTATTTATTGGAGCTAGTTTATGAATTTACAAATAAACACAAGTGTATGTTGCCGCTTTAGAAAATAAATTTGTAATGGCTTAGAATTGATATAAACATACTGCCTTTATGCTCATGGCCCCAATTATTTTATGTGGGCACCTTTCGTAGAAAAATTATTGGAACTCTCACTTGGTAATACACAAGTCAAGCATGAAGTAAAAGATTAAGGGACACCCTGAAATTGACCCATAGACCTCTAGGACCATATATACGTTTCCAGAAAACTACAGCATGCAGTATTCAATTTAACTGTTTAAGGAGAAGCATTTTGAAGAAAATAGTAGCAACATTATGAAAAAACATTTTTCACAATTTCACCTACAATAGCTAAAGTATTTAATTGATACTGAAAAGAAAAAATATATAAAATTTCATGGATAATTTTATCTAAAGTGGAAACCTCTGAAGTCCTAGCTTAAATAAATGTAAACACTTTCCTACATTGTCCCAATAAATGATATCAACTTCAAGTAAAGACTCAATTTTCTGTTGGCTAATATGGTTGGGTCTATTGTTTTATGTATGCTAATAATAAATGTCTGTAGAATTCGATTGTATTCTGTCGAAATGAACAACCTCACTGCCCCAGCACACATCTTCCCCTTTACATAATGCTAGTGACCATTGCCCTCACACCCATTCTGATACATGCACTAATAACCCTCGTATGATCCATTGTGCAGATGTTTTATTGGAGAAGTGTTAACTTCATTAACAGATATTTTTCCTTTTGAACCCGATGCTCAGTGCTTCTCCGTGAAAAAAACGAAAAAAGTCAAATATGTGTCAAAAAAGTGTACCTCTTAGGGCCACGATAGACACCAGGTCCCCAATGTTTTTTTATTCAGTGGCCACACTTCTCTAAGGGAGGTTTCTTCCATCCCCAGCCACAAGGCCTGAAGGAGGGCTGGATCTTTTGGTCCTTAATTAGAGAGAAGAGGCCATGCATAAGGGCTACCTAAATTCTCTCTCACCAGAAAAAATTATCTTTAGTGCCTTTTCAGTGATTAAAAAATTCAAAATGCTCAACTTGGTGATTTATAATAAAAATATCAAATTAAAAAAATTACACAGTGCTTTATCAACAGATATTTACTTATTTTTAAAGCCCCGAGATTCAGTCACTCTCCTGTAAAAATAAAAAAGAAGTGCCCTTCTTCTTTTCTACTGAGGCTGCACTCCCTGGCGCCATCACCGCCCCCCCCCCTCGGCCAGAAGTCCTTCAGGGGGACTGGATCTTCTTGGTCCTTTTTGGATCACTGGAATCTTCACTAGAGGGAAGGGGCCCCCTAAAGGCTACCTATCTACCAGAAAAACTGGTAACTTTTAGGGGACTGTGTTCCACCATGGCATTTTCAGTGTCAAGAATCAATTTGAAGTGATATCAGATATTTGTTTTCAGTAGATAGAAAAAAAATGTAATCACACAAAAAATGCTCTAAAATGAAGCCCCAGCGCTTTTGGCTAATGTGATAAAAATTACATGCACTGCTCATTTTTAACATAAATACTTTACAAGAAGTTTTCTAGCATTGGTTAGTGAGCTGCACTGATCTGCAATTGCCCTAGACAGATGTGGTTGTGGAGGAGGGTGTTGGAGACACAGTTTGCTTAATGTGTTTGAGGTTTTTGTGGTGTTTACATTAAAAACAGACCTGAAGTGGGAAATGTCATGTCATCTTTATGTTATGAAAGTCATGAAAGGTGTCAAACCTCCTTGCATGGTGTGCCCCTCATTTTCCTTGAACCATAGACCATGTGCATTTAATGCTTTCACCACCAGAAGGGGCTATGCTGCAACCTCTCAAAGTTACCAGTCAGGGAGTACCTTCCTGGTTGTACAACCGCACGCTGATTGTGTTGCTAATTAAACCTGTATTGCAGCTGTGCTTAGTTCATTATTAAGTAAAAAGACGGGTGTCCTTGTCAATTTCTTGATCTAGAGGGGCACAAACTCTTGCCCCATTTCGCTGCCAAAAAACAAAATAATAATAATCTAGATGTGGTCAAAACAACCAAACCAACATTTTTCCAGGTCTTTATTCCCAGCGTATTCCAGACTTCTTAGTGGTCTTTTCAGGTGTGACATCCTATGTGACAGATGCAAATTTAGACAGAGAGGTGAAATTGAGGTCACGTGGCCAGTTGATCAACACGAAACCAACCTGGGTCAGCACCCGAGACAGGAGATGTGGTCAAGACTGTGTTACAGTGAACAGGAGCACGTGGTAGGAGTGTAATCAGCAATTTTAGGTGTATTTCTAGATCCATACAAAGATTTGAGGAATGAGCCCAATGCCCATACCACAAACACTAGTTAATCTTTTAGGAACAGGAACTATGGGGTAAGCAATGATCAGCATGACCCTACCTAGAATAGTTGTAGTACCCAATATTAAATACTCTGCTCCCTATGGTGCAAACTTATCATTTATGCACAAGAGTAAATTAAAAGAATGACTTTTTGTGCATGATGCTGTGTAAACCTTCCAGGATAACATATCAACAAATAGGTATAGGTTTGGAAAACAACATTCAAATATTCAAATTCAAATACATCAAACGTGGCAACAGTAAGATGCCATGTCCATGTCTAATCTTCATTGAGTCGAAATGGGAAAGGAGTGCTATCATAGACTGTTAAAACTTTAAGTGAACATATTGACCCATGCAAAACATGAATTGTGGATATCCTTCCTTCCCCTAAGGGCTGTGGTCCACATCATCCTCACCATGAGATTACATGACTTATTTTAAAAAAATATTTTTTTCTTCACACTTACATTTTGCCTGTTCTCAGATGTTTAAGTCTACTTAATTGTACATTTTATACATGCAAACCTAGAACCTTTAGTTTTGCAGATATATTGTTTGCACTCACAAATTTACAATACTGTGAAGTATGTGCAGACAGAAGCCAGTACTGGTTATAAGGAGGCAGTACCTGAATAAATAACTGATGGACCCTTCTCATTGAGGGATTGCACAGAGACATGAAA
The DNA here is from genome assembly GCF_027358695.1 of Spea bombifrons. NCBI lineage: Eukaryota > Metazoa > Chordata > Amphibia > Anura > Pelobatidae > Spea > Spea bombifrons. The sequence continues at coordinate 44,338,431 of NC_071088.1, forward strand.
CAATCACTGTTTTTGCAAATTCGTACAAGTGGAGTCCAGGTTGACTTCAACACATAATTCCATATTCCAGGGAATTGAGGGTAGGAGATAAATGCAACAGCCTCCCATCAGAAGTGGTAGGGGCTAGTACAGTGTGGGGATGTAAACATACATAGGTTATGCATAAAGCTATCCTGAATCTAAAACAAGACCAAGGGGTGATTAAGTTCCTAGTCTCTGCATCATAAAAAGGGGCAGACTAGATTGGCCATATGGTTCTTATCGGCCATCAAATTCAATGTTTCTGTATAAGGAAACCTGCAATGAGTTATTGGGAGATGTCCCTGTTGATCTCTGGTTGCTAAAACCAGCACACCACCATTAGGCACCGCACAAAAAAACTGGATAGTTAGCACCCTGAAAGGAATTTCAGACAGCTATTTGTAGTAAATCTTATTACCTCTAGGTGGCACATTTCTGCTTCAACAATTTCAGCCCTTAGTCCAAACACTTGCAAAATAGGGGTTTTGCTTGGGATGATTGGCCATTCTCTTAGCTAGGCTCTCTTCTCAAATATGGTTGTTGCGGAGCAGTTATAATTTTAACATAGAACTGCACTATAAGCTCCTTACAGGCCTCTTAATCTTCTTAACCCATACTTTACATCTTCAAGAGATAATTGATATATGATATCAAAATACTGGCCATCCTGCTGGAAACAAATGGAAGTTACAGGTGTGCCGTCGTGAACTACATTCAAAGTGGATAGCAAGGCTATGATGTTCAACCTTTTAAGTGCGTGTATCTATTAAAAATTCTAAATTCTAAATAATAATAATAGTAATAATGAAAACTGAGTCATGTTGGAATCAGTTATCCTAAATGAGCATTATGCAGTCCTGTGCAAGCTCCAACCACAAAGCTCTTTAAAAATTAATCATCTCCATTGATATTTTTATGACAACACCAGGTATTTTATACCTCAGTATAGTTGGAGAAAAGTAGACTAAAACAAAGTCAGTTTTCTACAGGAATGTGTTAATGCCTCTGTGCCAGTAGTATAAATTCCAGTTGGGTTAGTGGCATTGTTTAGCCAATAACTCACATGGTTCTGCCCATACCTCACCCCATGAACCCAATGCCACCACCTCCTGGCTCCCCATCATCTATTTTTACCGATATATATATATATATATATATATATATATATATATATATATATATATATAAATTATATATTTAATTTGGTCTTAAAGTTAAACACATAAATATAACTGATGGATTTTATAAAACTGCAACTTGTGTTCTGCTGAAGCCATAGCATAATATTATATGAAGGTGCAATAAACACAAGTCACCTGATCAAATTAACAGGCACTCAGACTATTCTACAAAAAGGAAACTTTTTTTGCAACAATAAACGGCACAATATTTAAAAAAGAAACAAAGCTACGGCAGTGTCCCTTTAATAACGCATATGTTAAATAAAATTATTATAATGTAACTTGGTTTAGTTACTAAAATTAGAAATGACCTACTCACTGCTAAATCCAAGGACCAGTAGTCTATGCTAATCCTACTGGACCTTTCTGCTCCTCTCGACACTTTGGACCACCCTCTTCTCCTTCAAACTATTCATGATGCTAGTTCCCGTGACCTTGCTCTCACCTGGTTCACATCCTACCTTTCCGATCGTACTTTCAGAATCTCTGTCTACAGTAACACTTCCCCTCTCAGTCGTGGTACCCAAGGCCCAGTTGCAGGAACCCTTTTGTTCTCCCTTTACACTACCTCACTTGACAAACTTAGTTCATACTTTGGCTTTCAATACCATCTGTATGCTGATCGACCTCTCCTCTCCCAATCTCTCTCCCTCCGTATTAGATTGTGTAAGTAACTGCCTTGCATCTGTCTCTACCTGGATGTCTGCACGTGTCCTAAAACTCAATCTCTCCAAAACCGAACTCCTCATCTTCCCTCCCTCCAATACTAACATTCCTTCATCAGTTTCCCTTAAAGTTAATAGTGGAATCATCTCCTCGTCCCCTCACACCCACTGCCTTGGTCTCACTCTCAACTCTTACTTACCTGTCTCACCCCTCTACAATCCACCATGAACGCTGCTGCCAGACTTATATTCCTTTCCCATTAGAAATCAGACTTTTCCAGCTACAATAGTCTTTTACAACATTTACAATGTCTACATCATATTTCTGATCCATTTAATGTTACTTTAATGGACAAAATTTCCTTATCTTTCAAAACCAAGGATATTTGTAAGTATTCCCAAACATTTAAATGGTAGGGTTAAAATAAATATTATTTCACTGATACTGAATCCTTCACGCGCGGTCACTTCTTTGAGAGGGTTTCTTGGGGCTAATCATTTATTACCATCCTGTGGGTTGTTCCCTTCTAAGTTTCTTACTGGCTCATTTAAAGGCTTTATTTAAAATCGATGCTCCAACATAAAATTTAGGTTTACTTGCACCCCGGGTCAGAAGGTACCAGCATGCTCAAGTCAGTTAGAATTTTAAGATGTTTTGGCCTAGTGACACTTGAACCAGGCTTGAAGCGAGGTGGAGTGCAAACAAAAACTAAGCCAACTTAGTTCCTATCCTCCATACAGACACTCATGAGAACCTTCCTTATGTTTCTGGTGAGTCTGGATCTTGGCTTACCAGCTCTCACACCTCTGTAGGCTGTAAATACAATGGACCATGCTTAAACATGAGCATGTACAGTATTTTGTCTACAGAAACACCACTATAGCTATTAGGTAATAAAGAATCAAGAAATGTGGAAACAAAAAGATTACTTCCCCAAGAAACCTTCTCAAAGTAGTCAGTGTGTGTGAACGATTCTGTGTCAGCGAGAGAATATTTATTTTAACTCTTGGATTTGTGTTATAGATTACTTGAGATATTATTATTATTATTATCATTACTATCTTTTATTTATATAGTGCCCACAATTTACACAGCGCTTCTTACAACATAAATATTTAGGTGTATGACAATACTAGATTTCACAGAGTAAGAGAAACCAATACATTAGGTGGAGAGAGGCCTGCTCGCAAGCTTATAATCTATAAAATTAATTGTCTAGATAAATAACAAACGGAAACTATGAGTAATAATAGTGATGATACCAGCTCATGTATAGAAAACTTGTACTGGCCTAAAAGAAACTGTAGTGTAGGTTTGTATATGTTCCTTTTAAATAAAAACTATGGTTTCCCCAGTCATCCTTCAAAATGATAGTATGAGCTTAGCCAAGAGGACACTTGGGTCTGTATATTTTGGCTTAACCAGTTTCACTTCACTTAGTGGCATGCTTCCTTTAAAGGTGGTGTGCCCATATATAAGGTTATATGCTGATGCCCCTAAGAAAGCACAGGGGCATTGAGGGGGGTAGCAAGCAGAACTGCCCTGGGTTAGGCCCAGCAGCGCTGAAGGTAAATACATGATTGCACATATCCATAACAAGAAATGTAGTGTGACTCAGTGGCATAAAACAGAATCATGCCCCTCTCGCAATTCTATATCTTCACATACCATGTGTGAATCGTGTTTTGGCCACGGAGCAAGCCCACCCAACTGACCCAGTAATGCTGTGGCCCAAATATCATACTTCTGCATGCTTAAAGTCCATGTCTCAGTCCCATGCAACACACATTTACAAGGCTACACAGAAAATAATCCTTTCCTAAAGTAACATTTTCTCAAGTAAAAAAGGTCTCAAGACACCCTGGTGGCTAAATGTGGAATTGCAAGTAACATATAAAAATATTCTAATACTGGCCAAGAATTTCCAAATTGGAGCAGGCCAGGGGACAGTTCACCAAATTTCACATTTCCCAGTATTCTTCTGTTGCCCAGAGGCTATAGGTAAACTGTAGTTTTGCAGACTTATAGGTTAACTGCTAAGATGCCTGGGTTTGCATGGCAGTGCATGAAAAGGTTGTTCCTAGTTCAGCCATGTGGATAAGAAGGCCGAGTCTGCAGATGTATAATGAGTTGTTAAGTTTAAACTTCTGTTTGATGCCATTGTCAAGACATGTTGCCAACAATACAGCAAAATTTATAGGTACATATTTTACCAATTCTGGCTCTACTCAAAACTAACCTATTTCACCCATGTCACCCTATTTGTACATTAACAATGCCCATGTTATTGCTATATAGTAATTTTACATGCTGGGCTAGACTTGACCTTTATTTGCTGGCAAGAAGGTTAACAAGGAACCCTTTGGGAGGAATATAAAACGTTTCACATGGTACATTTATGACAGGTTGGGAAACAAAATTAGGGACTAGATTTTATTACCTGAGATTAAATGTGTGTTTTGTTCATTTGCAATCTATGGAATAATTGTCTTTGAATTTTTGGAGAAACGTTTATTTCCAGTACTAGAATTTTGCATTCTCAGCTATCTATGAGATTACATTTTTGTCCAAAAAGTCAATGTTCAAAAACATGTTAATAGTATGGAGGATTTTTACATAAAAACACCTAGGTACAAATTGGCAGCTCTTCCTGCATAGTATGTGTCACTATGTATGATTTCTTCACTTTTTTTTGGCTGCAGGTGTAAAGGAATATTTTACAGGCACTAATAATTTTGTACATTGGTGCATGGACTAAATGTGCCTTATGACAGTTGTGTACTTAACCATTGCTATGAATATGTATTCTATTTGATTATGTGTTTACTCATTTTATTACTGGACTCTATTCCAGAGCAACATTAATGGAAGGAGTTGAATGCTAAAATCTGGAATGCCACATTTACTGCCAAAGAGAATCCAGCCATAGGATCTCTGATGACCAGATCTGCCTTTCTATAGCTTTGAGCACACAACTTAAATGTCTTTCAATAATGAATTGATGTAGAAAGGTGTTTAAAAAATAAGTTGTATCCCTAAACCTGTTAGCATCAAACAATAAAGTTCACATAAGTACATTAATCAAATGTGAGAATTTGAAACAAGTGATTGTGATCTTTTGGTAGGAAAATGTAACAATGTGTCCCTTGTGTTAAAAAAAAAAAAAGACCTCTGGCAATGACAAAGTTAATGTACATTACGGTGATCATTCTTACCGATTAACACTTGCATGCTTTGAAAAGATTACAAGTTACCAGGAACGCCTTTACATGCTGCACAATGTAACTTTCCATGCACAATGCCTCTCATTGACTAGGACTGGGCCAATGGAGTCAAACTGGTGTCCTAGGGGGGCATTGTTTTAGAAAATCGTTTGAACTTGGGTTAAGGCAGGATTAAGAACATCAGCGATAAATTGATCAAACTAAGGTAAAAAAAAAAAAAAAACTTTTTTCAGAATACAATAACACTGATTTTGTCACTTACCGAACAATCTCTACTTGTCAGGGCAACTTGGGCAATGTTGGCACAATTTTGTATATATTTTAAGAACATTGCAGTTACACACATATATTAGCATTTTATTATTATTATTTTCGGACACTACATACTTTAACACTATTACTCACATTTGGGACCGTAGAGTGGTACTTTGATGCGAAAAACCTACACATATACATTAAAAATATTTACGAAATCATAATTTTATTCTCAGAATTTTGCAGTTCGGCGTTCACAGGAATTTTTCTGGAAAAAATTTGATTCAATTTAATTATTGTCTGTATCATTATAAATGTATAAATATATAATGTATTTCAGCCTAAAGGTGCAACACATAAATAATGTGGATTTACCTAAAACCATATTTTATAGGTTGAGGGAGTGTATTTTTTTTTAAAATCAAAATAATAAAACTCACTTTAGAAAAATAACGAAACATCATGTATGGAATTTTTTAAAAAAAATAAATTAATTTAAAAAAGGCCCATTATGTACACATTTTATAAATGCACATGGAATTTATTTTGAAAGTTGAAGCCAGACGTTATGTTATTAAGATAGAATTGGTTTCTAATATATATATATATGTAAACTTTTATACAGAAGGCCTCGGGCATTTTTGAGGCAGTGTGTGGGTTTTTTTCGTTTTTTCTTCTTCCTTTTTTTTTTTTTAGTTGCTTAACAAGTCCAAAGTTCAGCTAAAGTTTGGCTGATAAACAGAACCAATAAATGACTGTATAGTCACCAGCGTAAACAGGGTGAAGTGAGCCCTGCCTCCTCTTTTCATTGCATCCTGGATGTTTCACTTGCCTCCCCCTTGATTTGCATATGTTATATTGCTTAATGGAGGAGATCATGGCTAGTTAGAAGTTAGCAGGGTCTCAGGAGGAGTTTTTCTGTGAGCTCAAGGAGAACAGGTGTTCAGAAATAAGGAGTTCGATTTCTCCTTTCTTTTTTTTTTCTTTCCCTATCCCCCCCCTATTCTTCTTCTACAATGGTGTCCAAACTATCATCCCTGCAACAAGAACTTCTCAATGCTCTCCTAAATTCTGGAGTAACGAAAGATGTTCTAATTCAAGCTTTGGAAGATATGATTCCCACTTCCAGTTTTGGAGTCAAACTAGAAAATTTACAGATGTCTCCAGGACATGATGCTGACACCAAGCCTATATTCCACACTCTTACTAATGGGCACAACAAGGGAAAACTGTCTGGAGATGAGGGCTCAGAAGATGGGGATGACTTTGACACCCCTCCAATTCTTAAAGAACTTCAGTCTCTGAACACTGAAGAGGCAGCAGAGCAAAGAGCAGAGGTGGACAGGATGTTAAGGTATGATTTAAAGAAAAAAAAACTGATTATTTATGTGTTCTTTGCTTCCTTTGTTGTTTCGCTGCTTGCTTGCCTTCACTAGGTTGAAACAGTTTTCGTTGTATCAAACCGTGTTAGAGCGTTAATAACAATATAAAAACATTGGGAGTAAAAGTGTAACAACAACAATTTTAATTATTTGCTTTATTTACAAAATACCTCTGTATCATTTACTCAAAAGTCAGAATGAATTAAAGAACGGGAATATTAATTTAATTAAAAATCAACTTTAAAGGGGAAGTTTAAAGTGCTAAACTACACAATGTAGTCTTATATAGCTGAAGTTGATACCTTTTATTGGACACAAAAATATGTACACAGTTACAGAAAGTTTCTGCACCTCGGTGGTCTTTTCTTCAGATACAATCTACAGATTTTCCACCTGAAGAAGAGACCCCTGAGGTCTTTTGCAACTTTACTTTTTTATTTGGCCCAATAAAAGGTTTCAACTTCGAATTTTCTTGAGCCAGTACGGATATTTCGTTTTTCTTATTAAGATTGACAATATACAAACATATTTTTTTTTTTGATATTTTCATATTTCAAGCAATGGAATGATCCACCTAACCTATTCGTAATATTTTACTCCATTGTTTTGTAAATAAAAATCACAGTTGTCATGAGACCCATACCTTCAACCCTATCAATATCAGAAATTAAACCGTCCCGCCAGATCTCATAATCTTACTGGCTAGTTACTAATTATCCAAATCGTTTAATATTTCCTCTCTTTAGCAAAATATCAACTAAATACAGCGATGTTATTTATTATTAACTACGTCAAATGACTTAAAATACTATATCGAAAAGTCTAACTAAAGAAGACTGGACTTTCACCGAGGAAGGTGAATTCCTTCTGCTTTAATGTTTTTAGAAGTAGGATCTGATTTGTAAATATTTTACTATATTTGTAAATTTTATTAGATCTATCATCTTTTCTCTGTATGAATGCATTTTATTTACACCATATTTGGTGTAATTTGTATGTCTTTTTTTGTGCATTAACTGGGGTAGTTTACATTTTGCTCAAAATGAGAGAGCTCTACTGATCTAGCTGCCACTGTATCAAGATTACATTTTTGGGTGTTAATTTTTAGCATTTGGAGAAATTCAAATATTTCACTAAAACGTGAGTCCATTGTTCTGCAGTGAGTTTGAAGTAACCACATATAATTATTTAAAATTGTCAATTGTTTAATTATTATGATTATAAACGCTACACAAAAACGAAAATAAATACAACTATAATATGTAGCATGCTATAAGTTTACACCATGCATTACTGTTAAATAAGTGTAAACATTAGGAGATAGAAGACAAACTCGAACACGTGGTGTTTGGATGTTATTAATTTATTTCTATAAATCATCAACCGAAAGATACACAAAGGGTTGTGATTTAGTTGAATACAGGTACAGGTTATTCATTGGCAACCTGTTACCTTCCAGAGTGAAATGCTTAAAGACAGAATATAGAATTATACTAAATACATAAATCTTTACAGCTATTTTAGGTTATAAATTCGTTTTAACTAAAATATGTGTTAAAATACGTAAAGTTACATAAGCACCAAATTATTTGGAAAGTTGCCTGTTACAAAATATGTAATATTTATATAAAATATTTTTTCAGTGTGTAATAGTGATATGTATGTGCTATTTCTAGAGCCATAATTTAATAAGTAGACATTTTCTCAACATCCCCTAATCACGTTGGATTTATATTATCAAACTCCCTTCTTTACCGTGATCTGTAATAGTAACAGTATGACGCAATTAGCATTAATTTTCATTTCTGAAATCACATCAAATATTGATTACGTACTAATACTTAAACATCATATATATATAATAGTTTCGTTCGGTATCCGAATTAAATTAATATTAATTAATAAATTAATTATACCTGTTAGGAATTTATTATATTCCATAAAATATTCATGTATAATAAATCTGATGATGTTAAATAAATATTTTAGTAATTCTTTTCTTAATGTAATACTTTTTTCTTTTTAATTTTGTAACTCTGATTTTATCATTCAATAAAGACACAGAAAATCACATATTTAACACATTGATGTAGGCATCATAGTAGTGATTTGGCAATGATATAAATTCTCAGTATATACTATTATTTTTACAAAACAAATTCTGATTATTATTCCTATTTATGAATTCAATCATATTTGCCAAATAATCCAACAATGGTGTATTTTTAGCTGAAACCGAGTGCAACCTGTGTAAATATATGCTGGGCATACTTTAAAGCCACGCCTAAAACGTGTTTTATGTTCTTGGTGAAATCTCTGAAGAACACTCTTAAGTAGCCGCACCGATGAGGTGCATTAATGGAACTCTACAATTCAGCATAATAAAAGTTAAACACGTGCAATAAAAATACCTGAATTGATCTCATCCACTCTAGCAGTTTCCTTAACAAGAGTCAATAATAATAAATAAAGAACTTCATCAGGGTGAACGATATGTTCAGTCTTCCCAGAATATTATGTTAAAATTGGATAATAGTCTTGGATAATAGTCTTAAAAATAACCAATTATATATATATATATATATATATATATATATATATATATATATACTGTATATATATACTGTATATATATATATATATATATATATATATACTGTATATATACTGTATATATATATATATATATATATATATCATAGTCCTTATTTTCTTCTAATTTTACTATGTATTTTTGTAAGGTTCCAAGCTCTTTTGTTCTGTCTTTGAACAGCACACTGATATATTAATGTTCCGTCTGATTGTTCTGTCTGATGTTTACAAAGGCTCTACTTAAGAGTTCAAAAAGTATCCATTTTGCATATTTGGAGGTGGGTGTGTGTTTGCCAGCTGCCTTTGTGTGCATTGTGCCATATGTTCACCTTTTATAAATATTCAAGTCAGGAAACAAAGCATAAGGTAGCAGAATTAAGATGCCAGAATCCCAATTCAACATGATCACTATACTGCCACATTGTAAAGGTGAATATTTTATTTTGTAGCTTACTTTAAGTATTATTTTGAATTGAATTATAACGTTTATATGTGTATTACTAATATAAAAAAGCAGATTAATTGTATGTGATCCCTGAAGAATGTGGGAGTGAATAAAATATAGAAAACTGTCAAAAAAAGTAGGTTTCTAATTAGGTACCTTAATACTAATATTTTGTATAGTAATTACAGATCAGCATACAAAATCTTTTCTGATTGAATTTGAATCTGGATAGTATTTGTGGCAAATTGTGGCATGTTCAAATACATGAGTATTGTACATGGATTTTAATGCATCTATGAAAACTGTATATAGGAGTAAGTATTTTTTAAAAAGGTAAAACATTTATTATTGGTATATTATTTATGTATTTATATATATATTATTTATATATTATATATTATATATTATATATATTATTTATGTAAATGTGTTCATACCTTAGTGTCTTTTTGGGGGATTCAGTTAAAGATTCAATTTCCTCAGTCCCTATGGCACATATTAAAAATTCAGCACCTAGGGGCAGGCTGTAGGGAGGTAGGTTGTAGTGGATAAAGGGCATCTCATGCCAAATAACCTCAGGCTTACAATTCAAAGTGGATGGAAATTAGCAGTGAATATTATTTCAGCCATATTCGCCTCCTAGCTGTAAAATACCTGAGAGTAGGAGGCTATTTTGAGTCACAGGTAGTTTCACATAGGCAATCCCTCAATGATGTAGAATTTTTCCCTAAATGACTATATTATAAAGCATCTCTTTGTTTTTCACTCTCTAAATATAAAGCACATATACCTAAAAGTCTATTATTTCCCACAATATTTTGGAGTAAAATTATATATGCAATATACTGTACATATTTGTGTTTCCCTGGCAGTTAAAATAAGTTCTAGCCAGGGTGAATCATATTAATTAAATTATGTATACTGTAAGTTGTGTTATACTATTATTGTTTCATATTACATATGTCAAAATCGGTATGACCTGTTTTTTTTGTGAACTTTTATTAAAAGCTCTTAGCTTTGATTTACAATATATAGACACCTCACCTAATAATGTATATTTTAACTTAAAAAAAGCTCTTCTCAAAAAGTGTAATCTCATTTTAAAATAAGATAATACATAGGACACAGGATTCTGAGATAAATACATCCCTAATAGAATTTTCCATATGGATTGTAATAGAAGAAATAGGATTTAGCTAGGGATATATTTCATCACTTAATAGGTTCCCCTTTTAAGGAGATTGACAGAGTTGCTACTAGATTATAATTCATAGTTATCAGTTAAGAAACTATAACAAGAAGAATAAAGGTTATATCGGACAACTAAAATGATTGATAGCCTTGGACATTCTATTTTTTGAAAATGTATTCTTAGCAAAAACAAAATATGTCCACAAAAGCCATTTTTGGGCCCCATAATATGACCCTGTTTTTTTTTTCTGAAGAGTATAGATGCAAAATGCCAAGTAATACTTAACATTTCTGCACAGACATTAAGTTTCTAGTAGCAACCAGTCTGTTCAGGATGCTATAGCCATGGGCAGTGCTATTACCATTAATGCTTCAGGATCTTAATGTACTCCTTTGTAAATAGGAAAAACCAAAATGGAATCGCATGGCTGGTCATGCACTGCCGATCTATTTCTTGGTTAGGGCACCTTTGATTAAGTGTGCTACCATTTGGAGTGCTTATGGGACTTATTTAGTGCATAATAGTAACAAAAAGAAGTTATAATTTCATGTAACGTTGGTGTTTTAATAGTTGACAATACTTTAAGGAATATGTAACTTATGTTGCGTTCATACAACACATTGTAGTAAACCGAACAGTTTTGCTTCAGTTTGGGCACCACAGCGGTTTCAGAAGTTTAATTTCTTTACTACAATCCTCTCCCTATACAATGGCGCGCTAAAGGGTGGAGGAAGTCCTAAAGCAGCAGGGATTCACTTTCTGTAATGTAACATAGCCAGTAACGATGTCTCTAAATTGTAGTGGAAGAATACCCAAGAGGGGAAGTTAGGGGAGCACACATTCTCTCCTATAGGTATTTCTACTTTATTGCTGCCTGCCTATTAGTTAAAGCCAGCAGATTCCTGTTTTAGTGCAACATAGCAGACGTCGTTTCACATTTATACAAGTTTATTTATTGCTCTCTTTCAAAACTATGTATATGTTGTGTACCTTATGTAGCATATGTGAAATTATTTTAAAGATTTGCACTTATGTTTTTCTGACTCAACTGCTAAATACATGACGTATCTGAGCGTACATTTGTATCTCTTTCGTTATCGGCTGTTCATTTAATTTTTTTTGTGGAAGTCCCCAACGCATCACAAGGGGAAAACTTTTTTATCACAAATCTTAAAATTGCCAAGAAATCTTTTGATGGCGCCAGTTTTAGGTGACAGAACCACTTGGCTTTCAGTGCCTTGAATGAGATATAACAAAGCCTTGAGGTAGACGAATTTGTCTACACTGTTAGTTGTGAAGTCATATGTTTATTTCATGTTTCATAGATTAATATCATATGCAGACCAGATTTATTTGTATATAGTAGTAATAAATGACATGTATGATGTGAAAATCACCCTTAAGAATATATCTCCAAAATGCAAAAGTGTCCCCTGCAATCCTTAGTTTCTTAGATTTTTTGTTAACACTCACCTTAAATTTCAGAACAGTCTAATTTATAGTGAAAATGGAAATTAAATACGACAAACGCAATTGTGGTGACTAAATCTATTTATTTTTGCTACAGTGAGGACCCATGGAGGGCTGCAAAAATGATAAAAGGCTACATGCAGCAACACAACATTCCCCAAAGGGAAGTAGTGGATATTACAGGCCTCAACCAATCGCATCTCTCACAACATCTCAATAAAGGAACCCCTATGAAGACCCAAAAACGAGCTGCTTTGTATACTTGGTACGTGAGGAAACAAAGAGAGATTTTAAGGCGTAAGTATTAATACTTTGGTGTTCCTCCAATATGTGATACTTAACTTTGACTAGAGTCTCATTGTAACCTTCCTGTAGATAATAGCTCTATATTGCCATTTGAAGGTTCCATTGGGTATGATGCAGACCCAGTTCAGAGATGCTGCCCCAGGATTCTTTGACAATAGCATATGTTTTGTTTGTTTTTTGTTTTAAAAGTGCGTATAGCCTAAAACCACTGGAATTGAATATGGAATGACAGGAAAAAGAGATAGAGGTTTCCAGTTTGAGAAAATTGCAATAACTGAACATGATTTGGCCATACTAAATTCTGCCATATCGGATAGTATCATTGAGTAATATAAAGGGGAGAGAATACTAAGAATCATATGCGTATATACTTGGCTAAGCAGATAGATTGACTTTGTTGAGAGTAAGAGAAGGAGGATATGGAGGGCAATCAGTTTCACAATACTGTATTTGGTGGGGGAAAGCATTCAAGATTATAAAAGTAGAGGTTTGTGTACGAATTTAATTACCACTATAAACAGCTAATTTACCTTTTTAAAGATTTGATTTGTGGTACATATAATAATAATAAAACCCAGAATTGGTATTGTTCATAAAACAAGAGATTCAATTGGAGTTGGGCACATTAAATTGAAAAAAAAGCCTTTAATGCTGAAGTAGTTCAAAGCTTTCTTACATCAAACATGAAAGGTAGCGTATTTAGTCACCTGGAATAGTTTGATCAACAGGCATGGTTTATTGGAGCCTACTGCTTGGGAGACGTTAGGCTTCTAAGATCCACTGGTTTTTTTTAAACACATTTTATGTATCTTTCATGTACCTTATATTGTAGCTACAGACCTTTAACATATATACAGTCCAAAGGGATCAGTGCACTCACATCATATTGCAAACTCTTAAATCTATAGTTTTCATTAGGGCTTAAATTTAGCGGAAATATGTGGCCATATTATGCTTAGCCCACCGATACCACCACACCAAAGTACTCCAATACAGATGGGTCCAAACACTTAATACTGTTGCTTATATGGAGTGAAATCTCTTCAATTATATAACCTACCAGTCTGTTTGATGTTAGAGTTCTGATCCCTTTGGTCTATATACAACTATTTGGTTTCCAGCAGCACCCTATTATAATTAATGCTAGTTCAGGTGAGTGCTTAGCTTTTGGACTTGTCCTAAATATATGTATTATATACATACATATATATTTATATATATATACTTGTGGCGTACTTCCCCAATACTTTTGCTGTCTTCTTCAATCTAGCTGTGTTTTCAACTCTCTGTTCTTGCTTTGATCTGCTCTTTATTGCATTTAAGTGCTTATGTCTACAGGTTGTGGCTATAGGCCAGATGAAATCTTCTTTCTTTCTTTTCAGAATTCAACCAGGGTTCTGGAAATATGACAGACAAAAGCAGTCAGGATCAGCTGCTGTTTCTCTTTCCAGAGTTCAACCAACAATCTCAAGTTACTGGACAGCCTGATGATACCTGCTCTGAGCCTGCCAACAAAAAAATGAGACGTAATCGCTTCAAATGGGGTCCTGCATCTCAGCATATATTATACCAAGCATACGAAAGACAAAAGAATCCCAGCAAGGAAGAGAGAGAGGCTTTAGTTGAAGAGTGCAACAGGTAAACCTAATCTGTCAAACACAGATATGTCTACCTTGCCCCAATCATAACATAAAGCGGATCTGTGATTTTTTTTTTAAATCCTACATTTTATAGTTCTGTATATAAACTTCATATTCATAATAAAGTTGCCAATATATATATATATATATATATATATATATATATATATATATATATATGTATGTATATGTGAAATAAACTGTTTCTTAAATTAAGTCAGTAAGAATATATAGTATATACTAGTGGACCTGTATGGTTTGTATGACACTAATATTTAATATATTTGTAATAGATATCACAAAAGGCATATGCCATGAAGAAAACCATGTGAGACTGAACTTTATGGGATGTGTTATTTTAATATATAACCCTTTGCAATATTGTATTTTATAGAGCAGAATGTCTTCAGCGTGGTGTTTCCCCATCTAAAGCACATGGGCTGGGGTCAAATTTGGTCACAGAAGTTCGTGTTTATAATTGGTTTGCAAACAGAAGGAAAGAAGAAGCCTTTCGTCAAAAACTAGCCATGGATGCTTACAGCACTGGATCATCACATGGTCATAATATGAATTCCCTTCTAACTCATGCATCACCGCACCATAGTCAACCAAGCTCTTCTCCTCCAAACAAATTACAAGGTAAGAATATCCCCCCAAAAAGTTGGCCTAAAAGTAAAACGTAACACACTGCTTTTTTAGATTTTTGTTTGTAGGGCAGCGAAGATGGTTCAATTATTTAAGTCACAGAAAGCACTAAAGCAAAGTTCCTGTGTCATTGTCTTAAAGCAGCCCATGTGACTAGTGCCGGTTAGGTCTAGCTCTGCAAATGTATTCACTAATACGGGAATAACTACTGAAGCGTATACACCACCATTCTCTTAATAGTTGTTTTAGACATTTTAGATTTCTTTCAATTAGGTTGAATAGTTTGTGCATTCATATGTGGTGGTTGTCCAATTTGATTCACAATAATAATTTCTCAAATGTAAAAGTGAAATTTGTCGATTTCCTTATGGCATTATTCTATCTATAAGACGTCAATCATATCATTGCATTGTGTGATTATAGAAGAGAGAATTATAGGTCTTTTCTGAATTTTGGTAGGAGGGTGATGGGGTAAGGACTTCTTTTGATCATAGGACAGGTTACCATTGTTTAAATTAAAGTGTCTGCTCTTCTGTATGACCCAACCAAGTGTAGAGTTGAATGATGGTGGTACCTGTTAACATTGATGGTATACCAGCTGTACATCAGATTAGTAAAATAACATCTGTTTGTCAAATAGGTTAGTATTTTTGGTCATGTTTCCCATTGGAGAGGACATAGATTAAGTTCACCATCACATTCAGTCTTTGATGGTGATTTTCAGTATTTGTTTTATGTTTTATATAGACTTGTTTGGTTTCTCATAGTGCATGAGTTTATAAACCCTTTTGTTTGTAGGTTATGGTTAGTGTGTGGTTTTGAAGGGCTCACTTGTGGGTTTATTGATTTGTAGGTGGTCTACAAATAACTTTGATAGCTCTTAGAATGGTATGTCTCCTTAAATGTATCTATTTATTCAGGGCACAGGAGCAACTGTTCTCCATTGTTGGTATGTGTGCAGGTGATAGCATTCATGTCTGGGGAAGTACAAAATGATGTGAAGAAAGCTGTGTGGAAAATACAAAAACAATCAGACAGTAGAAGATAGCTAGTAGGCGGATAAAGCGGGTAGTTGGTCAAAAGCATTGTATGATAAGAATACTATTGTCTTTCTACCTGTAATCTACATAACAGGCAACTCAAGTGGCAAACAAAAGAAAGCAGACTTCTGACAAACACAAAGGTCAGAATAGGGTCAGAGTGGGGTCACAATCTCTCCTCTCTGTCAGAATTGTCCCTTCTCTTGAACTGTCTAGTTTCACTGATCTTCTGCCCGTATTTAAAGAGACATTGTATGCAACAGGTTTGTTTCAACATACCTCCAAATACCTCACTTTTCCTAAATTCAACATTTCACAATCCTATACACCAAACAAAAAAGGTTTAAAGTGGTTAAAAAAAGCTATGCATAAGAAATCCACCTTAAAAATAAGATGAAGCCACCTCCACACTATGCGGCCAATTATCCTAACCTCTTGTTCATAGGATCTGGATGATTTTTCATGCCCCTTGTGTTACTGCTCACATAAGTTGGTTCAGACAGCCTTAGTTAGGGTGGACGAGGAAAAGGAGATAATGTCTCGGTAGGAAATTGATTAGACATGCTAGTTGTGTCAAATTTTGCCACGTTTCTTTGAGATAAACCTTTATGCGTCCGTACGTATTTGGTAAATTAGAAGCTATTTTTATTTATTTATTTCCTTGGTGAGATATGGCCAAGCTTCTTTGGAACAAATTTTTACGATGACCAATATCTGACCCTGATTCAGGAATGTGTGACATAATAGAACTGTATAGGAGAAGTTTGCCTCTCTTATCACAAACAGATTGCTTACAAGATGCCCCAGAAGCACACTGTCAGCAATGTCAGCTGTTTTCAGTGTTGTTCTCTGGCTTTGCAATAATGCACCAGCATGCGGCCTAGTGTTGTCATGGTATTGTCTCTCTTATGCATGCTTAATTGACAATTACACTAAGACTTTGGACAAGCCTTGTAGTCTTTGATGTGCCCTCATCCTTCCAGTGCGTACTCAGTCACTGCATGACACCTTTTGTTTTTTTCTGTTAGGGGGCTGCAATTACTGTATATATGTTCATTTATCTTTACCCAGAAGGCCTTTAAGCCCTGGTCTTTATTTTACAAGCTCTAGACTGAGACAGCAGGAGCTGTCCTGAGACATAGGTTCCTGTGACAGCCTATTCTGTGCCTCTTTTTTACCAAACAGGAGTGATGGTTACTTCCATGATACGGTTGCTGAATTGGAAAAAGAGATCTTGAGAGGTCAGGAAGGGTCAATGTGAAAATTGATTGAATTTGCTGGAGACTGGTGCTCATATTGATTAGATTCCACTGATGAAGGAAATTGGCACAGGATATTTAAATATCTGGCCTTGGAGGTTAAACATACCAATTAGAATCTCTGATACAATAACAGAAAAATGCCTTATTGTATATTATCTAAGGTACGTTTTGTAAAAGGTTAGCAGAAGAAACAGGAGCCTTTTATGCCCTTATGTATAGTAGTGAGGTTTTTTGTTTTTTTTCAAAAATAAACTATTTTGTGGCAATATAATTCCGTTTCCTTATTTTCCCTCAAAAATATAACACATCGGTAACAAGTGTAACTTTCTATTCTGCTAACATAATAATATGTAATCTTGATGAAGGGCAAGAGAGTAGGTAAACAGTTACGATCAGGAACTTTTTCAGTAAATATAAAGCTAAATGGGGTTTTAAATCAGTTTTACTAAATGTTAATAATTATATACATTATTGGCATTTCATGGTGTAAAGTGTGCGGTGGTGGTTTGGAGGTGGAGAAACATTCATCAAAATATACCCCCAACTTCCCTGTAAAGTAGACAGTATTTTTGTCATTTATTTTGAGAATTCAGAGGCTACAAAAACAAATAAAAAAAATAAACAGATAAACTGAATAATTTTTGAAACTATTTAGCTATTTACACATTTCTTCATATTCACCAGATAACCTCACACTATTTAGTGTCGCAATGTGTTTCTTTATTAATGTTTTTCTCACTGATGATTATAACAACAACAATAATAATACATTAGTTCATGACCCAAAATTGATAAACTGTAGAACATAAAAAAAACACACATTAGTATTATTTTGATAAAGGAAACAATGTACATTTAGTTGTAACGAGAAAAAAAAAATCCTGTAACTTTTGATTATATCAGGGTTGAAAAAAAGCCCCTATATTCAGTTGAGTTGTAACTCAATGTAATTGTTTGCGCTGTCTCTGTATTTAGAAATGTCTCCCTACCCCCACCACTTACACCCCCCCCCCCCGTCTTTGAATCTGTCTTCTCACTAAGTAGTAACTTTGCCTTTCTCTGCACTTGCTGTAGTTTTCAATCATGTTGGAGAAAGAAGCTGAAAGAAAGAGAGATAAAGTGAGAGAGAGAGGCAACATGTTAAATACTAGCAAAAGCTTTCCCTCTTGTCTACATATGTAACAGTGCTTTTGCTTTAACTCCTTCTAAAGTCCCCGCTGTGTTCCAGTTATCTTGGGCACTTTGCCTATAGAAGTTGGTTGGGGCATACCCTGTACTTGCCCAGGATTTATATAGCAAGTGCTATGCATACCTTGAATTAAGCAGAGCACTAGTACACCCTCATAGACAACCAGCCACGTGGTCACCCTTCTAAGAGTTGTCAATTTTAGATTAATAATCTAAAGTGGATTTACCAGTAGTCGTTTATTTGCTTCGGGTTTAGCATTTCCAATTGATGTATCAAGTACCGCATAATGACATTGCTGGCAAGATTAAAAACCATGAGTTCCTAGACTTCAACTTTTCAAGATACCCCTAATAGCATTGGCCCAGATGAAGTCAAAATGAAAATGCAGGAAAGAGCCGTCATGACTCCATGGGCAGTCTGAATATATCCTAGATTAACAATGTATAAATTACACTGGTATGCTTTAATCACTGGATCTGGTGCTTTAGGTGGTCAACATTCTTATACAAAGGACTAACAGATTTATTGTTATTCTTTTTTTTATCTTTTTTGTGCGTGCATTTTTTCCCATCATTTTTTTCATTCTTTTAATTACAGGGCAAAATTCCTTAAAATGATTTCAAGAGATTTTTTTCATAGCAAATGCATTTAAGATGTGATCTTTTTTTTTTCATGGTGTCAGATCAAATGTTATGAGTAAGTTACTCCCTAATTCAGAGGTTGGGAAACTGTGACCGAGTTCATGTTATGAAGCCACAGAGCCAGAAAGCTGTTTATAGTTCAATGTTGTGGTATTAAACAAATGACTTCACAAAATGGCTTAACCTTGAAATTATTCTTGCCCGATTATTTTGCAAAACTCAGCCGGAGATTTAGTGACTGTGAACTGGGTTCCATTAGGAAAAAAAAAAAAAAAAAAAGATAAAATTTTGAGGCAGTATTGCTGTGTGCATTGTGATTGCATTTCTGTGCATTTTCTAGGTCAACATTAGTGTATGTTAATATGACAAAATATTTTACAATAAATAATAGTATAAGTGTTTCCCCGATAAGCTGCAGTGCAAGTGTGCATTAGACTTTATTATTATTATTTATTGTTATTTATTGTTTTATATAGCGCCATCAAATTCCGTAGCGCTGTACAATGGGTGACTTTAGCTTGGTATATACCACCAATAATATAACATATTGATCAAATAAATAAATGATCTTTATTAACTGTGGGGGGGCTACTACCCGAATGGAGGCCAGTTTGCGATCTGAAAATACATTTTAAGTGATGTCAATAACCTTGAAATACTTCAGATTATGACCGATGTTGTACACTAACATATTTTACTGTTGTATTCCCCTGCATTGATGTGTCAGTACATTCTCATGTTGAAAAGATTTTCAGTTTTATTGAGGCAATAAGAGCTTTGCAACCACTGCTATGTGGGTTGGGCCGGCTGCAATAAACAGGTTTATAATGGACATAAAACTACACTTCATAGCTTTTGTGGCATTACTGGTCTCAAGGAGCCTGAATGTCATGTCACTTTGGTAGAAGAGTGTTAGAAATTATTGCCTGGTACATATCTAGTAGTATGTAAGAGAAGCTACAAGAAACACTTAATTTAGAAAATGTACATTAATTAGTTCATCTTTTCTGTTCAAATATCAATATTATATTTTATGGAGCGACAATATGTCATAAATACTCCATGGCATAGGTCTCATGTCAGCTTTCTTAATTATAACTGTTTGATATGCAGCAGTGAAGGGCCATTGTGTGTAGGTTGTCAATTTCTGATTTGGGTTATTTAGCATTGTCATGTGTGAATCACTACCAACCTTTTCAGTCTGTAGCAATTTACAAATACACCGTATATAGAGACGGTAATTAAAAAAAGCCAGTTGGTTGTATGTTTTATATCATATTTTTACATTTTATAATAGTGAAAAAATAATATTAAGAATAATTTTAATTTACAACCAGTGTCTATTTAATTGACACATATTTGTTGCAGCCTCTATAACTTGTTGTACAGCTCTACCTGTTGGCAATATATATATATATATAGGCTGAAGAGAATAATAATCTAATAATAGCGACTGTTTACAGTAGTCCATAAAAGGTAAATGTGCAACAAATTCATATTGCCCTTAAAAACGAAACAAACGAATAATTATTTCCACCATAAGATAACCGTTTCCGTTACAGATAAACCCAAATTTTCAATACCCTTGCCCACATTGGCCTTCAAGTAGGGCAGGTTGTATGAAAGTTTGTTGTAAAGAATTCTGTGTGGAGAACACCCTGCTGGGAAGCACACATAGATAATGCTGCAGACTAAGAGGTTAAAAAAGTCTAACATGGGGATTAAGCTTGTGAGAGCAAACCAAATCTGCATTTCAGTGATCTTGTATTACTTAGTACTAAAAAGCGAAACAAAGTAGTACCTCCTGAATAGAGGTGTAATTCTTATGATATGCTAATGTGTGACATTTCCCAGTTTGGGATAAACTCACTTCCATGTTAATTAGCTGTGTGATATTACAAGGCTCCCTTGCTGTTTTCTGAAAGATCAAAAGAGGAATTAAAATATCATCCAGGAAATAGGAAACAACCTTATTTTTACCGTATTCATTGATATTGCTTACGAAGAACTAGGAATTGTCAATACAACTGGTGGACCTGATGTCCAATCTTCTCTTTCCCCACCAGGAATTTAATATTGTTAAGTTAATCAGAAAGAATTGTTTTCAAGGCTGGGTATTCAGTAATACAGATATAGAGCCACTGATACGATTTTCTCTATACATTTGCTTACAGTGTCACTTGCATTATGTATTGTAGAAAACTAGCACTATATATTTCTTTAAATGAGAGGGACACTTTAAATTATATAGTTGAACAGTTATTGACTACAGACTGTTGCTGCCTTAAAGCTGGGCATGCGGGCGCTAAAAATAACCTCAATGCTAATAAACTTTATATACCGGTATTTTAATGAGTAAACTAAATAATAAGCATTAAGTAAAAAAATTTTCATGTGCAAACCTTATTTTACTATATTTTCCTTTTAGGATGACATGATCATGTTATGTAATCTACCTATTTCTAAGACAATCCAGTATTTGTGGTTCAGCTTCACATAACATAGTCTACCTATTATGTACCACTTATATGGAAAACTATCCCCCATTTTATGTTTTAACCTTTTGTTTAAATAGCGTTGTAAAAAAAAAAAATTCTCCACCAGAAATTCAAATACCCTATGCATGAGGTTAGAAATACAGCAGAAGAATGTGTTTGGAACAGTGCTTGGGTTAATTAATGTTTACACTGTTCATAGCTAGGACACTTCCCCTGGTGAAAGTCCACTTACCTGTCTGAAGAGCATTCTTAGATAAGCAACCATGAATAGCAGAGCGATTGTAAGTTTCCCAAGCAACTTAAAGGCAGTTAGAATACAGACATATTGAAATATTGAGGGAAGTAATACTTAAGAAGATGTATAATGCCCTTAACGTATCAGGATACTTTTAATTATTCAAATGCACAGGTTGCTGTAATATATGTAAACCCTGTGGATATTTTGAAAAATTATTGAAGATATTTTAGAGACACTAAATAACATTTTCAACTTCTGTGTATCTATGCACACATGCACAATATTGTGTGGACAATTAAGCGTCGCCAAGGAATAACCTTCATGACAAGTTTTGTATATTAATATATACTACATTATACAATATTTTTATTTATTTTATACAAAAATACGAAAGACATAGAAAAATACATTATTACATTTAAAACATCGACATTTACAGACAACACAATATTGGGATTCCATTGTCCAGTGCGTTACCGATAATTGACCACTCTAAATTAGTGTGTTATTGACTCATATGAGGTATGTTTTATGCTAATGTTTCTTTCAACAAGGATGATACATTATACAATATTATATATTGTTTAAGGATTGTCGCACTGAAAATCCACAATTAACCAGTGCAATTAGCTTTTTACAAAAGACTGAAATATTAAAAATAAACTTAATTTAATGGAATCATGCTTAACAAAGGAAATTAACTTAATTGGGACCACAATTATTCCAAAGTTCTTTGTTCCTTATACCCGTAGAATTTATATATATACAATTTTTTTTTTTTTAGGGGTGAGATATAATCAGCAAGGAAACAGTGAAGTTACTTCATCATCAACAATTAGTCACCATGGTAACAATGCCATGGTGACCAGCCAGTCGGTCTTACAGCAAGTTTCTCCAGTGAGTTTGGATCCTGGCCATAACATGCTTTCACCTGATGGTAAATTGGTGAGTACACCTGGCCTATTGTAGCTGCAGTGCTGATAAGATAAGAGAACCAAACAAGCAAAATAAACAAGATTCTTTTTTCGGTTTCTCACAGGGTCAGTTGTAAACAATGAAGCATTGTAAGGCAGAGTAAAAATCATGAACACACACACACACACACAGAGTTTAAACTAGAAAGCAGTGCTCTGACCTCTGCCTTCAAAATGTTAGAACATCTACGTTTTTGAAGCTGACCCACAGATGTAACAAAGAGCCGTTCTCTTTTTATTGATTAAATACTTTGGAAATGAAGAAAAGTGGGTGGAACTATATTTGTTTTCTGTGCAGATGACATACACATTGATAACACATTCACTATTTTCGTGGAAGGGTGGTTAGGATACCATTTTCCTTAAACCAGACAGTCTTTTTACTTTTCTTTTCTTTTAAAAGCCTTACCTTAATTGTAGAAAAAAATACAGTAAATGGTTTTCCCAGACTACTGCAGAATTTCCAACATTTGCCTAAAGTTTTTAAAAGCAAAACAATAATATTTTTTACCTTAATGATTGGTATTAAGTAACCCAAAGTTTTGGTTGAAGTTGATACCTTAACTTTTCTTTGGGCCAACATAAAAAAGAATTTAACTTTAAATAATCAATTCCATTTGAAGAAGAGAGCTTTAAGGCCCCGAAACTTCTGTAACTTTACATCTTTTGGTATGTTGACCCAATAAAAGGTATCAACTAATTTCTTATAATTATGTGGACTAGGTTTAGCCAGTCGCTTCAGATGATGACCCACAACTTCCATGATGTTCTACCAGTTTATTCTGGGCAAGGGCTTCTGGTGAAGGGCCAAGATCACCATCATCATGATGAGTTACAATGATTCTTAGAAATCTTTTAAAATTAGACTCGTAGATTTGTAATGACCACCTGGAGACTACCCTTTGGACAGGCCAGCTTTAGATTCTTGATCTAGACCCTGATACCATTGGGGCATTTCATATGGTGCTATATCTCATCAACCACAATCCCTGCATTTGGTAATATCGACATTGACAGGCGACCTATAACTTCCTCTATTTTTATATTTTGTCTCTAATTTTTTTTCTTATTGTATTTTAGATTTCCGTTTCTGGAGGAGGGCTACCTCCAGTGAGCACCTTAACCAATATTCACAGTTTATCCCACTCGGTTCATCACAATTCCCAGCATTCCCAGAACCTCCTCATGGCTCCCATTTCTGGAGTAATGGCAATAACACAAAGTAAGCTTCCTAAAACTTTATTTTATGAACAGAAATATATTTGGCCCAATACATTTGGCCAGGAAATGATATGAAATGTATTACAACTTCACAGTGTGTCAGCTCAGTGTATGGCAGAACAGTGGACACTTTTGCCTATATATAGTTGTATATATACTAGAACCCTAAATAGCAATAATTGTATAATAATTACAACCGTTAAGATGACACATTTTTTGATACAGTAATTACTCTATTGTTACCATCATAGCTGAAACACACAAGGAACAGATCGACTACACAAAAAAGTGTATCTCCTCACAGATGTTTGCTGGGCCATGGTTTATTGTTACTGAGTAGGAAAATACATTGGGATCTGGCCATACATTTCAGAAAACTGGACACTTTTGCACGAAAAACACCATATGTGAACTTCTAGAAAAAAATTTTGACAATTTGATTTTTTTTTTAGATTTGAACACTACCCAGGCACAAAGTGTGCCAGTGATAAACAGTGTTGCGGGAAGCCTAGCGGCTCTACAGTCAGTGCCATTTTCGCAACAGCTCCACAGTCCACACCAACACCAAATCATGCAGCAGTCTTCTGGTCATATGGCACAGCAACCATTTATGGCCACAGTGACTCAGCTTCAGAATTCACACAGTAAGTACAAAGCCATTTTATAAGTGTTAGCTGTTAAACATTGTTAACAATAGCTTCTCATGTCCCTAGATGGACAATCCATTTATATTATACAATACAAAACAAAACTTGTGTATATACTTTACATCACATAAGTGGGTATGTGATGTTTCTTTTGGTATGAGATGTGTAACTTGCTCATTCTGAAAATGGTATATTAAATTATAAAATGAAATATTGTCTGATGCCCACTTAGCTTTTAGAGAGGCTTGATCTATACCTTTACCCTTTCATATTCCCTTAATCAAAATTTCTTCTTCTCACCTTTTCTATCACATTCTCTTTCTTTCTCCTTCTATCGATGGGAAAATATTCTTTAGCGTTATATTTTCTTCTCTGAAAAGGATAACTTCTATTTAAGTTCTATTTAAAGAAAAATTGAAAAGGCAAATATTTCTGGAAGTATGCAAGTACATAAAATAATACAATAAAAATGAAAAGAAAAATATTTCCTCTGAAAAAAAAATAAGTTTTTCCTCTGGTAAAACATAAGTAATAACATGAGCTTTTGTAGAAAAAAAAAATACAATGAATATTCATTGCTCTGTTTTTTGATCCATGTAGTGTATTCACACAAGCAGGAGCCTCCCCAGTATTCACACACATCCCGTTTCCCATCAGCCATGGTAGTGACAGATACCAGCAGCATTAGCACGTTATCAAACATGTCGTCCAGTAAACAGGTAAGAATACTATTTGGATGAATACGTCTTTAGTACATATTTCGTACTTACCCAGTATGCACCCCTTACTAATTAACCAGTCAATCCTTATAATACATGTATCCATTCAGTAATGTAACAATTGTTTTAGCGATGCACCATTAACATTACAATAATGAAATGTCGTTCCAAACACCATGTAGGTGAGATTTGTTTAAAAAAAAAGTGTTTCTATATTGTCAGAAATCATTGGTTAAGCAGACTTCTGCTATTGTGGGGCATGATTGTTGAGTAAACCAAAAGTGGCTTGGGAGTCAAATGTTTATGCAATAGCAACCCAACAGTCGCTTATTAATGTGGGAGTGTTAAGCATTGACGGCCTTATTAGGTCCTTGATTTAAGAGCCGTAGATACATCAATAGATCAATTTAATACACTGCTAAATGTTGGGAGCCAAATAACAATCACAGGAGCCTTGGCTACTGGGTGTCTGGAATATGTCCAGTCCTGTGATTAGTATACCTTTGCAAAGTCGAGATGAGGTCCTCTTGTATGGCTATACAGGGGTTTAGTTAAAAAAACCTAAACAATAATGTTTAGTTTTAATGGTTTTATTACGCCTGAAAATAATACATTTGAGTATTTTTTAGTTATTGTTACCAAATGGGAACAGTGTTTAGACAATAAACAGGCTTGGGGAACACACTGCACAGTCTTGAGATATGTGGGAACATTTGTCACATTTATTGATTATGAGATAAACACGAGCCAGCCTTGAAAATTAGATACAGATAGTTTGCTTGCATATTTTGTCACAGCTCCCGGGTTTGATAAGAACTGTACATAAAAACTGGTATGTAAGTTATTTGTCAATTTCCATTTTATGCTGGCCTTTATATGAGTCAGATATGATGTCTAGACTGAACGTAGGGCAAAAGGGAGGACTGGAATTACCCTGCTGCCTTTTATTTTCTTTTGTCTCCAAACTATTATTATGTTAGTCTCCTAGTACCTAGAAAGAATGCAAATTAATAAAATATTACTGGAAAAAAAAAACCCTGAGTAAATAATATAGTGTATTGTATGCAGTTTTGCATATGTTTATTACATTCTTATGAAACCATGAAATTGCGTTGATCACTTTTGATACCTCTCTATAACACACACCCCATAATTTACAATAAATGAATACATTTACTTTGTATCCTAACATTTAATAATAAAATAAATATTGCAACTAACCCTAGGAAAAAGTTGTTCACTGAAACCAGATATTTTTCGTGCCCAGGGGATGAGACTGATAGTGTTTAGCAGACCTGAGGTTATAATAAACATTAGTCTTGGCAAACATCTGAGAAAGTTCATAGAAATCTCTACTATCACAATGCAGAAATGATAATATTGAATGGATGGCTTGGTTATGTTGCTGTTGCCTGATGAAGTGAACACTAAAAATGCAAAACCATGTTTTTAGGTTTCCCACTCTTTGTAGTGAGGAGGAAAAACATTTATCTAAACCCACAAATCTTAATCAGTCAGGCAATCAAGCACATCTAGACTCCTTGGAATACTATTTCCTTGAAAAGAGTTATCAATCCATCTGGAGAGCACTCAGCCCTAAACAAAGCTAATTAATTATTCTATCTTGCCCAAGCAGACTTTGATGCTTGTTGAAACAAGCCCTACAAATTCAGGCCATAATTGCCTAATCAAAACACTCCAAGAGATGCTACCTCATAGGATGTGACAGATCCATAATAGTTCTATTCTACTTATCACAATATTTATTAAAACACAGCAATAACATATACAAAAACAAATCACTGCAAGGGCACTTAACTGTATTTAAATTGAGTGTATATGTAATTCAATCCATAAAGACTTTTTATTTTTACATATTTTTGCACATCAGCACATCAAGTCCTATTTATTGTCTGTTTCCAAGTACTGACCAGAAATGTTCTCATGCCTTTAATGACCAATACAGTACCATTCACTGATTGCAACCATTCTTCCCTTCTCTGTGACTTGAAACCTAATGAAATATTCAATAATCTTCAACAATGGGCTATCCTCGCAACCAAAACCCTTATACCATGACCTTTTCTCCTATATTAACTCTGTCCAGTGCTAATTGTCACTAGTGCCACATATACATTTGGCCAGTATTGACCTCTTACACTTTTCCTGTTTTCTAGATAAATTCTAGTACAAAATATATACTGACATGTTGAGGCACAAATACAAAAGGGGCTGTATTTCCAAAATAATGCTGATGGGTGTAGCATTGGCATAGTAAAAATAAAAGATGTATGATCACATGAGTAGATTTAATACTTACCCATTTTAGTGTTATGTATGGCCTAATTGGACTGTTCTTCGCCTTCATTGTATGCATACATTGATCCAGCCTAAGTGCTGAGTGATAATGATGTCTTAAGACTACTTCACATCCTTGATTTTTGCTATGAAGGGAAAAAAGTTGCTATTTCTCCTGTATTTCTTTCCAATATCTAAACTCACCCCTAGTAACTCGTTCTCTGACTAACAGAGTGAACTCAACGAGTTTGAAACTCTGGAAAACTACAAATTAAGCTGTATTATTCCGTTTTTGCTACCTACTGTGTTTGGGTGGCAGTCAATGTCCCTAAAAAAACAAAATGGCAGAATACAGGTTCAGGCACAAAATAAAATAATTTAGTGGACAGATTTAATACATAAGAAAATTAAATAGGTAAATTAGTATTAACACTGTCCCTTTAAATAACACGAACAACATATACATATCTTTGTCATAGAATTCTTCGGTCTTACACTCAATTTTACAACATTCGCAAACATTCTGTCACTAGAAGTCCCAGTTTAAATGACGCATCACAGAATCTTCTTGGCGTCCTCTTATCTTGAGTTAACAGTGTTTGTTCTTTGAAAAAACTCCAAGGCCGCATCTTATTCTGTACTGCCGATGTTTGTATACAGGGAGAAGGGTAGAACTCTCTTTACCTTAGTGCAATTTATAAGCAGTAAAAGAAGAGCGCACTAAAAAGACACATGAGCTTACGGTCTTAACTTAAGCATGAAATGAAGGGCATATGTTGGTGTTTTATGACCTAGTAGTGGTGCAATAAAACTAATTTAGCTATACCATAAAATCATTTTCTTAAATTGTGCTAAGTTATCATAATTAAGTATAAGCTGGGCAATTAAATTAAATATGTATCTGTTTTCTTTCTCACACAGTGTCCCTTGCAAGCTTGGTGATGTGCTGCGCCTAACTTATTTAACATGATAACAAGGAAATATTCTCTATAACATCTAACATCGAGAACATTGACTGATATCAGAAAACTTTTTATATATATATCCACTGCTGCCAACCAGTCTTGGAACAAGAGGAAGGCCAGAGAAGTTTTGTGCACCAGAAGCTGCTCCACTTCCTGAATCTTGGTATTATTTTACAGTGTTTCCCGGAATTTTTAAAAACTCAAGTCTACTACAACAACAAGAACCAGGAGTAGAACAAAACAGCGGACACAAAGTTAATCTTGGACCGTAATACTTAAGCCTTGCTGAAAAATGGACTATGCTCTGCTATATAACCAGGAGTCCTGGGAAATCAAAGCAGAAAATGATGCATAGTGTTGAACTAGGACATTGTATATATTGCTGTAATTAAAACAAAGAAACATTAAAGATTTCTTTATAAGAAGTGAATTTGCTGAATAGCTGTGAACTATAGACACAGTACAATCTTCATTTGTACATAATACAAAGGTTTGGACTAAGTAGAAAGAAAACGGTCAAATATGTAAACAAATCATTTGAAACAATTGCTTAAAAACATAAGATTATATCTACTATTGTTTGGCCGTATTGTCGTGCGGCCCATCATGATATTTTTACAGGAATAAAATAAAACCAGCATGTTTGCAGTCACCATTGATAATCGGATAAGAAAGTTTGGGTATCTTTATACTCTTACATCTATCTTAGTATCCATTATTTTGTCTTCCTCTATATAATTTCCATATTCAGAAGACCATACCATTCTGACTTCAATAGGAATAAGAATGTTTACTACTTATACCTTAACCATCTATCATTGGAAACAGCTTTGGACCAGTCCAAATTATTTATTGTTGGCTAGAGGTACCTGGCTGTCAATGTGAATACATTTTTCCCATTCAATATCACTACATAGTTAATTTGATATGTTTACGTGGCCAAAGTAACAAGGAAATGAAAAGTTCATCATTCGACAATCATTTCTAAACTATTTACCAAAAGGTTTCCCAATATATTGCATTTAACAGTCCAACACAGTTGTATCACTGCCTAAGCGCTGGTGTGACACGTTACAATACTTAAATGTAAAAATGTTAAATGTAAAGCTAAATGTTTTCTTTCGTTAGAAATTTTATCACCTTTATTCTGATTGTAATAAAATAAAATGGTTCCATTGTCTGGCTATTGAGGAAAAAAAAGTCCCTTCTATCCCACAAAACAATTAGTTTAGTTAGTTTATATATGTTTTTCATACTGGCCTCCTCTTCAAGAAGAGAGTGTCACGAAAAAGACCTGGATGTGCCAATATCATTTTAAACAGTGTTATTAACACTTTCTGTGTGTATTTGAGTACTTTTTATATTTAGATAAAATTGGCAATTTCTTATATATGACAGTATTAATATAGTTCTGTATTTTCAGATTGAAACATAATTCTCAAATATACATTGTTAGAATAAGGTTTCTATTATGATTACTTTCCAAAGAAACATTTGAGTATGGAGAATGCAATCCGATGAACCCCATTTGGATTTACTTATTTTATCTTTGGTGATGTTGTCTTAAGATTTTTTGCAAACATGCTCCTACTTTATCCACTGCCAGATATACAGACCTCTATATGAAAGGAAGATTTCCTTCCAAAAATTAATTTGTTCTAATGTATTATTTTTGTATAAAATTTAAACCAATCTTTTTTTTTAAAAAAAAATTATATTTATATTTGTTGTAAAGTTAATGTTTCAAGTAAACTCATCTTGTTCAATAGACTTTGCCTGATTTGTGTTTTTCAATATGGTTATAAATGAGATAATAAATATTAGGGTAATGAGGTATTATAGATGATTGTGGCCTTAAAAGCCAATCAACCACTCTTCCTAAATCCAATATTTTAAATATCATAGTATATAAATTAATACAAGCAATTCTGTTGCGTATGGATTAAAATAAGCAATGATGGTGTAATTGATACCCACCTTATGTGTAGCTGTTTTAACTTCTTGTTCTCGGTATCTGTATGATTATTCCCCATTAAGTTCTCATTCCATTATTTATTATAAATGATTATTATTATTTCTGGTTAATTGGTTAATTTTCACTATTCAAGGCTGGGATGAGGAGAAGGTATTTTAGCACAGATAAAGAAAACATGGTATTAAAAGTTTAAAACCATGTCAGAAGGAAGAGTGGTGTAATAATAGGTATTTACTGAAATCCAAAGAAAAAAAAGAAAACAAGCCTTTAGAACAAATCCAAAAATGTATTCAAGCATATACATTGCAAGATTGAAAAATAGATGTTTTATTAGATTATAGATTGCTAAATAGTATATTGCATATGAGACTATGGGGCAGGGGAGGGCTGGCAGCCTAAGGCCTGGGGGGCAAGGCAAGTGAAGTGGCTCCGCCCCCTCGCACTCACCTTTCACAGCTCACGCTGCTCCCATCACTATGCGGCCATCAGACTGCTGGAAAACTTATCTAAACGGCCGCTGGGTGCTGATGCCACCGGCCAGAGCTACTTTAATCCTTTTTTTTATTTATTTAATATGCCAGATCGGCTTGCCATATTAAAAATAAATAAAGTATTAAAGTAGCGCCGGCCGGCAGCATCAGCACCCAGCGGCCGTTTAGATTCGATTTCCAACAAGTGATGGGAGCCGCGTGAGGGGTGAAAGCTCCGCCCCCTCGCATTCACCTTTCACCCCTCACGCTGCTCCCATCACTATGTGGCCATCGCATACGGCCGCTGGGTGCTGATGCCGCCGGCCGGCGCTGCTTTAATACTATTTTTTTTTTCATTTAATAGCCGATCCGGCTTGCCATATTAAATTTAAAAAAAAGTATTAAAGTAGCGCTGGCCCGCAGCATCAGCACCCAGCGGCCGTTTAGATAATATTTCGGGCAGCCTGGGGGGCAATTTCCCCCCGGCCCAGCCCGCCCCTGCTATGGGGGGTGATATAATGGGCTTACATGCCAAATTTCTGGCAAACCAACAAGTTATAACAACACAATCTGACAGAATAAGCAACCAGTGTACCAGATTTCTGCCCAGGCTCGTCACAAGCTAGATATCTGATCTTCTCCACCAGCCCAGTTACACTATGGCGGACTGTACCACTGCAGAACTTTACCCAGAACCTTGAACAGTGTATACATAACAAATCCGACACTCAGCAACGAGGTGCTATGGAAGGAGTGATTCAGGGCCCTGGGTCAGTCCTAGACAGTGCCCATTGTGAATATATCACTGCTGGTAACCATAGTGCAGTCAAATTCTGACTTTTTTAATGCAGAAACAATATTTGGCAGTATTGGAACTCAGACCCAAATGTATAAAAATGCAGCAAACTTCTCCTTAGCAATGTACTGTAGGTCCACATTGCAAGGGCAGAGAGCAAATTTTTATCTTCTTCCTGTTCAGTTTAAAAAGTAGAATGTAAAACTTTCTAAAAAAAACTAGCAGAAAATTGGCGAAGTGGGGTCAGCAAAATGTACTCTGGGCAGCTTTATTACTTGGCTGGACTTCTTCTGACCTATGGGTTATCATACGTCTTTACCCCATGAGGTTTACGAGCATTTATGTAAAAATGCACATGCAGCTGAGTTTATGTCCCATACATATAATGCCTCATGACATCATGTACTGCCCAAGTATTGCAGGCAGAGTTTTACCTCATGCCCTCTCACAGTTACTGTGGTTGGATCTGTATCAGACACTTGGACTTGAAGATTTGATTGGAATTTTTTTTTTAACAAGAATGCCATGGCCCAGCCCAGTATTAAATCTATTTTGCTATTTGATTCAGTTCTGATGGCTTACAGAGGTGAATATTTTATTTCTTTGTATTGTCATGCCAGGGCAATTATCTATATCAGCAGTTTTACTGTCCTGAAATGCCCAGGTTCAAGGCCTTTCTATTTTGGTATAGATGTTCTAATGGACATACAAGCTGACAATTAATAAATGTATATTCAAGTGGAGCTGTCACATGGTTTGGAGAATTCACACCGAGTAAGTAACACATAACTAAAAGTTGTGCATTTTCACAATGTCCAGGTCAATGACATATATGCTGTATCTATAAACTTGTGAGATCACAGTAGAGTCAATAGTTTCGGCATGAGGAGTGAGTTTATGCTTTTTTGACTTTGGGTTTTATTTACTTTTCATTTATTGTTTAGATAACACTAGCTATTTCACTAGAGGAGCATTACTTCTCA
Source organism: Spea bombifrons (assembly GCF_027358695.1). Classification (NCBI taxonomy): domain Eukaryota; kingdom Metazoa; phylum Chordata; class Amphibia; order Anura; family Pelobatidae; genus Spea; species Spea bombifrons. Next base: position 44,371,366 of record NC_071088.1, read on the forward strand.
ACAAATCTGAAATTCTTAGGTGTTTCCATCTTTTTTTGTATAACCTATTTTTATTAGGTTTACAGTATGAAATGCAAGACAAAACATGACCACAATAGTACCACAGACAATAGTAATTTGCAAATAGTCCAATTAAGAGACCAAATTATCTTCCTTGCTGCCAGGTGTATTCCATTCGGGACCATATGTATGTACTGTGTGAGGATGGCAAATTAATTTCTCCCCTTCCAGGGCATCCTCAACTGTCTTCCCCCAGGTTCCATTCAATCTACTAGTAACATGTGGGACATAGATGCCCCAAAACCAGGAACTCCCCCATGGGAGCCATTTAAGCTCATTGGCAGCCCGCGTTCCTTTGGATGTGTGGGCAATGCCTTCCATTAAGTGTATTTCATTTACTTTCCCTACCAACTCCCCAATAGTGGGTGAAGAAGTCTGCCTCCAGTGTCTGGGTGTAGCTGCTTTTGCTGCATTAAGCACGTGAATCATTAAGGACCTTTATACATCCCTAAAGCTCAGGTGTGAATGATTTATTACTGTGGTGATTCCAATAGGAGTTAAGTCTCAGACAGCTCCATCATATGTGGAGACAGGGCCTGTATGTCACCTGAGAGTGGGCAGAGAAGTCATTCCAAACCCTCAGGTTCTGTTTAATCATGGGTTGGCCACTCGAGGTGCACCCACTTTGGTGTCTTGGGAGCCAAGCCACAATGAGGACAGGAGCCATATGTTCTAATGATACCCAATCCTTGGGGGGGCGATCGTGACCAATCCACTGCCCGTGCTTCCAATAACACTTTGTGGTAAATATCTAAATCTGGAAGACCTAATCCCCCTTTTTCCTTGGGCCTGGTCAAATATTTATATCCAAGTCTGGGTGGCTTATCCCTCTAAATAAACCTTAGGAATCATTTCTTAGTCTCTTTAAAGAACTGTTTGGGTATAGTAGGGAGTAGGGTACTAGGGCAGAAAATATTGAGTACCGCTGATTTGCCAAAGTTAATTTTCAATTGTGATAGTTCGCCATGTCATTCTCTCTTCTAATGGCAGTGATTGTCCACAAAAGCGGCCAACTTATGGTGAAATCTGGTCCTGAAGGAGGAGCAAAGGATAGCACTCACATTCACAGTGAAAATGTTATTTCACAAAAAGCTAAATTCAATACATTTTATTTACCTTTCTACAAAAATGCAGTGCAGGGGGGAGACTGGGATGGAAAATCTTTCTAATACCATTACACTACAGGTGCTTAATCATAGATATACTGTAGGCATGCCAGTGATTAAGTGCATGTAGTGCAAAACATGTCAGGTGGTTTTTAGGTGTATTACCATAGCTTCAACACAACTATAATTAGGAAAAAAATAAATGTCATTAAGAACAACACAATACTGAACATATAGTTAGAGTACACCCTCTTGAATGATATGGTTTTACATATCAGAAAATCAGGTAAATACAATCTCAGATGAACAACAACTCATGACATATTACACCTTAAAATCATACAATTCCAAGATGGAGTACTTTTTCACACAACTGTGTACTTGGTCACAGGTCAGTGTGTTAATATAAGTGGACAGATAAATATTATGAATTGTACTTTGTGATGTAAAGAATTACTTTGAGCATTGAGGTATATAGCTGGAATGACCTTAATTTTGTGGTCCATAAAATACATAGTGAGGGTGCTAAGAAGCTAAAGGTACTTGACCAAAAGTTACAAAAGGAACACAACTCCATTAAGTAGCAAACCAGGAGAATAAATAGACCAAACTATATGAATAGAAAAATATAAACAAATTCATTTATTAGAAACAATGGTAAAAACGAACATCTATTTTTTAGACATGTTCCTTTTCTGCTTGCTTTACCATGTGGAAGACGTTTTATTTGGATCTCATTCTGACATCTGATTGTGTAGCCTTCTACCCATCTGAAATGCTATATTTGTTTGCATATTTTCCACACTAGTCCTTCTTAGAATGAATGACTGCTTTTCCCTTTAAAACATTTTTTAATCTTATTTTAAAGCACCTGGGTTTGAAGAACATAATTTTTGGTCCTACGATTTTTTGAATCACTGTGCCTCAATGTTATCATTACGATTTTTGTAAGTTTACTAGGTTAAAGGATTAGACAATACTTTATAATTATTTTTCCAGCTGGAATTTAACTCTCAATTCATAAAACTTCAAATGTTTAAACGGTAAATATCACACAAGAGATTAAATCAGTGTTGAAAATTGTCTACTGCAATTATTATCTTTATTTTATTGTCTGCTTTTAAGATATATATGTTACAGCTCTGGCACTACTTAAGCATAGCTAGGCCATTACAAATTACATTAGTAAGTGTAAAAATTAAATAAGGGATTATCTAGAATATGGGTGTTCATTTTTGGAATATGTTAAATGTTTTGGTTTTTTTTAAAGTAAGGACATTTCCAAAGGCTCATTCCCTCCTTCGTTCCAGTAAGTCCTCATTTCTTCCCATTCTGTTCTCTGTATGTTTCCTGATTATTTTCCCCATCTAACCTCTATTTGATTCATTTTTAATCCTCGTCTGTTTTTAAACTTCCCTGATAAATGTAATCCTTTAAAAGTTGGAAATTCAGACACATATCTTAGTGTGTAGTGATACACTTTATAATTTATAATAAAGTAACAATGCTATTGTTATTTACTGCAAGAAATAGTTTTACTGGTAAAATGCCTCCCACTGATTGTAAATACAAGACTTTTGTGTATAACAGAAGTCTTAAAAGTCCATACATGGATGGATTGCTGGGTCCCCTTGGCCAATCACATACCTATATCACGTATGTATCTTTTACCTAATCACCACACTTACCTCCTCCTTTCTTTTAACACTCATCTAATTTATCGAATTACCTGTTTTAAGTCTCCAATTTGTAATTATCATGCATCACTCTTAATTCTCTTCCATTTCACCTACCATAGGCCCCTCTTTCATTTTATTATCCATTCTTACTTTCATAAAATAATTTCTTGACTTCCTATCTAAAATTTAAAATTATTGTCATACTATAAAATACATCCTATAAAATACAAGGTGGTAGCCATTAGACTTGTGCATTCGGATTCATACGAACCGCAAATTTACTGAATTTTGGTAAATTCGGTGATTCACACTTTCATTCGCTCTCTCTCACGCTCTCTAAATGTTTCCCTACCTTCCACATCTTCTTCTGCATCTTCTTCATCTTCTGTCTTCTCCATTCTTTTTTCTATTCTATCTTCAATATTCAATCCATAATCTGCTATTTACTTTCTTCGTCCATATCTTTGTGGACATAATGTCCTCTCCCAATTCTCCAATTGGGGCAGAGGATGTCACTGCAAGCGCCGCCGTATTGCCCCCCTTTCAAGAGAGGGCAAAGTGATGGCGCTTGCAGTGACTTCCTCTCCCCTAATTGGGAGATCAAAAGCAGACTTTACCGCAAGCGCCACCATATTGTCCTCAGTTGATGTTTTCGGTGACGTGCTTTTCCCTGATTGGAGGATTGAGGAGGACGTCACTGCAGTGCCTCCATTTTGGCGGACGTTTAAGGACTGAAGATTGAAAATAGAATAGAAAAGAGAAGATGCGGAAGAAGATGTGGAAATGGTCGGCAGAAAAGGTAGGGAAACATTTAGAGAGCGTGAGAGAAGAGAGTGTGGACGAGAATGAATGTGTGATTGGCAGTGAATAAGAGTGAATGTGAGCACCAGGCAACAAATGTTGTCTTCAGAGACTCCTTGCCCTGGGAGCTCCGGGGAACTTCTCAATCTCTCCCAGGCTACATGGGGTTTAATGCCCAGCACTTTTACCTGATGCAGGCTTCACAGAAATCCCGGCCTGGATCCTGAAAACATGGATTATCCAGTGGAAGAGGAAATGGGGCATTGGCCCATCCTGCTCTCCAATTGCTATACCTCAGGGACCCATATACTTGAAGTGTATAGAACTTGTCCCCAAATGCCAAACAAATATTCTCCCTGGAGTTTACAGGGTCACACCTAATTCTATAATTTGGTTGTTTCCAAAAGGCAGGACAAAGGACCCTACATTCTTTGGCCAGTTTATAAAATCCTTAGTCTTAACGCCTTTTTAGTGTCAATATTTATTATTTTACCTACTGCCTCTCATGTGTTTGATTATTTCAAAAAAATATTTTATGTCTAGGAGTGAAAAATGGTTCATTTTTCCTATGTCTCATGTCTGACTTGTTTTTCTTGTTTCTACATGCCATGCAAATAGTTAGAGGTCAGTTATGATGTACTTTACATTGCAAAGTTCAATTGTATCTAATACAGTTTTATGATGCAACATAATTATTTTACTATATGAGGATATTTCAGGCTGACAATATAATGAGGCTGAAGTCTTAAATGCCACAAGTAAATCAAATCAGGAATTGTGCGATTTTCTTTTCTACTGAGTCAGGAGTGCTGTGGGGGTGGGGTCTAAGGGGGCTGATGGCCTGAGTGTTTCAAGGGGCAACCTCAAATGGGGGCTTAAGTACATTTCAGCCTTGTGTATTAATTTAAAACCACTTTGGTTCAGAACTAAGTAGCTGTTTTGTCATTGAATTGTATCAATATTTTGGGTCATTAGCGGGTTGTGGAAGCTTGCCTTCTTTTAGCAGTGGCAGATTACATGACGCATGGTGGAAACAGCAACTACAATAATCTCTGGAACAAATTAAAGATACAGTCATGTCTTCTGAAGCATAACATTAGGGATTCACATCAACAGAATACATCAGCTAGCATTTAAGCAATGTTGTCACAGGTCTAAAAGGGGCAGCTGTCCAGCAGCATGTTATCATCTAGATCAACTAATGATAAATGATCTATATGATCTCATGAAGGTGTCTCCAGTTCCTAGTGTAGCATTTCCTACAGTGTATGTTCATACCTGCAGCTACCCAGGGCACAGACTACATAAAATACTATTTTACATATATATTGACTCATCTGTCAGAATTACAAAGAGGGAATGTCATGTACCAGGGGGTGGCTGAGGTCCTTGGCAAGGTCATTCTTTAGTATTCATAGTTTGAACACAGGTCTGCATGTGGGCTTAGTCAGTTGTGTTTGCTGGGTGATGGGCAGCCACCTTTAGAGCATACACACATGCAGCCAGATGTCATACTTCCAGTCAGTGGTCATAGGTCCTGCATATTGGATTTTTCCTGTCTCGTGGTTTTCCAATGATGGTCTTTTTAGAATCCTGACTCTTTTCTTGACTCTGACCTCACTTCTGGCCCTTTGACACTTTTGAATTTGACTTTTTTGAGAATTCAAACTTCAGCTTGCCTTATTACTCTTCTATGAAAAATTTGTAGTGTCTTGTCAGTGAAAAATATTGTAGCCTCTTTAGGGCAATTTTCACAGGTCTCCTACAAATTAGCCAATCACAGAACTCGTATACTGTTCGAACTCATACATGGGAAAAAGCAAAAAGTATTTAAAAACATAAATCTAAACTCTACATTTGGATTTTGACAGACTGATGTTTAATAAATTATATCTCCTGGATGCCAACATTCTGTCTTGTGCTGTGGGGACAGAATGTGACATTGATATGGAAATAGGCATCACCTCCTGCATGATCAGTGTGATGTCATTGCAGTCCCACTCAGTTTTTATGCATTTTATACCACAATACATTTATTTATATAGCACCAGCATATTCTATTGTGTGTAGATTTTCCATATACACGATGCTGTGCACGATTTAAAAAAATGGGCAATGACATTTCATATGCAAGGCCGGTTTAACAAAAAAAAAAAGACATATGTTGGTGAGCTATGTAATGTCTGTATGCAGGGTAAAAAAATAAAAAGACCCACTAGAGGGCCAAATACCGTATTGGCTCGGATATAGGCCGCCCCCGTATATAGGCCGCACCCTAAAAGTTTGGTGCTTTTTTAAAGAAAAATTTTTTTTCTTTAAAAAATAGCACCAAAAAACATGCTGCCACTGTGTCCCCCCTCCCGAGATATGCTGCCACTCTGTCCCCCCCCGAGATATGCTGCCACTCTGTCCTCCCCCCCGAGATTCGCTGCCACTCTGCCACCCCCCGAGATATGCTGCCACTCTGTCCTCCCCCCCGAGATACGCTGCCACTCTGTCCTCCCCCCCGAGATACGCTGCCACTCTGTCCCCCCGAGATACGCTGCCACTCTGTCCCCCCCGAGATACGCTGCCACTCTGTCCCCCCCCAAGATACGTTGCTACTCTGTCCTCCCCCCCTCCGAGATACGCTGCCACTCTGTCCCCCCCCCAGACTTACTAGAGCAGACTCCCGGGTGTCTTGCGGGGCCGGAGGGGGACATCTATGCAAATCGCATATACAACTCCCGGTGCCGGCACTCAACGGAAGTGCCGGCACCGGAAGTTGTATACGCGGATTGCGTAGATGTCTTGCGCCAGTCCCGCAAGACACCCGGGAGTCTTCTCTGGTAAGTCGGGGGGGGAGGTGTAAAATGTATCATGCGGACGCTTAGACAACCTCCCGTGCCGGCACCCCCCCCCGTGAGAAGTGCTGGCAGGGGAGGCTGTCTGAGCATATCAGACAGTAGGATACAGGTCCCCTGCACCGCTGCGGGGGATCTGTATCCTAACCCCGCTGCCTGCCCGGCGCCTGGGACTGCTTGTCCCGGGTGTCGGGCGCTAGACCGGAATATAGGCCGCACCCCCACTTTAAAGACTTAAAGTGGGGGAAAAAAGTGCGGCCTATATTCGGGCCAATACGGTATGACCATTGTGGGTTTTGCATTGTTTGAATCTTTCTTTAAAAGCACATACGTTCTATTGTCTCAGATCCTAAATTTTTTAATAACTCCAAACTTCGGCTCCTAAGTGCCACGTATTCTTTCTTATTAAAAGGTGGAAAGTACTGTTCAAAACAATGAATAATTAGTGTGTCGTTGTTACTCAAAAATATACTTATATAGAAACATAAAAACATATCACTTATTGCTTATTTTGTCAAATTTGCATATTTCAATTCAATTTCAAGAAAACACGCCAATGTTATCAGCATCTCCTTTATTACAGCCTCCACCTTCCACATCTGACTCACCTCACATTCTTTTTCTGTCGCTGATCTTATCACATTTAAAGGTGGTGTTCCACTTAGACAAAACATTCATTGAATTCTCCAGTGAGTTAAGCAAATAAACCTCAACAAAGTTTTCATTATGATCTTTCCTTTTAAGGTGTAATCACATAAAACCAAATGTTTCAGAAACCATTTCCATGGCAACAATCCATTAGTGACTACTTTTGCATCACATAACAATTTAGTGTTCGTACCAAAAATGAATAACGGAGACAATATTTGACAATTATCACTGGGGTGGGTTTATATATTCAACAATATTTGATATGTTTAATTACAAAAGTCTTCAATTTAGCAGAATCTGTGGAAAAGCGCCCTGGAACTTGAATGTAGTAATCAATTCATGTGAGACATAATAATCTCAATGGTGACAGAGACAGAGATTCTGACAGAGAATCTGGTTTTTAACATGACAAGGAGCCCATCAATGATTAGTGTCATTGTGAAGTCTTATATAGTTTACTCCTCTAAATTTCTATAGTTTTACTTAAACATTAACACTGATTATTTTTAAAATATTCCACATTTCCACTGGCTCTAGTTTTATCTCAGATAAGGCGATGCTTCTAGAGGACTGCATTGGGAGGCGAGTCCCGCGGGTCCCGCGCGACCCGCCAAAAAACTTGCTGGCGCGGGCGGTCTTTCTGGAGCTGCGGACGGGAGCAGGCGGTCAGGCACTGTACTTGCGGGTCCTGGTAATCCCGCGCAGTCCCATTACAGTGTCTCCTATCTTGCTCCGCCCACGAACAAGGCGGGGTCACGTGATGTGACGTCACTTCATGTGACTCCGCCTTGTTCCTGGGCGGAGCAAGAGAAGAGACGCTGTGAGGGAACAACTGGAGGGCAGCCTTGCGGGACTGCGCAGGAAATCAGGTAAGGAGGCGGGCGGGATTGGCCACAAATGTGGCGGGAGCGGAACACCCACATTGCGGGAGCGGGATTCAAAACAGCGGGAGCGGACAGGAGCGGGATTAAAAAAGCAGTCCCGCGCAGGGCTCTAGATGCCTCCCATCCTCACACATGATAACTATAGAATTAAACATTGCATAGAGTAGTAACAAGCCATAGTAATGAGTCATATCCAAAGATTATAAGAGTGTTTTTACTTAACTACTAGTTGTATTTACTGTATATGCACATTTTTAAAGTGCTTTTTAAAGAGTGAAACATGGTAATCTATGTTTCCTTCCACTGATTCAGAACATGCATTAGCACTTTATATACATTTTTAAAAAACTAATTTTCTACTTTGGAGTACAGAGTCTTTACTTTTTTTGATCGTATCCAATGAACCCAGAAAAATCTAATTCTGCATAAGGTATTACAAAGTAAAATTAGTAATTGCATAAGGTGCAAAGGGAAAATATTATCTCATCATATCTCATCATAGTCAGACACAAGTATTAGTTAATTTTGACTATTTGTTTTACATCTGCTACAGATTTTGTCCTTTGGCAACCTTTGCTTCTTACTGTACCTCAATTAGATTTCAGGTCAATGTTTGCACTTGAGTCTGCAGTCATATTCCATTTCATTTTAACTTTGTCTAATTATAGTTCTATAATTGAGTCAAAGGCACTTTTCAGACTCTCAGAAATTGTTACTTGGTTTGGCAAACTGTTCTTTCTCTTAAACATTGATTTCCAGCGTGGTATCAGGAAGCACCAGGCGTATGCAATCCACGATGATCAAAGAATGGAAGGAATGAGGAACAATGAAGTTATTGATCTCCGTTGTTTTATATCAAAAGAAAAACATAACCAAAACCTACATGCATATATTATTATTTTCTTTTATTTATACAGCGCCAACAGTTTACGCAGCGCTTAATACAATACATTATCTGGTTATTCTGCTGTGGCTATATGCAGTAAACGTGCCAATCAAGGAACATGGAAGTTACTTCAACATCCTAATAATACTCCAGAAGATCAATGTTAAATACATGCTTAATTCTTAATTGCTACCTGGAACATGTAGGTAACAATGATCCAAGGGGCAATGCCAATTCTAATACCCAGAAGCATAGCAGTCCATCTTCCACAAACACTTCCAAACTAATACACTCTGGTCAGTCTTGACTTTTGCTTCACACTTAGTAGTAAAAAGATCAACCTGGGAGTTAAAGAGAGGAGGATGAGTGCAAGGCCTACAACATCTATCTTCAGTAAAGATTCCACTCACTCTTGACCTTTGCACCATGTATTGGTCGCTCCTTTAACTTGAGGAATAAAAACATAGACACTACAATCCACCCAGTGACATTGTATACTCTAAATTGTAATTGTATTACGTACTGTGACATTGTATACTCAAAAAAATGCATCGTATATTTTCCATTATCCTAACAAATCTTTTTTTACCAAATGAGTGAAGGGAGGCAGGCCTATTGTAAAACATATAAACAAATAGTGGAGAAAGCACCCTGCCGAATACACCGGCTGTAGTGCCACCCAACATGGTGCCTACTGTCTCTTGAAACCATCCTCGCCAGCAGAGGGACCAAGCCTCCAATGTTCATTACACCTTTAACCACAACTCATAACCGCCATCAGGGGATCCAGTAATTCTAACACGCTTAACCCAAACATCCCACCCACCACTGCCTATATTTGATCCAGAGGCTACTATATTTGATCCAGAGGCTACACGACTGATAATCTTTTGTGAATTCAAAAAAATCATCAAAGTTCAGCTCTACTTGCATTTGCGGAGCATCACCTAAAGAATATTACTATAATGATATTTTTTAATTGTTCCCAATAAAACTGCTGCTCTTACTAAACTTTACTTACTGCATTTATTATATACTATTTATTATATATATATATATATATATATATATTATTTTTAATAATAATACATATAATATTAATAAGAAAACATAGCAATACATATAACATAAATAATAAAACAAAATAATACATATATATATATATATATATATATACCTTGATGTTCCTCCTGCTTGGTTGTCAAAGTGAACTTTCCACGAACATGAGTACAGAATGAAAAATCCTCCCGCTTTGGGCTCAGTCGCCACTGCAGCCCTGTGATTCCTTTTGCCATGCCACTGTAGGTAATGTACAATCACTGCAACACACAATCATGCTGTGAAGAACAGCTGTTGAACAAATACGGTAATTATAAGTACTTAATTTAGTACTTAGTAACAATAATTCAGTTTTTCTTTGCTAATACATAAAAAAAGAGAATCTGGCAGCAGATAATAACTATTTAGCCCATCTAGTCCGGCCTGCTGGCTGTTCATAGTGCTATTAAATTGCAAGAGCGTCACATATGACATATTTATAAAAAATGTGAACTGTTGATCCTATGAAATAACACATCAGACAAAATCCCATGTCAATCGAATAAATAAAATGATTTAAAAGCAGCCATAACTCGAGTTGGGAAGTTTATGACCTTACATTCACCTTTTCAGTCTGGCAAAGCGTCACACCTGTTCAGACAGGTAAAGCCCACTTCCCAACTGTGCACTGTTTACGCAAGAAGAGCAAGCATTGATATTTAGCGTACTTTAGTTGGGTCGAAATCAGGCTATTGGGAAACATGCGTTTAAACTTTTATGAGGCAATCCATACTACATAAGTCATTTCTTGAAAAACTAATGTCCAGTGTGTTAGGGAAGTATATGATGTGGGTGTGCTGTAATTTGACATTCCATGCTTGTTATAATATTACTGCTCTTGCTGGTAAATCACGTGCTTTCTGTTTTTCTAATACCATGTGAACTATCTGCTAATGTTAAATTAGTGCTAGTATGACTGCTGCAGTGCATTTAATATTTTGTTGATAAATACTGCATGGGTGCAAATATATTAGTCTACATTTGGGGGTTTAATAATAGTGTCTCTTACATTGATCTTTGTGTATGGCAAGAGTTTAACCTATTCTTGAAAAAGCTTTTTTTTTTTAATTACCTTTGGGAGAAGCTTCAGCTCCTCGCCCCCTTGTGGTCTTATGATTTGCTGAGCCAATGGGAAAGAAGGCTTTCCCACAATGCACACAGAGGGTCTAGTGGCACTCCCCCCAAGAACTTGTCAGCACTGACTAGGGGTAAATATATCAAGTGTTTAGCTGAACACATCTCCTGCATAGCTGAGATTGATGCATATTGGGGGATTCTGTCGAAAAATGTTGTCACAAACATTTTATCGAATTACTCCGCTATCATATGCATTAAAGTGCAGCTGTAGTACACCTTTAACTATAATTATAGACTTCAACTCTATGTTTTTTTCCGATTATGTATTGCACTGGACTAAAACAGCGCAGGATTAAAACTGGGACACATTTTAATGTTATATTTTAAATTATTCCTAACACATGAATCCAGGTTTACTAGTTAAAGTCATTAAAAATACATTCCCCATGCCAAAAATGTCTTTGTAAGATAAACAGTTTAAAAAAAAACACCAATGTATTGCCTTACAAACAACGATACTTGAAAAATATATTCCTATACTAGAAGGAGAAAAAAAGTCAAAGAATAAACACAGAAAACCAAATATTATCATTGTTATTGTTATTTTGCTGTGTGAAGTTTGCTCAACAATTGAAAAAATCATTGTTCAATTAGCATTCACACCCAGTTTAGGGAATTTCTTAGTCGAGTGAACATCAAACATAACTTCAAAGCAAGAGCAAAAGAAGCTCACAACTGTGGACAAGTACATGTTACATGAATAATGTCACAAGTTCAAATGTTACATATCGGTCACAACAATAAATGTTTACATTGCGCACCTTGTTATTCTGGTTCTGCTACTCCTGGCATTACCTGCAATTCTTGTAGAAATACATAATTTATACTGTTATCTTCTCTTAAGGTCATTGATACAATGCAAATCCAGTTACAAGCAAAATAGCAATCTATACAGAAACACACTATATATAGAAACATACAATTTAGCAGCAGACAAGAGCCAATAACCACATCTAGGTTGCCTATTTTATACCTGAGAGAAAACTAAAAAAATTTGATCAGGGCTGGCCCTTGGACCAAGAATGAAGTGCTACCCCTTCCCCAGAAGCAAATCCACCCAAACTGTTCCCAAACCCCTCTGGTGTCCAGTGATTTACATACAGACTATCTTGCTTTCACACACACTAACATACTTACAAACACACACAACTGCCTTGAAAAAAAAAAAAATCTTCACAATCTAGAGATGCAGGTGTTGTGTGCTGGCATTTTGGGGAAAAAAAATTAAAATTAACAATGGCTAACTTTGGCAAAGATTGGTAGCCAGATGGCTACTTGCCTTAGCTTCTGGAGATCAAATACTCATAAGAAAGAAAACAGATGTTGGCTCAAACTGGGTAGATTACACCCAGTTTGTTCAGTTCTTTGTTCAGTATAGACAGTGGAGGAAAGCTCATCTGGGTTCTAGCTCTTCTGGGTTTTAATACATATGTAATTTGGGTTACTGGGCATCCCTTTATAACAAGTTTCATCTCAGAAATATTTTGCGATGGTATTTTTATGTCCAATATTTTACAGCATATAGAAAAATAAAGAGGTAACACAGGTTTAAGTATTAAAAATGTTTTATGCATGTTTATGTAGTGTAATAACAATAAGCCAATTAGCAATCTGATTGTATATCAAATTTAATTTGTGGTTATTGTCAGGCCCGGACTGGGACAAAAAATAGGCCCGGGCATTTCAGACTGAGCAGCCAATTTTTATGAAAAAACATATATGTAAATACACATACACAATACTTGTTCATTCAACATGGGAAGCCACAATTTAGTGCGACTAATCCTTGAAATAAATATTATAGAGTAAATAACACAATACTTTATCTTTTCCACTAAATGATTTCAGGGCCTTGAATGTTTTGTCCCCTGAAGTCACTACAAATTCAGGAGGGCGTTTTATCTCTGGATAAGTAAAAATGAAATAGTTCCTACTGTAAATTAAGGAAACAGATAACCAAACACACACCCCAGGACAGGCTTTTCCACACCGACACCCAGACACACACCCCAGGACAGGCTCTGCCACACCGACTCCCAAACACACACCAGGACAGGCTCTGCCACACCGACATCCAAACACACACACACCAGGACAGGCTCTGCCACACCAATACCAGACACACACACCAGGACAGTTAAAAAAGAAAAAATGGTTCAGCACTCAACTCCCAGGAAGCTAGCAGGAAAAAAGGGACAGCATAAACCCTCTTGAAGTATACGAACACAGAAAAGAATCCCAGCACTCCAATCAGCTTCCAATGCTTAGGTTACTTTATTCAGAGAAAGCAAAACAAAAAAGCAACGTTTCGGCTTTTTTTGTTTTGCTTTCTGTGAATAAAGTAACCTAAGTATTGGAAGCTGATTGGAGTGCTGGGGTTCTTTTCTGTGTTCGTACACACACCAGGACAGGCTCTGCCACACCGACACTCAAACACACACCCCAGAACAGGCTCTGCCACACTGTCACCCGGACACACACATCAGGACATGCTCTGCCACACTGACACCCAGACACACACACCAGGACAGGCTCTGCCACACCGACACCCAAACACTCACACCAGGACAGGCTCTGCCACACCGACACCCAGACACACACACCAGGACAGGCTCTGCCACACCGACACCCAAACACACACACACCAGGACAGGCTTTGTCACACCGACACCCAAACACACACACAAGGGCAGGCTCTGTCACACAAACACCCATACACACACACACACCAGGACACTTCTGTCACACCAACACCCATAAACAAAGGTTGTTGTATGCATCATGTTATGTAAGGAGTAGGTGGTTAGGAGCTTGACTACCGAGTGACTTAGATTTAGTTGTTTCTGTCTACAGGAGATACCTGTAGATGACGTACAAGCCCAAAAGCCAAGTCTCCATTGGAGAGTACTGCACCTAATCTATGTTCATCTGTTTTGGTGTGCCTGATGGCCAGTCCGGGCCTGGTTATTGTTATCTTCAACATAAGGCAAATTCTGTAAAATCGGCATGAAAATGTTACAGCCTATTCAAGATCAGTGTACATTATTCTCCTTCTCTGTGGACTTGTTATCCATGAGTTCTTACTGTGCAAAAACAGCAAAGTAATTAATGCGTTGGCATAAGCATGAGCGTCATGAATAGAGAAAGTTATGGTACAGCTACCACTACTATACAAATGGTTTCTAATAAACTATGGTACCTAAACAACACTACTTTCTCACATCAAACATTCCTCTCAGCTTGGCAAACCTGTTGGATAGTGCTATTGGATAAGGTTGTTATCTAGCTAAATATATATGTAGGTACATATAAGTGATGTAAACAGGGTCGGACTGGGAAAAAACAGCCCTGGAAATAATTGAATACCAGCCCCTTATTTCATGATGCCATTTTGGACACACTGCACACGTCTGGCTTTAAAGTATATTTAAAAAACATTAGTCTTAAATAAGATACATATAGTCAATGTGTGTATATATATATATATATATATATATATGTGACTGTATATTCTTAAGAGTGGCTGTGAATGTATGTAAGTGGTTTTAGAGTGTGAGTGCATGATGTTTAGAGGGTGCATGTACGTACGTTTATATGTGTAAGTGCATGTGTATGTACAGTATGTTTAAGTGTATGGTGTTGGAGGAGCTGTGTGTGTATGTATGCATAAGTGTTAAATGGTGTGTGTATGTATATGTAAGTGTATGCTATTAGAGTGGCTGTGCGTACATGCATGTGTAATTGTATGTGTATGTTGTAAGAGTGTGTATGCATTAATGTCCAAAGTATTAGTGGGTATGTATACATGAATATACTGCTATATATGGCTGTTTGTATGTATGTGTTAGTATCCTGACCCTGACCATCATCCCCCAACATCTAATTAATTCCAATACCCAACCACAATCATTATCCCCCAAACACCATATTCATAACCCCATCAATAATATCCCTCCCCTCCATCTTTTCCATCGCCTACCATTATTACTTTATTGTAACACAATCATTGCTCCCCATCTTCATGCTCCCTAACATAACTTATTTTCTCATTACTCATCCTTTTGTTTCCTTTGTACACATACAGATTGATGCTCACATATACTTACACATTCATGTTAACACACACGTATGCATACCTTCTCATTCTAACATACATAAATAATCTCTATCTCTCTCCCCCTTACCTTACCCACTGCTTTTACCAAATAATGTGACCAGCCTGCATTTCTGCCTCCAAACGACTTTGGATCAGCCCTTTGTGAACAATCTTAGACCGCCCCAATAGAGGACCCGAAAGCAGCGGTCTGCCAGCGAGTGCAACTTTGGATATGATGTCATATCCAGTGTGGCGTTGATTGGCATACATGCTGTGGGAGTAATTATACATGTGGCCGCCGCCGCCACCAATCCAGCTACAGGCCCAAATCTATTGGATTAAAATGTACCCTCAGTAAAGAACGGGTTAAAACATCAAATACCCATGCAAACATCACCTATATTAGAAAGATGATCAGAACTAACAAAGTGCACATATTAAGCCTTAAATAAATAGATTGAGCTGCCAAAAATATTCAGTACATACAGTATCTCACAAAAGCGAGTACACTCCTCACATTTTTGTAAATATTTTATTATATTTTTTTAATGTGACAACACTGAAGAAATGACACTCTGCTACAATGTAAAGTAGTGAGTGTACAGCCTGTATAACAGTGTAAATTTGGTTTTCCCATCAAAATAACTCAACATATCATTAATATTCACATTGTGGGAGCTGCTAATGTTGAGAATCAGGTTAAAATTTTGATCATTTAGATCAAACATTAAGATCAAATGCCACCATGGAACATTTTAAAATCAAAAACCAAAGGAATGCTTTAGCGTATGATTTATGGCAGTGAAGATCATGACTCAGTTTTACCTTTAGATAAGGTCGAAATAATCATTAATAATTAATTACATATACCATTCAATAAAGTAAATGCTTTTGGCATTAATGGGGAAATGTTCTTGATGTTGAACAATGGGACTTGTTCAAAAGTAAGAATTCTGAATGTGGAAAAATCTCCACAGCAGTAATATTAGCCTCCTTTTGAGGGCTAGAGCTCCAAAAACCATTGCCATCATTCTGACTGTAAACGATGGGAGTTGTAATCCTTGAAAGCTCACTGGTCTATTTTAAAAAAAATAAACTGTACATTTGATGTGCCAACAATTGATGTGCCTGGCACATCATGGGGGTAGAGGTGCTTAGAAAGTGATCAAGGATTGTTTTCTTCAATCTGGATTGCTGCAGTCATTCAGCAAAAAAATGATGCTGTCTGATCGCATTATGCCTTTCAAATATGGCAGCGCCCTGCTTCTAGAAAGAGTTTAGGAAGCGATCAGTGATCCTGCAGTCAGCTCTCCGAGGAGAAATCACACGCACCATATTGAAAGGCAGCGTGCCCTGGCAAGAGCTTTGGAAATGATCAATTCTGTTGCACAGAGGATGTTGCTGCACCAGCAACATCCAATAAGGAGCATCCAATGATATACTTATTTACAATTTAAACAAGTAAAATAAAATAATTAAGTAAATTTAAATTTCAGGCCAATTCAAGGTACCTCATCAAACTATATATTTTTGAAAACTAGACAACCCAGGGTATGTAAAATAGCAGGTGCCCCATGTAGATTGGTGCCCTAGGCCAACACCTAACTAGAGGTAGCGGCAGACCTGTGACCAGATGTCAAAATTCCAAATTGAAATACTGAAATGCCCACCTCCCAAATGTGGTCTTTTAGCTCCCAACAAGCTGATAAACCTTTGAATAGTTGGTATCACTGTACTCAGCAGATGTTGGTGAACAATTATTCAAGTTTTATTTCTTAGTACATTTATACCTGAATTGGAATCTGTTAAAAAAAATTCACAAAATTCTTTGTACATCCGCAAACATTGCTAAAGATTGCTGGTAAAATGGCTTTATCAAAAGTGTCAAAATACTTCATGGTTAATACCTTAGGTCGTATACTTTTGAATAATATTTGAAAAAAAGAATAACAAATTGCTATTTTGAAATAGCAATATGCTACTTGTGCTTATTGCCCCATAAACATAAAAAGGTTTTGTATTTTTAAACTCAGAATAAATAAACCCATAGGGGGATGAGAGCAGAAGCAGGGAACCAATATAACATTTCACATATGATGTTAGTTTGCTCCCTTGTTATACATAGTCTGCGTGCTGTCTAAATACTAATGTTCATATGAACCAGTATTAACCAAAAAGAATGACTGGGGTGCCAAAAGGAAGGGAGTATTAAATAAGAGGGAAGGCGTAGTAGCATTTGCAGGAAGGGCCAGGCATTGTATGAGGGAAGGCTTGATTGTATGAGGGCAGGCTCAACACACTCACTTTCCTATGCTAGGAGCCAAAGAAATCCTGCTCTCAAATGCCAGTGACTCTAGGCCTACCCCTGCCCTCACTGGCTTTTATCTCCAAACAGTTTACTTCATCAGGTTTTTTGGAAAGCCATATCTAGCATTGCATTGAATACCCATTTTCCACAAGCAATGCCGCCATGCAGTGTATTTGGTGCTTACAGATTTTTGGTTCTGAGCAGCTCCACGTGACTGTTTGAAAAGGGTAACATTTTACAGTTCTATTTACAAATACAAAGAAACAACAGAAAAGAAAAACATGCTAAAATACTATTTATTAGCGATTGCATTAGAAAATAGAGACAAAAAGAGAGGTGTGTAGATTTAAGTAGCCAAAAAGGATAGTCCTAATAAAAAGGAGCAACTATTCAAATTGTAGAAGCTAGTTCATCAGTATAGTATTTCCTGCTAGTATTTGCTCTACACATGATCATCACATAACCTCTTCCTGTTATGTGAAATCAATACTAAAAAACTAATTTTTTATGCTAAAATAGTAAAATAGTATTTTAGCAGCTTTTTTCTTTTCTGTTGTTTCTTTGTGTTGACTGGCATTTAATTCCCATTTATAAGTGTGCCCCCGCTTGATCTGATTAGTAAGGGGCAGGTGGCATCTTTTTCGTCTATTTACAAATACTACTAAACCATATCCCTTAGTTCACATATTGCACACATCATACACAGACTGCATTGCACTCTAGTCAAGGGGTAGACCACGACAGGCTTTGTTGTGGACATTCTCTCTGGCACCAATGACTTCCTTATGCCTTATTAAGCACACTGGTACCCAGGTATAGTAATTTTGCCCATACCTTCTCCTATCATCTATCCAAAGAGCATTTTAAAAATAAAGGGTAGAAGATTTTTGGAATTTCTTAGCATTTCAACCAGACACAAATCATAAGTTGAAGATATTGATTAGTATTAACACTAGTACTAGGTGGGGGTGGTAGAAAGGTAGACACTCACTTTTCAATGTGGAGTTGGAGGGGAAGGCAATTATTACAAATCAGCCTGTTGTTTGGTTGTGCATTTCTTTATTTACTCGAATTCTGAACCAGAGTATTCTATTATAGTGTTCATTGCTGTGTACCAATCTTCATTTTTGAAGCAATGAAGCCTTGGCTGCCACCAAAGACCGCAAGGCTCCATTTTAGATGAAAAGAGGGTTGTTATAGAAAAAGACCTCATACTGTGTTATCATCTCAAAAGAGTTCAATTCTGACAAGTATTTGCTTCTCATTTGGTAGGATATTGAGGACAAGAATTTGTATTCTACCATAGAACCAGCATTGTCTCTGTTTTTCCATTGGACCAACACAACATAGTATGACAAACTATATTTAAACAAGATATAGGGTTCACAAGTTATTATACAACTCTATCTTTCTTACAACCTGTTTCACTTGTCAGGACTCAGCAAACTACCTTCTTTTGGCTGCAAGCTACTTCTTTGTAGTTTTACCAGGTTTGCCCATCATTGAAATGAACTAGAATGCACTTAATAATGCAAGAAAATAATAATTTGACCTAATCAGAAATTAGATTATCCATTTATTATAACATATCATTATATCTCAATACTACATTTACCTTCCAGTATTGTCATTAAACAGCGAATTGTATTGATCACACACATAATAATAGGAAATATGTTAAGGTGTAAGAAGCAACGTGAATTTCAAGTAAATTGAAATATAATAGGCAGACTGTTAAATTTATGCTGGTAATCCTTTCCAGGCACAAAACCATACACATTAAATAATTGAAGTACAAACATATTGGTACATTGGTCCCTTATCTGTATGATTTATGGCTTTCATTAGGCAGGTATTCACACCTCCTATATGTAAATGGTGCTGTTTGTATGAAGTCCCTGGGTGGTCAAACATAATACAAAAGATTTTGGCTACTGGCCTTTAGTAGCAATGTGGTTTTGATCAATTAAATTTTACTGTAAATAGAAAAGAGGGAGCTAATAGAGACACCAAACAGTGTAATTAGAGTCATTAACCAAAGTTCACTTGCCTGAGCTTTATTTAAAAGCAATGACTAATGATTTCTGCCGCAGTATGGGCAAGAATGTGAAGGGATTTGTGTAAGAAAAGGGCCATAAATCATCTTTAGATACCCTGAAATCTTCAATCACTCTGCTCTGCAACTCTGTCAGTGGATGAATCAGTTGAGAAATAAGATGAAACTATTGATCTCCAGTGATTTCTTAATTGTTGCTTTCCCTGTTAGATTATATACATAATACTTTTACTATTCGCTTAGAGAAAATACATGAAAATCATTTGTTCACACTGCATGCCTAATGCTATAAAATGTTGCCATATTTATTTATTCAGTGTGGGAGTCCAATGATTTATAATGCACATTTTCGACGCTTACATTCTCATCAGATGATGTCAGTGACATTCCCTCTCCATGCTTTGGCCACAAAAATAAATTGCTCTTATTTCAGTGTTTATCAGAAAAAACATTTCTGTGACTTTGGTATCCAAGATGTGGCCTGTCTGGTGGTGGAGCCATATTCAAAAATGTTTTCTTGGATATTTGGTATTGTCTTTCCCGCTGGTTGCAGACAAGGGACCGAGCTATGCATAATAAAGGGCTAATTCTAGAGACTTTCCTTGTAAGAAAGGCTGACTTATCCCTTAGGACTGCAAAGGTAAATCAGTGAGGTTTCTTTGAAGATACAAGGATGTATTATGCAAGGACAACTTCTCAGAGAGCCCTCCTCACAGTAGGAACTCTTTAGGCTTGGTTCACATTTAGGTACGTTTGTTTGGAAATTATGGGTGTAGTTTTATGACTACTGAGAATTTCACAATTTCAAATTTAATTCAAATACGCATTATGCTGTTCCACTAAGCACATATGCAGCTGCGGCTAAAGCAGGTCAAATCCAAATGCCTCTATCCTCTGTTTCCTCCCTCTTTTTTAGGAGCTCAAAATGGTTGAAAAAAATATGAAAGTGTCATATAAATAATGTACATATACATAGCAGAAAGTGTGCGTTTATACATATATAGATATACGTATATATATATATATATATATATATATATATATATAACCAATTACATAAATAACATTAAAATAAATCTAAATATAAAAAAAAAATACAGTATGCTTTTTTTCTAAATGCCTTAGTTAGTCACATAACTCGCAATCAAACCCTGACCCAAGCCACATTTCAAAATGACCTTATTTGATAAAACTGTCTTTATGTCTGCAAATGGCTGTATGCACCACCACTTGGTGACACCCTAGGCCTCATATATAGAACATACATTTTTCTAAGGTGGTTGTGGATGGGGTACTCCGAGAGCCAAGGTTAAATATAGGCTTGGACATTTTAAACCAAACCAAATGTTATATAATTATATGATTTCTGCAACTGAAAAAAATTAGCTGCCCATTGGCCCTCCAGGCATTTCACCAGCACATTTCCAGTCCATCCCTGCACATGACATTCATAATGGTCAGAAGTAACATTATGTACACACAGCTAATGCACAGGAAAACAATAAAGGTTCTGTTTTAAACAAGCCTATCTCGCTCCATCTTTAGAGATATATATATACTTTCTCCATTTCATGGCCTTCACTATCTTCATCATCCTTATTTTATATCCTTTTGTCTATCCCCTGTATCACCAAAAATTAGAATAAAAAAGAAAACTTGGTGTCTCCTTAAACACTAGGCAACCATGTTCCCTTTAGAATGGTCTTCTCTCACCTTGGATTCACTTGATTCACCTTGTCTTAATGAGGAGCACCGTGCAATGGAATGATGCTGAATTTAAGCAAGAGTGGTTTCCTAATGCCGTGACCCTTTAATACAGTTCCTCATGTTGTGGTGACCCCCAACCATAAAATTATGTAATTATATATTGTGAAATATGTGTTTTCCGATGGTCTTAGGCCACCCCTGCGAAAGGGTCGTTCGACCCCCAAAGGGGTCGCGACCCACAGGTTGAGAACCGCTGCTTTAGATATTTCTTGTGATGGCGAACTGGACTGTGTATTAAATTTTTTTTTATAAAGAACATAGTTTACAAAGTGTCACACATACATAGCAATAGGTGGTAGTTCATAATTCCCCCATTATAAATTATATCTCATATATAATACAAATATTTTTGTATTATATATATAATGATAATAATGTCTTTAGAAATTATTTTTATATAATGACTCGTGTTCCTTGGGGCTTTCTGTTAGTCTTGTGTTTTTACCTAGGGATAGCCCAGCGGCCTTGTGGAGTTCGAATTTGCCTAACAATGAAAATCGCAAGAAATAAAGGGAATCCCCAAAAAGGATCAAAGCTGTGGAAAACAACCGAGATAAAGCCTCAGCACGGTTGGAAGCTGTTTTGCTCGCTTGAATCTAAAACAAGTAAAAGCAAAAGTTTTCTTTTACTACAATGGGGATTACATCACATATGTGAAGGAGAAGGATGCAGGGTCAAGAAGTTGTGACCAGGTTAACAACACAGGGAACAGAAGGAAAAGACAAAGCAACACAAAGTGGAAATGGGCTCATGAATACAGGAGCATGTTTCTTTGCAGTAAAAGAATAGATACTACATCAAGTCACACTGAGATCTAAAGGACTAAAAGCCTGCTAATGGATGGTGGGGACACAGCAGGGGTCAGAGGTCATGAGTGCACTCAGATAGCCTAATTGGTAATTATGTGCAAATTAATTATGATAATATTGTATGGAATAGTGAATAAAATGGATTATGGCTAATATAAAATAGATGGAAATATTTAAATCGATATATATATATATATATATATATATATATATATATATATAATTTATTTATTAATGGCTCAATCCTATCATTACCACTTTCAAAAGTATGCCAATAAGCAACACACCGAATAGCTTTTTTGACATAATGTAAATGGACCAGTTTCAAACTTGACATTTTTGAATATATGATGCCAACCCTTTTTTTTTTACAAAAATTATTATCTGCACATTTCTATTTACATTATCAGTCTTTTCTATTCATCTAGATTGTAAGCTCGTATGAGCAGGGCCATCTGTTGTTTCTGTAATTCAGATTGTTATGTTATGTACTATTTGCTATGTCTACACATTGTAAACCCCCACGGAATATGATGGCGCTATCTAAAAAAATAAAAAAATAATAATAAAAAATAATTTATAATTATCTGTCTTTTTTCAGCTTGATTGTTTTATGACTTGGAATATTCTTTGATATTGGAGCCTTTTTAAAATTGTTTTAGAAGTTGTGTAGAAAATTTTCATCCCTGCAGAGGTTCCCATGAAAGAGCCTTGTAATGTGATTGATAGGAAAGGGGCTGGTATTTCTGAGTATTGGGAAGGGCTAATTATACTGTAAATCATGCAAAAGTAGACACGTGTGAACAAAAAGTTGTGTGAAAGGTTTTGTCTTCTTATTTAAATGACCACAGCTTTTTTATGAAGTTAACTAAGCTTGTAATTACTTTTTCTCATTAGTAGTATTCTTAAGGCCAAAATGCAGAAAACTGACCCATAAACATGTAGAACAGATTTACAGCTGTAATATCTATTGAGATTTCTTTAAATGTTTTATTAATCGCTGTTGACAGCGTTGACTAGACTTTATTCATTTTCTAAGTGCAAGTAATTGCCTGTAATACATCAATTAAAACCTTTATTTATATGTCTGAATAACTGATTTATAAATATATATATCCCTAGTAAAAACGTCAATAAAAAAACATCTAATAGGGAAATCGAAGTCACACTTTCTATGTCATTGTCCCTATTGTTATCTCATTGTTAAAAATAAAAAAAAAGAATGAAAAATGTGAAAGGTTTTTAAACATGATTAGCCAAATATTAACAATTCATTTAATAATATTTCAAATTACGTTTTGAAATATAGCAGTTTTTTTATTTTATCCATACAATGCTTAAAGTGGATCTATAGACATAGCAGATACATCTTTTCCTAATGACAACAATTATTAGTTTAATTTACCCTGCTCATACTTGGCGGCATTTCTGAATTATAAACTGGGACATACATGATGTGTCTCCTCATATAGACGCCCCAATTGAGCCCATATAATATTTGACTGCAACTACGCCCTGGCTATACCCTTCTTAATGCACAACTTGTTTTGAATTTTATTCCAGAATAATATACCTCTGGCATATTATTCTGCAGAGATGTGCAGAGATGCTTCCTTTCCATAGCATTGTTAGTTATCTGAGCCTCAAAGTAGGTGTCTTATCTTGACTTGCTCCTTTAACCAAATAAGGTAAATTAAAAACACAAAGTTTACATATATGCTCATTCCACTGATCAGTTCCTGAAGGAGGTGCACAAAATAGATGAACATAGATTAGGCGGAGTACTCTCCAATGGAGACTTGGCTTATGGGCTTGTACGTCATCTACAGGTATCTCCTGTAGACAGAAACAACTAAATCTAAGTCACTCGGTAGTCAAGCTCCTAGCCACCTACTCCTTACATAACATGATGCACACAACAACCTCTTGACAGGGACTACACAATTTTCTTGCTTCGACACATAAGACTTATTTTTGATTAGACTAGATATTACTTTTCACCATCGTACCATCCTTCCAGCACCTTAACCATATGAGAAATGTCCATTTTTACGGAGCAGGGTCCTTCCGCTCAAAGCACCAGCCTACATTAAAGAATTCTTCACTTCAAACTTACGGCAAGTTCATAGGGCAATCATAAACCCGAATTAGAATCTCCAAATAAATGGCAAGCATCAGACCGTCAGGTAACATTTGTCAAATCAACTCGGCATTTGTAAAACAGAAATATGATTGGATGATTCTCATGAATAGGCAGAAAATGTAAATAGCAAGGAACATAGCAAATAGGAATGTTTTTATGTTAACCCTAAGTTAAGGTCTCGTATTAAAGAAATAGTATACTGATACTGGTGATAATGTGGAAGCCTTACTGGTACACATTTGCATAGATACTAATAGGGACAGTACATTAATTATAGGCATATTCCACAAACTCCAAATATAACAATATATTGGAAAGATCGGCTTTTATCACAAATTCAAAATGTTGAATACATCAGAGTTCTGTCCTAACTCCGCTGTTATTTAATGTCTTTGTTAATGATCTAGCAGTTGATATTGAAAGCCATACAACTTCCCTGTAAGGATATTTCATCAAATTGGAAGTCTGAGTGGCCAAGTGGCAGATTAGATTTGATGAAGGCAAATCCACTTTGGCAAAATAAATTAGTAAATGTGCAAGTTATACCTTAAATAAAGTTATGTTAGGGAAATCATTACATGAGAAGGACTTGGTTGTAATAGACTCAGCAGCAATGTTCAGTGCTGGTCAGCTGCTGCAAGGACCAATTAGATATTGTCATGAACAAAGACTCATGTCATTGGTAAGACCCTACCTTGAATGTACAGTGCAAATCTGGGCACCTTTTCTTAAAAAGTAGATTATGGAGCTTGAAATAGTGCCAAAGCAGAATTTAAACTGATTAAGAGGAATGGAACCCTAGTTAGGAAAAATACATGTAGGGAGAATACTAGCCACTCCTCAGTAATCTGTTCAGTAATAAGACTGTATAAAAACAACAGGTCATCCATTCAGACTTAATGAAATAAGGCCCCGTACAGTAAGACAGTAGCGTAACTAGAAACTGCAGAGGCCCCTGTGTGATAATTGCCCTGGGGCCCCCTCAAACAGCTTGTTTGTGCCATCATTGACATTTGTCCCCCTCTCCAACATACACCCTGGCACACATTTGTAAACAGACTTACACAAATTTAAACATACTAACACACACTTACTCATACTCATTAACACACATGTACACACTCTTTCTAACACACACTCCTCACAACATTCATACTCCATCTCACACCACTTACACATACATGCTCACACACAAACACTTACACATACTAAAAACACACAACTCTTACACTTATACATCCATGTTCGTACACCAATATAGATATCCATCCTCACATACACTTATACATAAACATCTATGCTCACATACACTTATAGTATACAGACATCCATGCTCACACACAGTTATCCATACACATGTATACCTCACAAAAATGTAAAAAGCAAAAGAATAAAAACAATTAAAAAAAAATGAAAAATTCTAAATTGAAAGATAGGTGTCCAAACACCTTTTGTCCTTCTCACTAGAAGTATAAATTAAAAAAAAGTCCCCAAGCCATCCCCTATGCTACTCAGGGAATTCTTGAACACGAATAAGGTTGTTTTTTATCAGTGGGGCTACATTTCTGAAAAAAAAACCTAATTAAAATTATAAACTTTATTTTTTAAAAAAAATAGTGTTTGTTATATAGTATTTGTACTAAGCCTTGAAAAAAAGCAATATATAATTTGTGTGGGTCACTAAACATGGAAAGGGGGGATTATGGTAGAACAAAGATATGCTAAAAATGGCAAAAAAGTTTGGTAACTTTGGTAAGTATTAATAAAACCCATGTCACTGAAGGGCTCATTAGTAACAGATTTTTTTTTTTGCAATCCGCAATTTAATATTGTAATAATGTGTGTTGTTTTATTTGGTTTATGGGAGATAGCTGGCAGAGGAAATAATACATGATAACATTTTAAATGTTTAAATACATTTAATTTGTCAAAAAGTAGGGGTATATGCAACAATTGCAGCCAGATGTGAAAACAATATTTATGATGATGATGATGAAGGACCATTAAGTGGCTGTTAATACCGGATTATAGAACTGAACGTTAGATCATTTTACTGTTGCCACCGCTGGCATAACTACACTGGTTGCAGCCGTCTCCTTGTACCGGCATCGATCCAGGTCGGAAGGGCCCTTTCTAAACTACTGTATTGGCCCGGTTATAGGCCACACCCTTATAGTTTGGTGCTGTTTTAAAGAAAAATTTATTTTTAAAGAAAAAATACACATTAGTGGAATGATAAAACAGTATTTTATTTAATGAACAGGAATGCATGTATTATAACATTTTTGGTATCTATAAGCAGTTAGTCCTGCTTTTGACAACATAAGTTATACACAAACAGAAATTTGGAAAACCAACCCATTTAAAGGTGCCCCCTTAATTCATAATACACCTTACTTATAGAGTACATTATTAATTAAGGGGTGCCTAAAAAGGCTATAGAGTGGGGGCTACAATACAATGCCGTACTTTAATGCCATTTTATGGTTCCCCTTTAATTCATAATGCAACTTACTTATAGACATGCCACTCTGCCCCGCTGTTATGCCTTATACCGCCAGGCGTCGGGTAATACTAATTGCGCATCACGGAGCTAAACCCCGATTCTAAGCCGCACCCCCCACTTTAAAGACTTAAATTAGGAGAAAAAAGTGCGGCCTATAATCGGGCGAATACAATATTTTGAACCAGGACGGGGAGACAGGAGCGTATAGGGGGTCACGTGACCCGCACAGTGTGTGAGCAGCCAGTTAGCGAGCTGCAGGAGAGGTGAGAGGTAAGCAGGGGCAGGAGGGAGATGGGATGTATATAGATATATATATATATGTGTGTTATATATATATATATATATAATGTATGTATGTGAGCATGTATGTGTACTTGTGTGTGAGCATGGATGTGTGCTTGTGTGTGTGTGCATGGATGTTTACTTGTGTGTGTGTTTGAGCATGGATCTGTACTTGTGTGTGTGTGAGCATGGGTGTGTAATTGTGTGTGTGAGCATGGATGCATACTTTTCTGTGTGAGCATGGATGTGTACTTGTGTGTGTGTGCATGGATGTGTACTTGTGTGTGTGTGAGCATGGATGTGTACTTGTGTGTGTATTTGAGCATGGATGTGTACTTGTGTGTGTGAGCATGGATGCATACTTTTCTGTGTGAGCGTGGATGTGTACTTTGGTGTGTGCGAGCATGGACGTGTGCTTTGGTGTGTGGTGCTTTTGTGTGTGTGAGAATGGATGTGTACTTGTGTGTGTGAGCATGAATGTGTAAGTGGGATGAGATGGAGTGTATGTTAGTGAGTATGAGTAAGTGTGTGAAATTTGTTTGTTTACATATGTTATATGTTGGAAGGGGGCAAGGGGCAAAGAAGGCACAGACCAGTTGTGTGGGGGGCAATGATGGCACACTCTAGTTGTTGATGTTTGGGAGCCCAATTTTCGCACCAGTTTTCTAGTTACGCCCCTGCTTGCCACCTTTCCTATTTTTTATTCCGACCATCCTTTTCCTATTTCTATTTCCCTATTGTTATATTTGTCTGTGTGTACCTAGTTCATCCAATAACTACTAAGAAGCATTGCAAACCAGGTTCCTCTCTGGTATCCATCTGGTATTTTATTTGGTGCCGTTATCTTGCGAACAACTTTGCTGCCACCCTCAGGGAATTATATGCATTGCATGAATGTGCAGGAAACCCATCAACAATGCTTGAAACACCCAACCAGTGACAGGAAACTCAATGGAAGTGCTTTAAGCGCATGTGCATGGGAGGGCAGGTTCTTAGAGCTGGATTCTCCTGAGAATCTGGCTCCACTTGCAGGTTGAATACAGGTACTGCATTCAACCATGCAAGCCAATGGACCCCAGCTTTCTAATCACATCAGGGGAACCTTCAAGTTCCAAAAAAGGCAAAAAAAAAAAAAAAAAAAAAAAAGTAAATATATATATATAAAAATTTGTGCTTTAGCTTAAAACAATTCTCGCATGGAAAGAGTTAAAATACTGACGTGTTAAATGCCCATGGGGTGTCTAGTTTTCAAAAATATATGGTTTTTAATTGGCCGGCTTCAAAGATACCCGAAATAGCACATGGGGGTAAGAATTACCAGGTTAGGAAAAAATGGTACTTATTGCAAGCCCTTCTTGTCCTGAAAAAAATCAATATATAACTTGTGTGTGTTCAGTAAATGGGAAAGAATAAAATTACAGCTAAACTCGAACAGCGCAGAATTGTTAAAACAGCCGTTGTCACGAAGAGTACAAGAAATAGAATCAGGCATTGTCACGAAGGGGTTACATTTTTTTAAGCATGCCAACCATTTGAACTATTTTAAACCATTTTAAAATATCAGCTATTAGAATGCTGACCCTTTTAGATTTTTTATGTACATCATAGTTACCAAGGTAGCAAACAGCCATATTGGCTGCCTTCTCTGCAGACCATTCGCTAGCTTCTCTTCTCCACTGATAGTGGCTTATGTTCAATACGGTAGTATATGCAAGGCATCTGCATGTAGTATTAAACACGCATGACTCCATCAGGAGAAGTAAGAAAGAGCTGCCAGGCAGCCTACACGCTGAAGGGTAGCCCCACTACGCTATGGAAAAGTGATCTGAGAGATCACTCACTATACCCTCAGTATACCCCAGTTATGTATGATGTATGTTGGCGGCAATCTAGGAGTTAATTGAAATTGACTAAGAAAATAGTCCGTTGAGGTTTAGATTGGCCTATCACACTGCAAAATTGCAATGCCTCTTTTGGACCTAAAGTGCAAGAGTATGAGCAATGGTTGATTGAATATAAAGTTGAATATGTCTCGGTAACTCAAGGCCATATCAGTAATTTGGTTGAAGAGAGCACCTCGCCATGATGTCAATGCACAAAGAATTGTATCATATTGAAACAGGAATAGTTATTTCATGCCACAAAATGAAAATATACTAAAATGAAAAAAACTACTAAAATACATTAGAAGGTTAATAATAACCAAGTGGTTCAATTACCAGTTTGTAGGAAGAAGTGGACCAGCTATTTTATTTCTATAAAGCAATAAAGTTAGAACATCCCATCTTAAGGTGTGATTAAAAAAACAAAAACTAAAGACTCTCAAGAAACATTTTCAGTTTCTATGACAACAACTAACAAGGGCATACAGTTGTGTCACATGACTTTGTTCCCAGGAAAAATGAGAGAAAAATATACATGTTTAAATGATCATTTCCAGTAAAAGTCACAACATTCAAAAGTACTAAAAATTGTATTCATGTTGCATTTAGTTACATTCAGGAGGAGGAATGGCATATGAACCCTGTTATACTTGCTTGACCCCCCCAACAAAAAAAATCTATACATTAGTGCAAAAAGAGCGGCATTTAGTAGAACGAGATCCTGATGCAAAAAAAAAATAACACCATAAAAAAAAGGCTTCTCATGTAAAAATATAGGTATTTAAGATTTTACTGACAATGGATGATAAAAACTGGCACACCCGAAGTGAAGGTATCACATCCAAGACAGATGCGTGTAAAGGTTATTGATTTAATTTTTTTGAATTAACATCATTATTTTATTAGGGCAGAGACATGATTAATTTACTTTTCCGTGCATTGTGGCTGTACAATATCCCTATAATTATTATTTTTGTACTAGGAGCGAGTATATATATAGTGTGTGTGTGTGTGTGTGTGTAGATATATATGTGTAGATATATATAAATAAATAATAGATATATATATAATTTCCTCTAAAAGTCCGCCAAGGTAAAATTAGAGTGTCGTATCAAAGATTAGACATCATGAATCAGTCGATCCCACCAACGTAACGCAGGCAGAACCTAGAGTAAACGCACATGTCATGTGACCGGAAGTGTTATTCATTGCCCTCTTGTCTCGCGTGGTTCCTTTTTCGGTGCATTCTGGGAGCAAGTATGGATGCCACTGATCTGTTTCGCAGGCTGGGATCTGGTGCAAAGTTTGATCTAAAACGATTTAACGTTGATGCTGAAAAGTTTAAGGTTCGTATACTAAGCGTAAGGGGTAGCGTGGCTTTTACGTATCCCCCCCAGAACTTTGTTGGAACGTGCAGCGAATATTGTTAAAATTGCACGTGGTTCATCATGTCTAATTCTAATTGTATTAAAAGATAGTGTATCCTGTCTTTTAGCTTGTACTTTTCAATGAACTCCCTCCTTATTAATGTGGGACAGATTCCCTGTTATCGAAAGTTAGACCTGTCTGATTTTATATGATCTGTTAAGGGTTTTGTTCCACTTACACAGCAACTAAGCTGTATGGTATGCTAAGCAAATCGATTATCGATCTGTCGATTTAGGATTTCGTTTATATGGCAGTAGGTAGTGTCTTTTGTGTTAGGTGTTAAAGGTGAAGATTTTAGATTAGACTAAATAAAATTCACTAAATGTGTAAAAGCAGCAAAAGGGACAGTAGTTGCACCAACAATACAACTTAAAAAAAAAAAAAAGACGACATCCTGCGCTATTCTAAGGAGCGGTGCTGAATCAATATAAATTTGAACAATAAATATTACCAATACAAAGTATTACCCACAGATGAATAAATAAATAGCTATAAAAATACATAAATGATTAAAAAATACTAAAAAAAAATGAATTATAAATGTATAAAGCTCAAAGAAATCCAATTAGAGGGATATTCAACGAATTAAGGATTAAAGATGCTTCCGTATCCTCGTACTTTCTATTTCGTGTGCATAACTCTGCCCACTTGACAAGTTTCTTAATTTAAATAAAAAAAAAAAAATCTGTCGTGAATAAATGTAACAATAAACCTTCAAATTTAATTATAATGAAAACAATGAAATGATTAATGTTGAATTCTTAAAGTCCTTAAGTCCTCAGAAGTGAAATCCAAGTGAAGTAAACGTGGGTACTCACATAGGGATCTCTGTATAGGACTCGGAGCAACAAATCTTCAACTCAACAAACAGATGGAACTCAATGTGGCTATATTTCAAATCAGCGTCCTTATTGACTCCAAAAGGCAGTTCGATTTCTCCTTAGATCAAGAAGCTCTAAAATATTAATAAGGACTTAATTTCTATGTATGTTACTACGCTGTATGAAATAGTGGCTTTGAAACACAAGTGATCATGTCTTCATGACTCAACTTCTTTAACTGGATGTGAAAATTTTTTGTTGGAAATATATATAAAAAATGTTAGACACAGAATTTGCAAATTTTCAAATGAAGTTAGGGCTCATTTTAAGAAACATTGTGTTACAGCTGAAGGGACCCCAAGGAAACAAACAGATGAAGCAGAGAGCTCTGAATTCTCCTTTTTTTTCCACTCACACTCTCTCTCTGTCTCCCTTCTTTCTCTGCATAACTAGTTCCGTGTTTGTCTCCTTTCATGTGGCTCCATTTCTTGTCTTGCCTCTTCTTGTTCTTCTGTCTTTTTTCGTGATCCATTTCCCCTGCTATTTGCTCAGTTAGCATGGTCTCTTGTACCATTTCCGCAACAGGGCAGAGGCTTAGTGCACACCATGAGGACAACCTCACCCTGATTGAGGGAATTGGGGAGAGGCTGACCCCACGGGACGTGCCATGACTCTGCCCTTATGGATACTTGAATGTGGTAGGGAGAAATTGAGAGAGTTAATGAGTGCCAACAAGTTTTGTTTTCGTATGGAAAAGCCCTCTGAATATGAATGGACCAAAAACAAAATTAAAAATGTGTCCAAATTGTGCACAAGTCTAGAAAATAAGATGTGTACATTTGCTGTAAAGAAGTTGTTTTTCCTAATAGGCTTTATATTGTTTGTGATTTAAAGTGCTCCAGTCGTAAAGGTAGCAGGTACTTTTCTTTGATGATGAGAAATATTTTGGTCTGAAGTGTATAAATTGTGCTATTAAAATGAGTAGCTGTTATATAAACTCTGTAGTAGTGCACTGCAAATAAGTCCTGTCTAGGTGTGCTGTGAGCACATGCAGGCCACAGTTGCTTTTCGGGGATCCATTCACCAAAGGTATAGTTAACTGGGCAGCTTGGAGGAGAATTGTGGTTTCATGCTTACTATGGATTACAAAGGACCAACATCGGTGATTGAAGCTTGACTGAACCTGTACAATGCAAAGTTTACTAGGTAGGAGTTTTCACCCAGCTCAGCCCTTCATAGTGGATAAACATGTCAGTGTTGGCTCTTAATAACAAACATCGATATAAGGGGGCTAAAACCACAACTTGTGTGTGCGCTTGATGATTGAGAAAGGGTCTGATGCTTCTGGGTGTTGAGTAGGGCTAGTTTGTATACAAAGAACCTTCTAATCTACAGTAACAACTGTTTCCTTCTATTCCCTTGGTTTCTTTTGCAGTTGATAAAATGCAAGGAGAATAACTTGCCATCTGATAGCTTGGAGAATCTAGATTTTTTTCGAAAAGAACCAAAACTCTCTGAGAAGCATATTTTACAAAAAGAAAAAAATACTATTCCTAAAGAAGATGCCAAGAACAAAGATTTGGGGAAGAGAGTGAAAAAAAGGAAACTACAAGGTAAGGAGAACATTGGGTAACATACTCTTTGGCTTATTTTTTGTTGTTAAATTTGAATAACATACTAGTGAGTGCCGTGTGGTTCATTTTAAAAAATGCTGAGGGATTTCAACAGAATCACCCCATATGCATTTGCCACTTTTCACACCCCTAGTTAAATTCCCTGCAAGAGATGTTTTTGACTGAGCACCTCTGCCTCTCCAGTCAGCTCCAGCACTGGCTCCGTGAATGTCGTGTGCAGGGGTGCAGTGCCTTATATTTCAAAAGTCCTGCCTTTGATTTGAATGGTAACACTTTCCTGACACTGACTGGCTGCTTCAAGCACCCAATTGGTGACAAGAATGGTCAGATCGTGGAGGAGGAGGGATGCTGCAGGGGTAGCCTCTTCTGTTTCTGGAAAGAGCTTTAGGCTGTTCAGGCTAAAAGGCCACATTTGGGAGGTGCGCATTTCAGTTTTTCAACTGAAGCATCACGCAGACCTCCACCGGCTGCCGGAGTGGAGGATCCAGGTCCCCTGCAGCGCTGCGGGGGATCTGGATCTTAGTCTTGTAGACAGACTTCTATTTGAGGTC
This sequence comes from Spea bombifrons, assembly GCF_027358695.1. Taxonomy (NCBI): domain Eukaryota; kingdom Metazoa; phylum Chordata; class Amphibia; order Anura; family Pelobatidae; genus Spea; species Spea bombifrons. The sequence continues at coordinate 44,404,795 of NC_071088.1, forward strand.
TGATTAGAAGACGACCTTGAATATAAGACAGTGGTTATTTTTCAGTGCGTTTGCTCGGAAAAAACCCTTGTCTTATAATCACGCAAATACGGTATAAAGTTTTTGGGGGAGAGGGAGCTTTGATCACTGGAGCTTAGCATTCATTAGCCTTCTCCCTCTTTCAAACAATTGTACGTAGATGGTTGGCTTCTGATTAGTTATTTCATTTGTGTGTAACAGCACCTTAAATATTCCACTAGCATATTGAAAGGCAGAAAGTGACCTGCAAACTTTGAAACTGGTAATGATTAACATTAGTATTGGTTTATATTAAAGTTGATATTTTGATCACAAACAAAATTAATAATTTAGTACAGTAATCAATTTCCTACTCAATTTTGCTGTAGAAAATTGTGAAGATGAAGACTCTTCATTGGAAAAACGCAAAGCAGTTGCTGACACATCTATCTGCTGGATGTCCTCTGTAGAGGCGAAAATAAATGGTGGGAAAGTGAAGAATCAAAAACGGTCTGCTGAAAAACTGGAGCAACAGAGAATTGATAAGGTGCCTAGGTCACACGATAATACAAATGGTTTTGATATGAACTAAAATGAAAAAATGTCTGGGGGATTTGATTAATTTTTGATATATTTATTTTAAATGTAATTTGTGTCCTTACCTTTCCTGCTGGAGCAGGAGAGTATGTGATGCCAAAGTGGGACATTGATTGAGACCTTGAATACTACATAATTATTTTTATTTATTTGTTTCAACCATGTAGATAAATAATTTTAGGAATAAGCATAAAATCTATGTGCAAGGAACAGATATTCCAGAGCCTGTTGCGACCTTTGAACAGCTTCATGAAGAGTACAAAATTAATTCAAGGATCATTCAGAATGTGAAAGATGCTGGTTTCAATGCTCCCACACCCATCCAAATGCAAGCCATACCACTCATGTTGCATGTAAGTATCTAAAATCTGTATATTTTCCCATGTACAAGTTTGGTATAGTTGTAGAAATGCTGGTTTTCCACTCAATTTTTGTGTTTGTACTGCTGAGCATGTGCACAAAATCTGCAACCCATCCATAAAATGTTCCCAATGGGACTGAGCTATGAAATGTTCAGGAATGGCCAAAAAAAATTTAGGTTTTTACATTAAGTGTTCATTATAGGAAATGTAGTTTCTAGACGTTGAGTCCTTATGTGATCTTACATTTCCTTGCTTTTTCTTGACAAATACATAAGTAAGGTGTTCTCATAACAGTAGCATTTCTGATGTATTGATCCATACGCTATATATATTGATGGTATTAGTTCATCAGTCTTTGGTTTTCACTATTCTATTTAAGGGTCGAGAAATACTGGCTTGTGCTCCCACTGGTTCTGGGAAGACGATGGCATTCTGCATCCCAATTTTAACGCATCTTAAGAATCCAATGAATAAAGGCTTCAGGGCACTGATCATATCGCCTACAAGAGAACTTGCAAGTCAGGTATGGCTGGTGTCCGATATCTGTCATATCCATGCATATAACAAAGGGTACCCGGGAATAACTCAATACAGGAAAAAAAGTCAATAAATGGGGACATATTGCAAAAGAATACATTGTTGAATTTCAGGTTGACTGTTTCACAATGTATGTTTTGTGAATTTTCGTTTAGACGCATCGAGAACTAGTCAAGCTATCAGATGGCATCGGCTTCAGGATACACATGATTGATAAAGCTGCTGTGGCTGCAAAAAAATTTGGTCCAAAGTCCTCAAAAAAATGTGGTAAGTATGTTAGGATGTCAGCTTCGTAGTTTGATTTTTCTCTTTATATTATATATATATTTTTTTAATTTGTTTCTTTTCCATAAACCTTTCCTTTTCTGTATTGTAGATATTCTGGTCACAACTCCCCACAGACTGATTTATTTGCTAAAGCAAGATCCTCCTGAGATTGATCTTTCAAGGTACTTGATATGATTTTCTGATATTCTAAAAGTTGGGTAAGCTAAGAAAAAGCCATGTAATGGTGTTTTACACATTAGGTATTTATTATTATTATAGCTCCTGTTTATCTGTATTAGTGTACCAATGTCCATTTGTGAGACACACCTGAGTTTGGAGTTTGATTAGTAAGGAGATTAGATTTGCTGTACACCGGGGTATTGACGTTACAAGTATACTGGCACGTTATAAACAGGCAACAGTGTCTGTATACAGAATTTTCCAGCATAATGTTTAGTTTATATTTTGGGTTTAGTTCTTGTATTTTATAACTGTTTAATTCACCTTAGTGGTGTGAGAGTGTTGACCTGGCTTAGTTGTATTATAAAATGTATATTTCTACCTGGCTGTTGAAAACCAAAACACTGGGGCAAGAAGTAACAATGACGTTTTACTAAGCTTAAGCAATCCATTTAATTTTTCAACATGTTACTCATTTAATACAGGACTAAATCTGGTAAATTTTTATAAAGTTCATAACATAACTTGTTGAACTTTTTTTTTTATTATTATTTTTTTATTTTTTTTTTTTACACATGTTCAGATTGATTTTGTGGCACTTGGATAGGGTATACTGCATTCTCTTATCTTGTACCTTTCCGTTTGTACTAGTGGTTTTGTATAATCATTCCGCTCTTATTTTGCAGTGTCGAATGGCTAATTGTTGATGAGTCAGATAAGCTATTTGAAGATGGGAAGACAGGATTCAGAGATCAGCTGGCTTCCATATTTGTAGTATGCACGTCCCACCTTGTTAAAAGAGCCATGTTCAGTGCGACGTTTGCTCATGATGTGGAACAGTGGTGCAAGCTACACCTTGACAACGTGGTTTCGGTTTCTGTTGGTGCAAGGTAAGAGATTCTGAGCTAACTACTCAGCAAGGTATTAAATTCAGTCCTCTACCTTTCTTTTCCTTTCCTTGCATATTGAAAGTAAGACAAAAAAAAAGCACTTTAATACTATTTGAAGTCAATGAAAAGCTATTAATATTATAGCAATTTGTATATGCTTCTGCTTATGGCTGCCTAACAATTATGTGCACTCCAAAGTAAACTAATGTACTGCATACGTGTGTCTAATTTTAAGATGGTCCGATGGAATGAAAATAAATTATAAAACCTTAGCAATTTTTCCAGTATCTAATGGAAATGTATAAATGGTAGTTGCATGGTGTATTTCAGGCTTAACAAGTTATGTTTTGTTCATTTAGCCATTTTTTCTTTACTGATTAGAGTGCTTGCAATTGGGGACTAACAATATGTATTTATGAAAATACATGAAAACGAATGACATTGACAATATACTATTTAATATGGAAAAAGGAATAACATTGACAATATACTATTTGATGCAGAAGAAGAGTGTCCTGCTCTTGCCAGCGTACCGATTTTTAGATAAATACACTTGACATATATTGAAAATATTTAGAAAGTATTTTGATGCTGGTTTTTTTTATTTTAATTTTAGAAACTCTGCTGCAGATACAGTGGAACAGTCACTTTTGTTTGTTGGGTCTGAAACGGGCAAATTATTGGCTATGAGAGATCTCATTAAAAAGGTATGTGTTTCTACCTAACCTAACTTAGTAATGCACTTAATATAGGAGGATATGAATGCACATACAACACAGGCAAAGTTTAATTAAAAAGCTACGGGGGGGTCTTATACATTGATGTAAAAAAATATATCCAGTCTGGTTTTGTGGCTTGCTTAAAACTGTATGTGTGTGTATATATTAAGATAGATAGATATACACACACACCCATCAGCCATAACATCATGACCATTGACAGGCGAAGTGAATAACACCGATTATCTTGTTGTCATGATACCTGTCAGCGGCTAAGATATAGGCAGCAATCGAACATTTCGTTCCTTAAAGTTGATGTGTTAGAAGAAGGAAAAATGGGCAAGCATTGTGATGGCTAGACAACGGAGTCAGAGCGTCTCTAAAACTTCAGCTATTGTGGTGTGTTCCCGGACTGTAGTGGTCTCTACCTATGAGTGGTCCAAGGAAAAGCAGTGAATGGGCAGCCAAGGAGCATTGATGCACGTAGGGTCAAAGGTTGGCTCGTGTGGTCAAATCCATCAGATGATCTACTGTAGCTCAAATTGCTGAAAAAGTTAATGCTGAGTCTAATAGGTGTCTAGACACACAGTGCATTGCTGATTGTTGCGTATGGGGCTGCGTAGCTGCAGACCAGTCAGGGGGCCAATGCTGATCCCTGTCCACTGCCGAAAGTGTCTACAATAGAAATGTCAGCATAAGAACTGGACCACCAAGCTGGCCTGGTCTGATGAATCATGTGGTCTGTCACATGGCTAGCCGGGTGCGTATGCGCAGCTGGAGAACACATGGCACCAGGTGCATCTTTGGAGCCCCCACCTTGCAATTTACAGGGCTTAAAGGATCTGTTGACAGTGTCTTTGTGCTAGAGGACTGCATTGGGAGGCGGGTCCCGCGGGACCTGCCAATAAACTTGCGGGCGGTCTTGCTGGGGCTGCGGGAGCGGGCGGTCAGACACTGTACCTGCGGGTCCCGGTAATCCCGCGCAGTCCCGCAAGGCTGTCTTCTCGCTGCTCCATAACAGTGTCTCCTATCTTGCTCCGCCCAGGAACAAGGCGGAGTCATGTGATGTGACGTCACTTCCTGTGACTCCGCCTTGTTCCTGGGCGGAGCAAGAGAAGAGACGCTGTGAGGGAACAACTTGCGCGACTGCGCGGGAAATCAGGTAAGGAGGCGGGCGTGATTGGCCACAAATGTGGCGGGAGCGGGCGAGATTGGCCACAAATGTGGCGGGAGCGGAACACCCACATTGCGGGAGCGGGATTAAAAACAGCGGGAGCGGGATTAAAAAAGCAGTCCCGCGCAGGGCTCTACTTTGTGCCAGATGGGTCAGGGCTGTTATAGCGGAACAACTTGCGCGACTGCGCGGGAAATCAGGTAAGGAGGCAGGCGTGATTGGCCACAAATGTGGCGGGAGCGGGCGGGATTGGCCACAAATGTGGCGGGAGCGGAACACCCACATTGCGGGAGCGGGATTAAAAACAGCGGGAGCGGGATTAAAAAAGCAGTCCCGCGCAGGGCTCTACTTTGTGCCAGATGGGTCAGGGCTGTTATAGCGGCAAAAGGAGACCTACAAAGGTATTCAGCTGGTGGCCATAATGTTATGCCTGATCGGCGTGCGTGTTTACACACCACACAGGCTTGCATTGTGAAAGAAGTGTGCTTGCTTTTTTATGTGAAAATACCACTATGAGGTCTTTGCAGTTATAATGTTTTGATTTATTTCCTCTCTGTTCCAGGGTTTCAGTCCCCCAGTTTTGGTGTTCGTACAGTCTATTGATCGTGCTAAGGAGCTATTTCATGAACTAATTTATGAGGGAATTAATGTGGATGTCATTCACGCAGACAGGACACAGCAACAGGTATATGTTATTGACACACATTACATACTCTGCTTACATGGATGATTATTATTACTTCATGAACAAATTACAGTGCTATGCAAAAGTATTCACCACCCCCCTTGGTGTTTTGTCCTATTACATTACCTGGAATGAAAATGGATTTGTTGGAAGTTTGTATCATTTGATTTACAGAACATGCATACCATTTTGAAGATGCAAAATATATATATATTTTTTATTGTGAAACAAACTTTAACTTCACTTTAACTCTCTCAGCCGTTCAGAGGCTGTTTTGAAGGTGGGTCTGCTGGCCGACCGGAAATTTCCCGGGGGGCCAGTCCAGCCCTGTGTACAGCAATCTTCTATCCGAACAGAGTATTTCAGTATTTTTTCCCCTGGGTACATGAAATTATTGAAACAACTTGTGATTTTTATTTAGATAACCACCCCCCACCCCCCGAGTACAAGAATACCCCATATGCATGGGTATGTCTCTTTGGCACTGCGGGTTCAAAATTGGAACTGCCCCACATTCCATCTGGTCACTTTAACTAACCAATATAAATGGAGTTACTGTACTTTCCCCATGATAAGAAATGCAAGAATATCTTCAAAAAAATCAACTTGTATGTTTTATTTTGTATTCTACATTTATCATGCTGGCAAAATTGTGAACTGCCTGTTTGACTTTATTTTTTCTTTAACAGAGAGATAATGTCATAAGAAGTTTCAGAGAAGGGAAGATTTGGGTACTCATTTGTACAGCTCTTCTGGCTAGAGGCATAGATTTCAAAGGCGTAAACATGGTTATAAACTATGATTTTCCAACCAGTGCTGTAGAGTACATACACAGAATAGGTAAAGTATGATATATTCTATTGATATTATACAATTAATTTTTTTTTGTAGGAGCTGTTGATTGGTGCCATTTTCCGATAGTTTTAGTGTTTTTGCTCCAATAAAACCTTTTTTAACCCCTTAAAGACAACGGGTTGTCCATGAAGCCATTAAGGACAATGTATTGTGAGCTCATACATGTACGGGCTTTGTCGTGAAGGGGTTTAGCACTATTATACCTTTTTTTTTTATAAACTACTAATTCTGAGTATCTGATTTTAACTGTAGGGCGTACTGGCAGAGCAGGACACAAAGGTAAAGCAATAAACTTCTTTACAGAGGATGATAAGCCATTGCTACGAAGGTAAGTTCTTTGTAGTAAATGTGTGCATGCATTTCTTTTTATGTCCACTTGTAACACATATTACAGGGTTAAGGGAGACACAGTCTGATCTATATACTTGAATAGATCCTCGTACAAAACCTTTTAATAGCAGAACTGTTTTTGTTTTGTTTTTCTTCAAATTGATTTCTGTTCTTTCTGCTCTTGTCCCTCCTTCACATCATGATTACAATTCAGTTACCTAAAACAGAAGAAATATTCTAAAATTGTAGGTGTAGTAACTTGTGCATTTGGTTTTGTTTTGTAGTGTAGCCAGTGTTATACAGCAAGCAGGATGCCCGGTGCCAGACTACATAAAACACTTTAAAAAGTTGCAAAGGTGAGTTTAACACACAGCGCTATTTCACTTTGACTACACAAAAATGGAAATGAGCACATTGTCTGATTTTAATTTTCCTTAGCCATCCCATTTTTCTGTACATGTGCAGTAATATGAAACAGTAGCGAATGTTTGTAAAGTGCCCTTCTGGGTCAAAGTGTTTAAATGTGGAGCAATCGCTTGGAAAATTGTGCCCAGGTATTTGATCTTTTTAAATATGGTTCAGTATGTTCACTATTGCAGTATAGGTCTTCAGGTGCTTTCCAGAAATATGGTTGTTTTTGCTAGAGTAAAGCTTACCCTTAAAAGGAGAAATTTGAATGTTCTATGCATTCTTTCCCAGCCTCCTTTTATCAAATAAAGAAAACCCCCGGCAAAAATGCTGGAGTGCACCACCCCCAGTGCAGCCCGTATGGTTGAAGCAGCCAATCACTGACAAGAAAGCACTCATAGCTTTATTAGCGCCAGGGCTTTTTACACATGTACGTGGGCTCTCACGAGGGTCCCTGGACCTCCTGTTCAGACAGAACACATCATCCATGTAAATGGCTTGCAGGGAAAGAGAGCAAATGCACAGAGGGGGGCCTTTGTGGAAAAAAAGTTAATTTAAAGAGGACACTCTGTTATTGTATGTAAAAGTGCATTGATGACTGAGGTGCCCCTTTAATGTTCTATATTTAACCTAAAACTAACCAAACTTTTTTAAAAAAAAAATGTTTTTAAATTATGCCTTTTAAGGACAACATTATTTTCTGAGAGCAAACCAGTTCCTATAAATATTTTTTTTACTTGGCGAACTAGAGTTTCTTTCTCAAAATGTCTGAATCGCAGGCATTAAGTCATTAATCATATTTCATGATATATTGAAAATATCAAGCATTGACGATTAACGCTGACTATCCAATATTTGCAATCATGCCTGGGAGTATGCATTTAATTGACTCTGAATGTGTATTAAGATTTGAAGAAATCATTTAGTCTACAGCGTACAAAGAAATTACTTGTATATGGTTGTATTGTGAATAGTTTTAATGCACTGCAATGTCCATTTTTACAGCAAACAGAAAAAGCGGATGGTCAAAAACCCTTTGAAAAGAGAGAGTATTCGCACCACTCCAAAGTTCATTTTGGAAAAAGCCAAATGGAAACGGTACAGTTCTGTTTTACCACTTTTTAGCACAATAATTATTGAGATGGGATGTGACGTATATCCAACCGTTAAAAAAGCATCAATCAAACAATATTTGCCAATTGTTTTTTATTCTTCAGCTACTGAAGGTTAGCATAAGTCCATATCAGAAAATTACCGTGTACCAAACAGCTTCTTTTTAACCTGTTGAATATCTTTTCTCATGGAAGATAGGGGGTCATTTTTGAAGTTTCATTTTTGTAGTTGCATTTAAGTGACAACATAAACCTAGGGAAGCATGAAATCTGTTTGTAGATACTATGCTTCCCATCACATGATTTGGTGGCAAACCCTCTCCCCATTGTTTCACCATGTATGCCAAACGTTAATTATAAAAGTAACAGGATCAAAATAATTTCCCTGAAAACTCCCATGCCTTTTAATTAATCAAATTAATGTGCTTGCACATACAAATTGACTATAATTTTATATAACATTTTTCAACATTGTGGAGCTTGGATAGAAGGGTATCTATGATGTCAGCATCTCTGAAGTAAGACCCCTAATGCTTTTATATCTCATACCACAAACCCTTCCCCACCACAGTCTTTGACATTAGCGCTGCAACTTACGATTATTTTCATAATCAATTTAGTTAGCCGATTATTTTTTCCATTAATCCGCCCTCCCCGCATACACCACTCCGCCCTACTCCCACATAAGCTGTGATCGAGTAAGAATGGTTGCTGGTCGTCTAAGGTGCCAATCAACCTCCACTACACTACAGAAACATTCTGTGTTTGCTTCAGTCGGAGAGGGGCAGCAACCATGAATGAAATATGCACATGGCTTCTGATGTCTGCTTTAACCATTATAATGTTAACCTAAGCTAATTTAGTTTACAAACATGAAGTAGTAACCTGATTAAAGTAGTAGCAGAACTTTGGTACATTTATCAGTACTAGATTGATTTACATTTTCCTTGCGGATATCTGCGTGAACCACTTCTTAGAAGCATGCATCATTGACGTAACACAGTAATTCAAGTGACCTTTTGATTAAGCCAACCCCTGTCACATTGAGGAACTCGCTAATAAAACTAGGAGTTGATTGTGTGACATAAATGTTCAGTACCACATTAGCCATTAGCCATTGGCCATGTAAATTAACAGATCCTATGAACAAATCATCCTATCACAACCATGTAGAAAATAATCAATGAATGTAACTGGACTTATACATAATTGATGTATGTATAATTTGGGAATAAAATAACAAGTGGTAACTGACAAAATAAGTAACACTAGTTTATTCACTAAAGAGGGTATTTGAAGTATAGTTTACCTTTCAGTATTATGAAGGCCAAACCCCAGTGAGCCTTTTCTGCTAAAGGAGCTACACTTGCCTGTGTAATGCATTTGTAAGTCAGTGAGGTGAGTTTTAAGATATCTCCAACAGTATCTGTGTTCTGTGGCGGCTCAGGTTGTCTTGGACAAGTAACTCAGTGGTTTGCCCCCTGATAATGAGTAGTAATGAGTTAAAACATTCACCTCTGGTGCAAATTTGCTCTTTAGTGACTATTGAAGTCCTGGTTCATGCCTGGCTAAAAGCATGAATACATCTTTATACAAGAAGCAGATCGACTAATGCACAAAATAATGGTTACAGAAGACAAAAAATATATATTAACACTGTTTATTCCCAACAGGAATATTATCCGGAAGAAGTTGAAAGAGGCTAAAAATTCTGATAATCAAGAAAAAAGCAAATCCTAACAAGCTCAAGAAAATTAAAGCACATCTATTGTGGCCTAGGTGCACCTAGTGAGACTGGATGATCCTGTTGAAGACCATTCCATGGAGTGCATGGGAAGAACAGTTCAGAAGAGCACATTGCTTAAGGGGGGGGTTTACTGGCTCACAATAATACATCATGTCCTGCCTGGATCAGTTGGACAATTTATGACTGTAGTTGTCTTTGCCGAGATAATAAACATGCTGTTCTGTGATTGTTTCAAGTTTAAATACAATGCATTTATACTACATGTATACAGTCATCCGATTTTATATTTTGCTATTTCAAAAGGAAGGTTGTAAAACTATTCCAAATCGGGGCAGGATAATGAATATATTTTAGGTGGGTTTTTTTTCATTTGCTCTAGCTGTGTACATTTTTATATACATGTCAGACTTTGAAAAAAAAAACATTTTATTCATACATAATTTATGTGTAGTGAAACCAATGTGTTGAGTTTTTGACTGCTTAATTCTGAATTAACCTCAAAGTGCTTTAATCCTTTGTGGTCCAATACACGTGTCCTAAGCAGGTTTGATTTAATTTTCACAAGAAACTTTTTTGTTATACAACACAGTTAACTTATAAATACAAAGCAATAAATACTATTCTAAAACCATATATTATGCTAGTCTCTATTTTTTCATTGTATAAAACTTTTCAAAACATACGCCTGGTATAAAAACTAAAATCACATTCAGAATCACTCTGTTCTAAGTCTGGCTAATTTACTCTCGGTGCAACATTTATGGTATAATAGCGATTTCTACTGGTCACTAGGAAATCCGACGTTGGAGCACAAGCGGTAAAATATTTTGTCGGAATATATTCTCACATAGGACTGCAAAGGGTTAATATGCCTTTGGCATTTAAACTGTCCCTTTAATGTTAAGCCCATGCAAATTGTTAATAAGCAGTCACATGGTTTTCCATAAAAAAATAAAATAAAACTATTTTGTGCTTTAACCCCCTCATGACAATGGCTGATTTTATTTTTGTACCTTTCGGGAGAATGGCCGTTTTATCATTTCTGCTGTGTTTATGTTTAGCTGTGTTTTTATTTTATTTGCAGAACACACACAAATTATAGATTGTTTTTTTCAGGACTGGAAGGGCTTTCTTTAGGTACCATTATTTTATCAATTGTATCATTTAATTTACTATAAAACAAAAAGTATAAAATGAAAAACTGAGAAAAAAAAATTCTGACTTTTATTAGAAAAATCTTTTACTCATCTACAAAAGCTTAATGAAAACACCTGCTAAGTAGATTTTACTATTTTTCCTGAGTTTAGAAATACCCAATGTTTGCTTTTTTTAAAAAAAAAAAAAGTTATAGGGCTGAATATCCACAATATTTGAAAAATAAAAACAATTTAATCCCTCAGAATTAGGAAGGAGATTGAATAGAAGCTAAATGAGTTGACCACCACAGAGTAAGGAAGGAGATTGAGAAGCAGCAGTAGCATTTGTAAGGCATGTGGCTTGGGCACACTGACAGATGATACACAGTAGGCAGATACAGCACTACCTTGGTGCTGGACTGATTTTTCTCAATATTTGAAAAGTAAAAAGAATTGATCCCTCAGAATAAGTAAGGAGACTGAACAGAAGCACTTGAATGTTTAATACTGAGTGCTGGGTAACCTAATTTGGGCAGATTATCTTTCAAGAAAGCAATCTTCTCCTTCATGTGTGAGGAGAGCTGCGTTCTTTGGGGGTTAGGTATGTTGCCTGTCAGAGAAAGCCCTCTTGCTTTTGACACTGCTGGGTGGGCATGAAAGCAACTGCTGGGCCGCTAAGTGGAGGCATGGCCAAGCCAGATAACCGCTTTCTGATCCCAATAACTTAAGAGGGTCAGTAAAAGGATGTAGTGTCAGTTCTTCGTCGTAGGCTTTGGCAATTTCAGAAGCCAGTAGTCTGACTTTGGGAAGCTTGGGTGGTACCTCAAATGATGCTCCAGTGGAGTGCAACGGATTGGGAATTGTGGGTGGTGCTACCGGCACTCCTGGGAATTTACATTTCCAACTCCTACATCTCCTTTTCTTAACATATACCTCTTTTGTGCTGCATATCATGCACCTTACAGACAAGCATGTGCCTAAAAGTTTTTGGGTGGCCAGCATGTACTCCTCTATTAGCATTCTGACCTCCACGTATAATATGTCGCCCATAAAGAACTCATTTTGCTCCAGGAAGTCATGCATTTGTTGCTTAATGTAGGTAAGTAGGGAAATAACCTGGCCCACTCTCTGGCTTAAATTCTCAACTCCCCGAATGGCTTTAGGATTTCCACCACCTGCCTTCTGCTCTTCCCATAGCTGCTGTCTAGCCTATGAACTACATGAAAGTGCCCGGCAATCTTATGACAGCCTATACTGTCACTTGTAAAGGTTTCCCTTACCACCAGGTGTAAATATGGGCTGCGCGAGGCGAAAACTCCCATCTAACTGCTTTCACCATGTTTTCTGGCTGTTCCTATTTCTACTACTGCGCCTGTGGTCCGCTGCAGAAGCATCTTTCTAAGAGCTGCCAAAATGTGAGCTGGTGTGTGCTGCTTATGCATAACCTTAGCATGGAGTAGAAAAAATCTATATCCTTTCTGCCACAGTTCTATCCCTCCTGTCACAGTGTGTGCCTACACCAGCTATAGTGGTATTATCCTCTAAATATTTGGGCATCCACCAATGTGCCATCAGTGAAAGAAAAGCATGCTGTGCACTAGTGGCGCTCCGTATGTCAGAGGTAAAGTGTATGGTTTGTCCAGCTGCCTTGGACAGCTAGTCCATTTAACAATGAGACACAAGACTGGTATAGCGGGCATTACAGTCCTGGTGAAGGTGGTGCAGCAGGGAAGGCAGCAGTGAGGAAAGTCCAGGTAGGACAAGCCCTTCGTGAACAATTTTGGAATGACCTAGGGACACAGGAACAGAGTGTGATCATGTAAAGCGAGGTCACATGAGCCTGCAGCTGAAGTGAGGCTACTTGCACACTATGCGAACACCAATGAAAAACTACAGCTGAGCTGACAGAAGAGAGGGGAGAAGGAGAGAGAGTGTTTGTGAGTACTCATGCTTGCATGGATGTGAATGTGTGAATGTGCAGATATGTATGTAGGCATGGGTGTATACGTGTAAGGGTCTTCAAGCATGGAAATGTATGGGTGTGAAGTGTATGTTAGTGAAGGAAAGATGGGGAATGCCAAATATAATAATGAATAAGATGAGCAAGAGTGAGAAAGGAGAGAGATAATGAGATGGAGGAGAGTGTGATAGGAACGACATGTACCCCGACTGGGTACTCCCGCCAAACTTTGCTTCCTCCTGCCGGGGCACCAACAATGAACCCCTTCACCACCAGACAGAACCAGTATTGCAGAGAGAAGGGAGGACTTTGCTGCACCGGAGCTGCTTTACCACAATGGCTGGCCGAAGATGAGCTACACCGTGTGGCTATTGTCCTGAAAAGGCCAATAAAGCATCATAGCAGCCCACCCCAAGTATCAGACGACACTCATGTTGAGGTGAAAACAGGTCTCACTTTATTTGTTAACACACAGCCTTATATACAGTGCAAGGGACATAAATCACATTAACATATTCCCACCCTGCCCAGACAGCCCGGCACCATACTCAGGGCACCAAGCCCCGCAATGTCTTTATATCTTTAAGCCGTCATTCTCAGGGGGGTTCCTGAAGAAGCAGCAGTGATACCGATGGATAGCTCGGGGTCCTAAGAATATCCCGTCCAAAAAGCAACACGATCTGCCGAGCGGCAGCAATTCAAAGTTTCCTTGGGACGGGCCGCGAGGTAGCCGCCGTGAGTATGGAAACAGTTCCAGAGTCAGGCAAAAGGGCATGTTATACACTGGGGATTCAACAGGGAAAACAAGAACTACACATAACCCCCTCCCAAAATGCAGGAACCCCAATGAACCCCAAGTCTCTGGTACTTTGGGAAACCTGGCACTCCGTACCAGGGCCCATAGTCTGTAGGAAGGAGGCTGGCACTCAGTCCCCTCCAGGAGCCCATGGCATGGGGCTTCTGTGACAGAGAGGTGAGGACAAAGAAAATGGGAAGAGATAAAAGAAAAGAAAGTGGTAGGGAGAAAAGGTAGAGAGAGAAAGAGGAGGGGAGATATACGGAAAAGGGAGATATACGGAAAAAAGTTGGAGTAAATCAAAACCCTCCATCAGTCCCGCCTCCTGCCCGGACGTGGTCCACTCACCACCAGCACTCCTGGCTGTGTGAAGCCTTGGAGCTGTACTGGGAGCTACAACCTTTTCTGCGACTGGCACTTCAGCTGTGATGCGTGCTGCTGCTGTTGTCAACCCGGTACTCTGCAGCTTGTCTCTCCGACCTGAAAGAAGAGGATAAAAACAGTAATTGGTGGGAGCTCTTAAGGAGTAGAACACACACAATTGAATAATTAAAGAATCTTCTGTAAATAAACAATGTATCTAAAAATACACTTTAAAAAACAATTTTCGAACAATGTTTACATGTGTAAAAGAAAGAAAAAGAAAATACGAAAAAAATTAAATAAGAAAAATATTTGGAAAAAATATAAGACACACAATAATAAATATAAGTTAAAAAAAGAACAATCAATAGACAATGCAGAGAAAATGCAAGTAATTATGTATAAAACTCACTGTAGAATAAGTTATGCCTGGCCAGGCTGGCGCCAAATGCAGGACGCGTTTCGTTAAAAACTTCCTCAGCTGCAAAGAAACGGCCAAGGACATAATATAATAAAGTCTTATTTTACAATCACTCTTATACCGCATAAATCTCAAAGTGTATCTTATTTAAGAAGCATTTAAAAAGATCTTTTTTAGGGAACCCAAACAACCCAAATAAAGCTCTCTGGAGTTGGTCTCAAATGGAAGATGAAATCATCTGAGACCGGCTTGCCATATTAAATTAAAAAAAAAAAAGTATTAAAGTAGCGCCAGCCGCATCAGCACGCAGTGGCTGTTTAGATTAGATTTCGCCCGGCCTGGGGGACAATTGTCCCCCTGCCCAGCCCGCCCCTGGCGCCGGAGGCGGCTTCCAATCTTGCTCCGCCGGCCACCGGGCCCACGAATCTGCGGGCCCACCGGGAAATTTCCCGGTATCCCGGTGGGCCAGTCCAGCCCTGCTTGGGCCCCCTTGAGTGGCAGAACTCCAGGGCCCGGTCGCAGTCGCGACCCCTGCGACCCCGGTAGTTCCGTCACTAGAGAAGATGATAAACCTGTGTGACTCAAAAATCATCTTCTGTGACAGGTTGCCTGTAGCTAACTTTTGTTGTTGTGTGGCCATTACTTCCAGCTCCGTCTCGTTGATCAGGGATTTGCTATAATTTAGATTGACCAGGTTAAGAAGCATAACTGTCACTGGAAAGTAAACGTGTTACACGTCACAACGCTGTCTTTCTCCTTGATGGCAGGAAGATGATGGAAAAGTTACTAACTCTGACGTCTTTTTTTTTATCATGCGGGATGGATCCAACGGTAAAAGCATTATTGGATGGGAATCTAGCAGCTACGAGGCAACGGCTTCAAGAGCAGTTGTGCCCGAATCTATCCTCCTCTGGGACGGCTGAACATGGGGAGAGGCGGCCGGTGAAGCGGACAGGGCCGAGGCAGTGTTTGAGTGCGGAGGAGGGAGGACAGGTCCATAGGTGTCAGAGCAGGTCTCTGGAGCCGGTTGCAGGACAGAAGAGGACCCAGGGAAGGCAGAAGCTGTGGAGCAAGGCGGCATAGCTTCTGCCCTTGCTGGAAGGAGGTACACCATAACACGTGGCAGGGGTGCAAGCTCTGAGAAGGAAACAACGACCCTGGCTGGACAAAGGTGGGAACTAGAGGAATATAAAATTAATATAAGGGATTTAGATAGTGGGATTAGTGGCTGGCTTAGGCAGGATAGTTTGGAGGCATGGGGCATTAAGTACAGTATGTTGGTAGGGGGTCAGCCCCGTAGGTCAGTTAGGTCATTTGGGGCTGCAGGTGGGGAGAGGGTATTGTTAGTGGAGGCAGTTTTTTGTTTTGGGGTCATGGATGGGTCTCCTAGCGTGGTTAGTTGGTCAGATCACAAACTGATGTGTTCTCTTTTAGGTCTGCATTTTTGAATTCCAAAGAAAATTCCCCAAAATGCAGCACCTACAAAGATGGGAATACCACCACCAACCACGAAAATGATAAACCTGCGTGACTTAAATATGGTCATCATCATCTGTGACAGGTTGCCCGTAGCAAACTTTTGTTGTGCGGCAATTACTTCCAGCTCAATCTTGTTGATCAGGGATTTGCCATCCTTTACATTGACCTGGCTAAGAGGCATGACTTTGACTGTAATGTAAAAGTGTTACACGTCAAAACGGTGTCTTTCTCCTTGATGGCAGGAAGGTGATGGAAAAGTTCCCGTCCCTGACTTCTTTTTTTTTGTCTTACAGGATGGATCCAGCAGCGGTAGCATTATTGGAGGGGATTCTGGCAGCAACGAGGCTACATGGAACAGATTGGCTTCAGGAGCAGTTGGGCTTGCTTCTCTCCTCGTTTGGGATGGCTTATTGCAGGGACAGGCGGCCCGTGAAGCGGACAGGGCACACAAACCCTGTCAAACAAGTTGTTTGGGGGCAATGATGGCACATATCATCTGTGTATACCATACCATCCAACGTGTGTTGCACTTTACAACGGTATGAGCTGACATCTTTCTACTTGGTGAATGGAAGGTGATGGAAAAGTTCCTGACCCTTAGTGGATGAAACAGGTCATCTTGGGTTGTTACTTCACCTTTGGTGGTGTACCAGTAGTAATTTACTCCTTGATCAACCATCAGGTGACACGATCAAATAGTTCAAAGTGAAAGGCTGTCCCACAGTAAGTAAAACTCGACATGCCGCAAATTCAATTAATCAATTAATTTAGGTCATTTAGGTCCTTTGGGGCAGCAGGTGGGGGGAGGGTATTGTTAGCGGAGGCAGTTTTGGGGTCATAGATGGGTCTCCTAGTGTGGTTAGTTGGTTAGATCACAAACTGATGTGTTCTCTTTTAGGTCTGCATTTTTAACTTCAAAAGAAAGCTCCCCAAAATGCAGCACCCACAACGATGGGAATACCACCACCAACCACGAAAATGATAAACATGCGTGACTCAAATATAGTCATCGTCTTCTGTGACAGGTTGCCAGTAGCAAACTTTTGTTGTTGTGCAGCCATTACTTCCAGGTCCTTCTCATTGATCAGGGATTTGCCATTATTTAGCTTGACCTGGCCAAGAGGCATGACTTTGACTGGAATGTTAAAGTGTTACACATCACCACGGTGTCTTTCTTCTTGATGGCAGGAAGGTGATGGAAAAGTTCCTGTCCCTGACTTCTTTTTTTTTTTTGTCTTACAGGATGGATCCGGCAGCGGAATCATTATTGGAGGGGATTCTGGCAGCAACGAGGCTACATGAAGCAGATTGGCTTCAGAAGCAGTTGGGCTTGCCTCTCTCCTTGTTTGGGAGAGCTGATCGTGGAGACAGGCGGCCCGTGAAGTGGACACGGCACACAAACTCTTGTCAAACAAGTTGTTTAGGGACAATCATGGCACATAGAATCCTATGTCTCCTAGTGTGGATAGTTGGTCAGATCACAAACTGATGTGTTCTCCTTTAGGTCTGCATTTTTTAATTCAAAAGAAAATTCCCCAAAATGCACCACATACAAAGATGGGAATACCACCACCAACCACAAAAATGATAAACCTGCGTGACTTAAATATGATCATCATCTTCTGTGACAGGATGCCCGTAGCAAACTTTTGTTGTTGTGCGGCAATTACTTCTAGGTCCTTCTCATTGATCAAAGATTTGCCATAATCTAGATTGAATAGGCTAGGAGATATAACTTTGTCCGCAAAGTTAACGCCTTTGATTAATTTAAAGTCCAACACGTGTTACACGTCACAAGGATATGAGCCGGCGTCTCCTTGATGCCAGGAACGGTAAAGGAAAAGTTATTGACCCCAACTTTTTTTGTCTTGCAGGATTGATCCAGCAGTGGAAGCATTATTGGAGGGGATTCTGGCAGCAACAAGGGCTTCAAGGGCAGTTTGGCTCGCTTCTCTCCTCGCTTGGGATGGCTGATCGCGGGGACAGGAGGTCGTGAAGCGCACAGAGCACACAAACACTGTCAAATATTTGGGGGCAATGATGGCACTTACCATCTATGTATATCATACCATCCAACACGTGTTGCACTTCACAACGGTATGAGCTGACGTCTTTCTCCTTGATAGCCAGAAGGTGATGGAAAAGTTCCTGATCCTGAGTGGATGAAATAGATCATCTTGGGTTGGTGCGGTTAGGAGAATGAGGACTTTGGGTGGTCCTGTGTAAATTTTGTAAAAGCCACTTTAAACCAGCGAATCCCTTGGTTGTAAAAGCTTCTTTTTTTTTGTCTTGCAGGATGGGTCCATAGATGGAAGCATTATTGGGGATTCTGGCAGCTACGAGGCAATGTGGAGCAGCCTGGCTTCAGGAACAGTTGGGCCCGAATCTATCCTCATCTGGGACGGCTGAACATCTGCCGGTGAAGCGGACAGTGCACAAAACGTATGCCAAATAAGTTGTTTGGGAGCAATGATGGCACATACCAACTGTGTATACCATACCATCCAACACGTGTTGCACTTCACAATGGTATGAGCTGGCTTCTTTTCCTTGATGGCTGGAAGGTGATAGAAAAGTTCCTGACCCTGAGTGGATGAAATATGTAATCTTAGGTTGTTTCTTCACATTTGGTGGTGTACCAGTAGTAATCCACTCCTTGATCTACCATCAGGTGAAACAATTAAACAGTTCAAAGTGAAAGGCTGTCCCACAGTAAGCAATACTCGACATGCTGCAAATCCAAATAATCACACTCTATACAGTGATATTTTCACAGTCCTCTATTTAGCCATATTTTAGCCGCTCTGGGTATGTCACAGCTACTAGTTTTTTGAATTCTAGTTCATAATGTAGCCCATGAAACAGGATAGCTATGTGGAGGGCTGACTGGGTAAAGAGGTGGGAATAGGATAATAGAGAACTTTGAGTGGTCCTGTGTAAATTGGTCCCTCAATTTTGTGAAAGCCACTTTTAACCAGTGAATCTTTTGGTTGTAAACGCTTCTTTTTTGTCTTGCAGGATGGGTCCAGTGGCGGAAGCATTATTGGAGGGGATTCTGGCAGATACTAGGCGACAAAGGTGGGAACTAAAGGAAGATATAGTTAGTGTAAGGGACTTAAATAGTGGGATTAGTGGCAAGCTTAGGCAGGATAGTTTGGAGGCATGGGGCATCAAGTACAGTATGTTGGTAGGGGGGTTTGCCCCATAGGGTCAGTTTTTGGTGTATGTGGGGGTATTATTAGTGGAGGCAGTTTAAGTGGGGTGATAGATGGGTCTCCTACTGTGATTAGTTGATCTGAAAGGGGGCATGGTCTTAGATCAAACGGGGATGGAGGCTGGGTGTCAAGGGGCAGGAGGACAGATGTGTTTCCTGAGGGGGATAACCGAGCGTTCTGCTCCCCTGGGGTACAAGTGGGCTGCACTTTCTCACCGACAAGTCAACATTGTGGAATTGTAAACAGAATAGGTAGCTCAACAATATAGAGGGTAAGACCAAATGAGAACTGGTATTGGGATAAGGTTGTGTACCCTTTACAACCTAAAGCAAATGAGTATAAAAACTATTACTGTTCTCTAATAAGGTCCCTGAATGGTATGTTAAAATACAGCTGGTGTTGTGTGTGTGATGATATAGAATGTTTAAAAGTATCCAATCAGTAAAACTACGTGTAGTGTTTTTTTTTGTTTTTATTTCCTTTTATTCGCCATCCTGCCCCCCCAGTTATGCACATCTGCCCCAGGCTTGCCACTCTGTCTCCAGAAATGCCTTTTAACCCCCTATATGCCACTCTGCCTCTATAAATGCCTTTTAACCCCCTATATGCCACTCTGCCTCCAGAAATGCCTTATACCCCCTTATATGCCACTCTGTCCCATGATATGCATTTTAACCTCCTATATGCCAGAGTGGCGTATAGGGGTATAAGGCATTTCTGGAGGCAGAGAGGCATATAGGGGGTTAAAAGGCATATCAGGGGGCAGAGTGGCAAGCCTGGGGCCGATGTGCATAACTGGGGGGGCAGGATGGCGCATAAAAGGAAATAAAAACAAAAAAACAAAAATGTAGATAGAAGGGGGGGTAGGGAGAGGGTAGATAGCCTGAGAAGGGGGGGAGAGGGGGGTAGATGGTATAAGAGGAGGGTAGATTGGGTTGGGGGGGCCCTTAACAGATTCTCGCACCGGGGCCCTGAGGTTTCTAGTTACGCCCCTGATCTTCACAGTTGGTGGCGGTATTGCCATCTTTGAAGGAGCTGCATTTTTGGGTGCTTTCTTTTGCATTAAAAAATGCAGACCTAAAAGAGAAAACATCAGTTTTTGATTAGTTTGCCTGTTTGATTCAAAACTTTTGTTAAATAGTTACACAATTGTTAAATAGTTACATAGGCTCATCAGAGACATCTGCAGTCTGCTACCATCTGCTGATAAAACCCAGGGCCGGCCCGACAATGGAGCCGAGTGGGGCAACTGCTCCAGGCGGCACTTTTGAAGGGGCAGCACTTTCCCGCCCCAAGCCCTTTTTTTTAAAGCGGAAGAGAGAGAGGGGCGCAGAGTGGTTTTCACTTACCAAGTTGCCAGTACCTGCTCGGCGCCCCTCTCTATCTCCTCTGTGAGCCCTCTAGCTTGGTGCCGGCTTGCAATGCTGAGCGCCGGAAGATGACGTCATTTCCGGCGCTCAGCATTACAAGCCGGCACCTAGACTGAGCAGGGAGACTCGCCGCAGGACTGCTGAAAGGTAAGTACAAGGGAGGGGGGGTAGGATAGATAATAGGGAGGGAAGGAGAGGAAGGGTAGATAATGGGGGGGCTGCAGGGTAGATAATGGGGGGGGCGGCATTTTAAACTTCAAAACACTAATATTACCTTTCCTAGTGTTGAGCATAAGCAGCTGGACAAGATGTCGGCAATATTAATGCCTGCCTTCCAGCATCCGGCTGGAATCCGGCTCAAGCAGGGCATAACAGGAAACACAAGGCTTTGTTGTAAAACTTGCCCCAGGGTCCCCCAACTTCACCAAGCAACCTGTGCCACAGTGCCACCTTTGCCTCAAACAGCTTGTGACTGCCACCTTTGCCCCAAACAACTTGAGTGCCTTTGCCCCAAGCACCTTATCAGTGCTATCCTAACCCCCAAAAAGCCAGAATGTGCCATCTTTGCCCTATCTTGTCAGTTCCCCCAGCTTATCTGTGCCAGCTTTGCCTCAAGCAGATGGTACGTGCCATCATTGCCCTAAAAACAGCTTGTGTGTGCCATCACTGACCTCTTTGCCACATGCCCTCTCTTTCAACATAAATTTTGATACACATATGTAAATACACTTACACAAATTACTCACACTTTTTATTATTATATATACAAAGTATTACTCATACTCAATAACACTCACATACATATTAATTCTAAAACACATCTCACCCTTCTTACACATACATGCTCACACATAAACACTTACAAATCTATGATTACACACTCACAACTATACATCCATGGCCACACACACGCAATTACACATCTATGCTCTCTCACACACACCATTACACATTGATTATAACAGTGGTGTCATCTGGTGCCTTGGTAGTATACAGTTTGCAAACTGAACTGGCTAGGAGGACCTCAAAACTATTTTAAAAAAGGTACATGGGCCGAGAAGATCACGTTTGAAAACTGAAATATGCATGTTTAAACAACTTTAAAGTTTGCCTATTATTATGAAGTTATATCACCCTCCTCCATTGCATGCTCTAGGTGTGGGTTCTCTGGTTATTCAGTATACATGGTCTGCATTTGCCAAAGTGGAACCATCATCAACATCAGAACAGAATGGTTCTCCCAGAAAGTGGTGTCTTCAGATAACAAAAGTTAATGGGTGGCAAAAAGAGCTGTCCTGAACACAGATGATCCTCTTGTCCATGAGTCCTCTTTAGCAGTGATTATGGAGAAGTGGAAGGATAGTGATTATGGAGAAGTGGATAGAAAACTGAATATCTCCAAGACGACAAAGACACAGATGCCTTGAATTTGGACCCTGTGCTACCCAAGACAACAAGGTGGGACCATTGCCTTATGGCTTTGGTTAGAGCAGGTGGGCAGCCCTTTCAGACAGGAGCCAGCAGAGCATTGTCGACTGCAATGGGATATTGTTGGCAATTCAATTATAAGGCATGCAAGTGGGGATCTTATTGTAGCTATAAGCACAAGTGTTCAGGGTGCTTAGGATCCCATCCCCTGTCACGCTGCTTTAAGAAGAGGAAGTCCAGTAAGGAACAGGGGGCTTCTGAAAAAAGGTGAAGACTTTGGTGAGCCTAAGCAAGATGAAGCCGGAGTTGTTATGCCAATAGGGAGATGGGTTTGTTAGATCAGGGTTTTTGGTTTGGTTTCAGTATTCCTTTCAAAGAATCCTCAGTTCACAAGTTCGCCAGCAACCTTAAGTCAGCACTCCTTTATCCAGATGTGGTGTCGGCTAAATTGGACAAAGAAGTTCAATTGGACCCCGTAGCGGGTCCATTCACTTCATTGCCATTGGCTAACCTGAGGGTATCCCCAATCAGTATTGTCCCTAAAAATGAGCAAGGGAAATTTTGCCTCATCCATCACTTGCCTTACCCGAGGGGCAGCTATGTTAACCCCTTCGCGACCTTTGCCGGTTCAGGACCGTCATAACAAGAAGGTCACTAAATGACCTTTGACGGTCCTGAACCGTCAAAAAATTAAATAAGCTTAGAAAGTGATCAAGGATCACTTTCTTCGCTTAAACGGCCTTGCTGCAATGCCTCGATGTCGAGGCATTCAGCAAGGCCGAGATCGGCATCGGGGGCCATGTCTGGCCCCTCCCCGGGGCGTCAACAGCCGCCATACATTGTATGGCGGCGGACGCCCGTTTTAAAAGCGTTTAGGAGGCGATCAACGATCGCCTCCTAAACTTAAATGGTGTCGCTGGAATGCCTCGATCGGGAGGCATCCAGCGACACCAAACACTTACCTCTGGGTGGGCTGTGACCGCTCCGGAGAGCGGTCACAGCCGCCGCTGCCGGTGATCTTCGCCATCAAGTAAGATGGCGGCGGCCCGGGAACTACAACAATAAAGACGAAAAAGTTCGCTAGAGGGTCTCCAGACCCTCTAGAGAACTGGCTCCACTTGCTGGTTGAATACAGGTACTGCATTCAACCATGCAAGTCAATGGAGCCCAGCTTTCTAATCACTATGTGATTAGTAAAATATTCAAAAAAAAAATAAAAAAAAATAAAAAATGGAAAAAAAAAATAAAAAAAATGTGCTAACATTTAAAAATAATTATGCAGTGATGTCACTAGATGAACCATCCAGTACCAGCAAAATGTGTAAAAAAATATGTAAAAAAAGTATTAAAAAAATAAAATAAAATTAAAAAATAAAGTTTATTATTTTGAGCAAGTGCTAAAATTTCTCAAAAATCTCAACAAAGAGTTAAAATAAAAGCACTTCAAATACCCAAGGGGTGTCTAATATATAAAAAAAATGGCTGATGGGGTAAATTGGAGTGGCCTAGCTCAAAGATAAGGCATAGTGTACCTATCCAAAATGACTGACCAAAATGGAGAAAAAAAGCGCACTTCCCAAATGTGGCATTTTAAATCTGAAACAACCCAACAAACCCATGCATGTCGGGTATCACTGCACTCAGGAGATGTTCCTGAACACACATTGGGGTGTTGTTTGACAGTGACATATACCAGAACCTGTATATCTATAACTAAAGTACAATTTGTGTGAAAAAAAAAAAAAAATTACTATGACAAAGTTTGACAAAGTGTAGTTCTATAATTGGTGCATGGAAAGGGTTAAAATAACAGCATTTGGAATACCCTGGGGTGTCTAGTTTTCAAAAATATATGGTTTGAATGGGTTAAATTGAGTTAACCGGCTTCAAAGATATTCCAAAGAGGAGAGGGAGGCAGAATGACCAAATGACCACCTGAATTACGCATGCCCCAAAAGTAGCCTTTTACCAGCCAAACAATCTGACAAACCCATGCATGTGGGGTATCGCTGTACTCAGGAGATGTTGCTGAACACATATTGGGGTGTTGTTTGACAGTGACATATATCAGGACCTGTATATCTATAACTAAAGTACAATTTGTGTGAAAAAAAAAATAAAAAAAAATACTATTACAAAGTTTGACAAAGTGTAGTTGTATAATTGGTGCATGGAAAGGGTTAAAATAACAGCATTTGGAATACCCTGGGGTGTCTAGTTTTCAAAAATATATGGTTTGACGGGGTTAAATTGAGTTAACCGGCTTCAAAGATGTTCCAAAGAGGAGATGGAGGCAGACTGACCAGATTTGTTAAAAAAGATTTGGAAATCATAAAACGCTGCTTGTACTTATTGCCCTATAACTTACAAAAAACAGCAAAAAAACATAAAAACATTGGGTATTTCTAAACTCAGGACAAGTAGTAGAATCTATTTAGCTAGTTTTTTTACTTGCTTTTTTAGGTGAGTAAAAGATTTTTCAAATAAAAGTCATAAAATGTGTTTTTTTTCAATTTTTCACCATGTTTTTTTTATTTTTTTATAGTAAATAAGATGATACGATCAAAATAATGGTATCTGAAGAAAGCCCATCTTGTCCTGAAAAAAACAATATATAACTTATGTGGGTACACTAAATGGGTGAGGAGAAAATTACAGCTGAACACAAGCACCACAAAAGTGTCAAAACAGCCTCGGTCCCACAGGGTACAAAACGAAAAATGAGCCCGGTCCTTAAGGGGTTAATGATGACATCCACCTCTATAGTGTCTTATGTATCGTTTGATAGGGCTCTTCTCTGCACCAGGTTATATGGAAAAGGGCGTGGTTAGCTAAAAACAATATGGAGGCAAATTTTTGGCTATTGCCGGTACACCCAGAGTGCTTCCACAGTTTTTAAGTATGGAATTTTTTGAAATATCCCATTTTGGACATATTATTTTATGTAGACAACCCAAAAAATAAATTAATTGATTACATTAGCCAAAAAAAATAAATAAATTAAATGGGAAATATGTAAACCTGTACCCTGTAAACTTGCACTTGAAAAACAAACCAATAATGAGAAAACGATAATGAAATACTTGGGGGAAAGGAAAATGCTTCACTAATTTGTTTCGGAGTTAGGAAGAACTTGCCACTTGAAATAAATGATCTTGTTAATTCTATTTTTACTAGTCCTACTTTTCATTTCATTTGTTAGATTTTTACTGGCTCTATTACTACTGTAGTACCAGTCTTGTTTTGATGTTAATAGGCATCTATTGGTTTTCTCTATTGTGCCAATTTAATATAGAGGTCTGTAAGTCCCTTCGATTTCTTATGATGAAACCCTGCATAGTGCATTTAAAAGCACACAATAAGGTTGCATCCGAGACAGTCCCATTATCATAATAATAATTTCTAATAATTAATTAATTAATTTCTACATTTTTAGCTAAATGAATAAGTTGTTTCTTAAATATTGGGGAGAGTAATAGGAATTCATTAAGTCTCCAATTTGATATTATTTTAAATTCCTCCTTATTTTTAATTTCTATAAAAACTGGAGCGGGATCAGACCATGTCATATTTCCAATGGTTGCAGAATTGCACATTTATATAGACTTGCTATCTGACAAGAATATATCAATTCTGTAATAGGATTGGTGTACAGCGGAGTAATATGTGAAATCTATCACAAATGGATTGTGCATTCTCCAATATCCGATTTCATGTTTGTATCTGGATGCAATTCATGCATCATGCTTTTATCCAATTTAACATCCTGAATACAATTCATATCTCCCCCAATCACAAGGAAACCTTTTGAAATTTCTTGAACGCTATCAAAGATTTTCCCTAGATATTTGACTGTGGACACGGTTGGTGCATATATATTAACAAACGTGTTGGTCACATTGTTCATTTTACATAATAGAATTACATACCGTATTTGCTCGATTATAAGACGAGGTTTTTTTCAGAGCAAATGCTCTGAAAAATACCCCTCGTCTTCTAATCGGGGTCGTCTTCTAATCAGACCTCAAATAGAGGTATGATTATGAGACTAAGATCCAGATCCCCTGCACCGCTGCAGGGGACCTGGATCCTTCTGTCTCCCCCCCATTTAACACCCCCCCTCCCACCCCACACACACTTACCTGTGTTTCCAATTTCCTGCTGTATTGCCGGGGCAGCGGGTTGACGTCTACGCGATTCACTGCAGCCGGAATGAGGTGGAGCTGGCAGCGGGGGTTTGTCTGCGTCCATCGCGCAAACCTTCCCCGACTGTCAGAGATCAGAGTTCCCCGCACCGGTGCCGGTGCCGCACTAGTGCGGGGAACTCTGATCTCTGACAGCCGGGGAAGGTCTACGCGATGGACGCAGACAAACCCCCGCTGCCAGCTCCACCTCATTCCGGCTGCAGTGAATCGCGTAGACGTCAACCCGCTGCCCCGCCAATACAACAGGAAATTGGAAGCACCGGTAAGTGTGTAAGTGTGTGTGTGTGTGGGGGGATGTTAAATGGGGGCATAGGGCATTTCTGGAGGCAGAGTGCTCTGTGAAATGCCTTTTAACCCCCTTAACGCCACTCTGCCTCCTGAAATGCCTTATACCTCCCTATATGCCACTCTGCCCCATAATATGCCTTTTAACCCCCTAAATGCCAGAGTGGCATATAGGGGTATAAGGCATTTCTGGAGGCAGAGTGCTCTATACAATGCCTTTTAACCCCCTAAATGCCACTCTGCCTCCAGAAATGCCTTTTAACCCTCTATACGCCACTCTGCCTCTGCCATAATAAAAGGCATATTATGGGGCAGAGTGGCATATAGGGAGGTATAAGGCATTTCACCTTATACCTCCCTATATGCCACTCTGCCCCATAATATGCCTTTTAACCCCCTAAATGCCAGAATGGGATATAGGGGTATAAGGCATTTCTGAGCGTGTGTGTGTATGTGTGATTAATGGAATGAATGAGTATTTAAATGTTTGTGAAAGAGTGTGTGTGTGATAGCATGGATGTGTAAGGGGGGTGGGGGTGGTAGCATGGCATAGGGAGGCTGTAATCACACTTCTAACATCCCCAGGTTCCAGCATGTACTGGCTGCCTTGCCTTGATAGGAGTGTGATTGCTGTTAGCAGTATATATATATATCGCCAGAAATGCATTTTAACCCCTATATGCCACTCAGCCCCATGATATGCCTTTTAACCCCCTGTATGGCATATAGGGGTATAAGGCATATCATGGGGCAGAGGGGCATATAGGAGGGTATAAGGCATTTCTGGGGGCAGAGTGGCAAGCCTGGGGGCAGATGTGGATAACTGGGGGGGGGCAGGTTGGCAAATAAAAGGAAGTAAAAAATATATTTTTCTCAATCATAGCTTTTATTAAATATGAAAATTAGTTTACATGAATTAATATTTACTAGTAAAACTTTTTTCCCTATAGGGTAGTCATATATTCAGGCTTTTTGGTTTTTTCCTAAATTAATATTTTGATTTTGGGGGGTGGTCTTATAATCAGGGTCGTCTTATAATCGCAATATATAAGCAAATACGGTACTTATTGGTGTATATTTAAAACTCTGACACACTGATTGATGTTAACTAAAGGGTTAAAAAAACATGCTTTTTGTATTGATTAGAAACATGTTTTTATTTTTTAAACCACCTGGATTGATTAAGCTTTAGCATTTAATAAAGGGTGTTATTTTACCTACAAATCAGACTGCTTTGGAATAAGCAGATAGGTGCAAAACACTTCAAGCGTGAAGTCTGTCCCTGCAGAAGCTTTTTTTTGCTATTGTTGCTGTCCAATGATGCAAATAAAGTTATTCTATTTTGATTTTACTTTTTGCTGAAGTATGAATTAATTTATTATTTTTATATTTATTTATTTATTGCACATATGTACTGAGTGATGTATACAGAATAATTTGCTATTACTTATTGGTGTATATTTAAAACTCATACACACTGATGTTAACTAAAGGGTTAAAAGAAACATGCTTTTTGTATTGATTAGAAACATGTTTTTATTTTTTAAATCACCTGGATTGATTAAGCTTTAGCATTTAAAGGGTGTTAATCTTACCCATAAATCAGACTGCTTTGGAATAAGCACATAGGTGCAAAACACTTCAAGCGTGAAGTATGTCCCTGCAGAGGCTTTTTTTGCCATTGTTGCTGTCCAGAGATGCGAATAAAGTTATTCTATTTTGATTTTACTTTTTGCTGATTTCTGAAGTAATTTTCCTCGTGGATGTCCACCTGCTCGTTTGAATTGTGGAAGTTAAATATAGTTTTACTTTTCAAATGAAGAGTTAGACTGAATAGCATTCTTTTTAACTATTATAACTATTCTACAGGCTTTACTTACAAATTAGTTTATTTTATAATTTTCTTGCAGGGGTTTTATTAAAAGGAAAAAAACTGCAATTACATAAAAATAACTTTTTTTCCTCAAAACTGCAGTTTTTCCAGCATCAATATGCAGTTAATGTCAGGTCATGTATGAAATATATATATATATATAAATTTATTTTAATCCCTTAAAAAGTAGGGTTTTTTACACCACAGGACCAGAGCAATGTTCATGTTCTTTTTTTATTATTATTATTTTAGATTACAAATTACAAAAAGAAGACTTGTGTGTACAAGAGAAATACAAGACAAAATCCACTAAACAAAAATATAGATTATTGCAAATAATCCAAGTATAATATCGTATGTTTTTAATTTATTATATGAGGCGTATGGAGAAGTCATAATACACGTAAAAGCAAATGGGACATGTTTCCAAGATATGGATTTTTTAAGTGATGTATTTGTTACTTGGGATACACCTCTTTCCATGATTTATAAAGTGGGACCATATAAATTAATTATGTTTTTTCCACTCTCTGGCTATTATTTTCTTTGTGGCAAGAAGGAAGATATCTGAGGTTGTTTTAGTATGTAGAAGGATTGAAATTGAAGTCACAGGTATAACAATATTGTCTACACTTTAAAAAAAATCAAGAACCATGTTAAAAAATCAAGAACCAAAGTTATACAAATATGAATAGACAAATTAAATTCCATTAATCCTTACTGCTATTATTCTATTGGTTTTGATAGTATATCGTCGCACCACCCGGATTTATGTTTCTTTAATTGTTCCTATTACTTTAGATATTTTATTTTGCCATAAAAAATCATCTATTGGCAATCTAATTTACCCTGTTGCAATTGATCTATCCATAAATTCCAGAACTGATGTTTATTTCTATTCCAGGTTGATTGAGATAGAATTCCTTTTTCCATCTGACATTGAAAAATTAGTTGAGCTTTAACTTTGTTCCAAATAATCCCCTCTGGCCTTCTCCAATTTCTTGCCACTTCCATTTTGATGGCTGTTAATAAGTGAATAAGAGTTCCCTTTTATTTGTAGAAGGGAGATTTAAATGCAACAAGGCTAATCCAGGAGTGAGTTTCCATTCTCGGCCAAAAATCGCTTCCAAACGAGAGGATATTTTTTTCCAAAATGTATTAATGGGGGTACAACTCCACCAAATGGGTAGTTCCTCCGCATCTCCAACTATTGGGAATATTGTTTATATACATCTTTTGTAATATTGTTGGTACTCTGTACCATCTATTCATTAACTTAAACTGGAGTTCATTGAGATTTAAACAATGAATGTATTTATTTGTGAGGTTCAAAGCATAATTCCAGTTTATTAGATTTATATTACAATTTTTCCCATTTTTTTAACGCTAGGGAGAGGACTCTTTTTATAACAGTTAATTTAATCCAATGATTTTGGATCACATTTCTATAATCATTTGTTTTTAATATTTTTGTAAGGAGTCTAATAGATTTATTTTTATCCTCTGTTTGTAGTGAGTTGGATAAATAGCTCTTTATCCTCAAGTATTTAAAACATACTCCCGAGGGAAGAGAGTATTGTACTTGTAATGCAGCAAAGCTCTTCATACCCGTGTCTTCATATAAATCTGCAATCCTATGAATGCCTGCTTTTCTCCATAATGATAGGTTTCAATCTTGATTTAAATTTTAAATTATATTTAATGATAAGCACGGGATAATTTTATCTCTGAGTCCCATGTTTTTTTTTAATAGATCCCAACTTGTACGTAGCTGCGTAAGAACAAGGTTATTACAAGTCTTCATTAGGAGTCCTCCAAAAGGTAGAGTGTCTCTACCTGGCATGCTATCTTTAAATTCTAAATTGTACCAAGCTTCTAGGTGTGCTTTATCATATAAAGTCATTAGTATGAGGATCACTTGTGCTGCTTGAGCATAGTCTTTAATAATTGGCATGCCCAGACCACCATTATATCTCTTGTTTGTTAATAGTTGGAGCCCAAATAAATCTTGTAAACAATCTTTGAATCAATTAGGACCATGATTGCTTGATGAATTCTACCGACAAACCCAAATAAGACCAGGACCGCCACCATATATCCCCAGCTGACCCTATTAAAGGCCTTCTCAGCATCTAATGACAGGATCAGCTGGGGCTCCACCATCACCTTGCCCAAAATGTCAGCCAGAGCTCTCACATGATTAACCCATTACAAACCCTGCCTGATCTTTATGGATCAGGTTAGGGAGAACTAGTTTCAATCTCTGAGCCAAAATTCCTGCATACATTTTAGCATCTAGATTTAATAGTGCTATAGGTCTATAACCGGATACCTCTTCTGGGTTCTTTCCTGGCCTCAAGATAGGTATAATGTAACCCTCTAGAAGCTCAGTGGGAACAGCTCCCGAATCCATAAATGCATTAAAGGCTGAAGTCAGCCTATGGGCTATTTCTTCTCCAAACACTTTATAAAAATTGGCATTAAAACCATCTGGACCCGGCGGTTTTTTTAAGTTTCAATGCTCTAACTCTGTCTTTAACTTCTTCTCTCGTTATGGTTCTATTTAGGTCATTTAACCTATCTTTTGTAAGTTTAGGAAAGGCCCTGGCGCGAAAGTAATTTTTATCTCAGCATTTGAGCTCATCTGTGGGATATTATACAGGGTAGTATAAAACGCATTGAAAGCCTGTCCTATCTGGTTGGGAGTAATCAAAGTTTTGCCATTATGGACTATTTTTATGATTCTATTTCTAGCCCTTTTGTTCTTTAATAAATTAGACATCATCTTACTAACTCTATTTCCTTTGTAGGATCTATTTATATTCAAGGAATTCAGAGTTGTAGTTGCTCTTTCTTTAAGTAATTGATTTATCTTATTTTTAAGTTCTTCAACCTTTTCTGTTAGCTGAGTTGATGGTGCTTTTTTATTTTCAACATACACCTGGTGGAGGGTGATGTACATCTCTTAAAGAGATGCTTCTGCCGTTTTTTTGCCTGAGCCCTCATCTTGATAAAATGACCCCTAATGGCAGCCTTATATGCACACCAAAGAGTGCCCGCTGATATTTCCTCGGTGTCATTTTCATTCATGGTTCCCCTTTTGGTCATCTTATCGAGATGTGGGTCCAATACGCAATTAAATAATATTAATAAATAGAAATGGCCCCTGTTTGATTTTCATTACTTTCTGGATAAGAGTTGAAAGGAAAGGGACCGGGGACTTATTTGGGGCATAAGCATTTACTAGAGTCATTAATTTCTTGTTTATTTCAGTTACGATAACAATAAATCTACCATCAGGGTCTAAGTCAACTAATTTTATATTTATATCCAGCCCACTAGCAAACAAAATTGCGACTCGTCAATAATTCAGTAGAATATCAGTAGAGTTTAATGGCTTCTAAATTATAAAAACAAGGAAACCAGAAATGGTGCAGTATCATCACAAACATGGACCAGGAAGTCTGGATGCACTTACAGTTGGAAGACGCACAGCTATATAGAAATAGTGTGCAGAAACGCAATGTAAAAATTTTTTAATCTATACAAAGAAGGAAGTACATATTCCAAATAATCACAAAAAGACTTTTTACAGTTTTATTCGTTGATTTTTTATTGAGAAATATTTATACCAAACGAATCTATATATATGTGTGTTTATTTATCGAGATTGAGAAGGCAATTGATCTCTCTTTTATTATTGCGTACTAGACGTTTTTAACTGAAGCGGTAGAGTCACACAACGTGATCTAAAGACGTCCAAACGAACCCGCGAAGTTCCGAGAGGACAGCTGCTTCTTTTACTCTTCACGACGTACGCGATGACGCGACTCCATACACTACGGCAACGACGCTTTGATAGGCTGGTAGCCGTACGACATACGCGATGACGTGAGGCAACTGAAACCCGGCAGTCTTCGTGTATTTAAACCGAGGAATGAACACGAACAGAACTGATTACTTTTACTGAATACACATATCATTGGATTTGATTTTTCTCCTGAAGAAGCCAACGAACAATTGGCGAAACGCGTTGAGAGAGCTTTGCAGATCGCCATAGCAGCTGACTTGGGACTGTCTTTGTTTGCATTTCGTTTTTGCACACTATTTCTATATAACTGTGCCTCTTCCAACTGTAAGTGTAT
Source organism: Spea bombifrons (assembly GCF_027358695.1). Classification (NCBI taxonomy): domain Eukaryota; kingdom Metazoa; phylum Chordata; class Amphibia; order Anura; family Pelobatidae; genus Spea; species Spea bombifrons. The sequence continues at coordinate 44,437,331 of NC_071088.1, forward strand.
CCAGACTTCCTGGTCCATGTTTGTGATGATACTGCACCATTTCTGGTTTCCTTGTTTTTATAGATTTTAGAAGCCATTAAATTCTACTGATATTCTACTGAATTCTTGACGAGCCTGCTGTGTCCAACTTGTTTGTGAGTGGATCTGATACCCTATTCATTTTTTCTATTGTGTATACATATTGCACTATTATTGTTGTTTTTTTCCTCCCCATCTATATGCGCTCCATGGTTGTCGTATTGTGTTGTTTAAACACCTTGAGGAAGAGTGTTATTGGAAGCTGCTTTTGATTGGGAAGTATTAATATAATTTTTATCATATTCATGTATCATCATACACGTGGAATTTGGGTTTTTGCTTTCTTTTTTAATGACGCCTGAATTAATAAGGGAAATCTCTGAGTTTTCATATTAACTTTATCTATAACTCTCCAGTGCGTTTTTTGAATGAAACATATTTTCATATCTTCTGTCCCTATACGGTTTAAGAATATTGAACGCTTTTGAGAGGAATTTAATCCCTGGGCATTGATGATGGGAAATCTAAGCATTCTGATCTGGTTTTTTGGTATCAAATAGGAACATCCTGGTGGTATCATATAATTGGCCATTAGAAAAAGGGAAATTTACATATACACATATAACATTTACACAACATATAGAAGAACGAATAGTAGTAAGCATCCCACTTCGTAGATTGGTTACATACTTCCGCATGTGCCTCTAATAAAACAAACACGGACATTTGCCATCTCACTAATGGCGGTCGGAGCCCTCATGGGGCAATAACATTACTTCTCAAATCCCGTATAAAGAAAAAAGAGATGGGAAAGAGAGAAGAAGGGAAAAAAATGTGGATGTACAAACATTCTGCATTGTTGCATCTCCAGCATATTCGAGGGGTTGATTCTAGTGGGGACTAATTATTAATTAGTCAGTGGTCCGGCACTCAGTGTGTCAGAGCAAAGTGCCGGCGCTTTGCTCTGACTCATTACTAAGTGCCGGAACTCTCGCGGTACTCCAGTGTCATAATCCGCGCAGTCTGGAGCAAAGTGCCTAAATTTAATTTTTGTACCAAAGTTGAGTATGGAATAATTTTTCTTTGGTATATAATATCTGCTATTTTAGATATCCCAGCGATCTTCCAAGCCCCTAGAGAGAGGTCTCTAATCACGTTTTCTAGGAGTTGGATATCCAGAGTTTATAACAATTTCTCTTTGATACCCATTTTCTTCTTGAGAGTAAACCAAGCCGGGACTATCCCCTCTAAAATCATATTTGTCCCTTTTATTTAATTAATTGTTGCTGCGGTGTCTAATGACCAGATTATCGAGTTTATATTTTTAACTCCACATGCCCTACATTCAAGCCCATACCATACTCATGATTCTGAAGTTATCATTTGTGTTTTAATTATATAAAATAATATATTTTAACCTATCCCCCATTATTTTTGCCTTGATTCAAGGTTTTTTACCGTCCACGCAAAATTAATAAAACTAGTATATCTAGCCAACTTTGTGGGAAGAGGCAACATACGAAACAAATATATACATCTCCGCAAAAAATATGCTCTCAGGGCATTTATTCTGCCCCACCAGGATAATTCCACTTGTCGACATTCCTTCAGTAATTTATCGGTAAGTCTTAGTAAATGTAAGAAATTAACTTCAAGTATGTTGTTTATCGAATTTGGTATAATTATACCAAGATAATTGAATCCTTTGGGGCTGGTACCAAGGTTAAAGCAATGTTCATGCTCTTAAAATGAATGCTGCCAAATCATGAAGTGTGTAGCACATAAAAACTGCATGTCCTCTGTTGCATCACTCACGATGGTGTTCTAAAAAGCAACATCAGCACAAGTACTGTGCATCAGAAATTTCATGACATGAGTTTTCATGGCTGAAGAACTGCACACAAGATGAAGATCGCCATGCACAGTGCCAAATGTCAGTTGGATATTACCGCCGCTGTAATCTGGAGAGCAGTAGAAACATGTTCTCTGACATTAAGTGTGCTGGTTCAGCCCTAGAGGAGCAGAGTAACTCAAATGCAGTCATGGGTCTACGGTAATTTGCATGTCTCAGTAAAGAAAAAGTAAAGTGAGTCAGCTGGTTGTAAAAAAATAGATCTTGTACTTTCAGGGAATTAGTGTTAATCAGTTCTCGCAAAGGTCGCACAGAATCTTGTGTAAGTACATGGTGCATATGGAGAATACCAACAGGTAATGGTGAGAGCCTGCTAGCTCTGTTGGAAAGGTAACCAGGTACAAATGCCGGATTATCCAACAATGGGAAAAGTGGGTTAGGATAGGACGTCAATTGACCTTTAGATACATATTTCTTAAGTATCCGAAGGGTCGGAGAGATAGTAGGGTGTCTAAATAGCGCACAATGCCTATGCATGTCCAGCAGCCAAGGAAAGGAATGGACAGGGTGGGGTAGCACCTCCTCCTCCAGCAAGACCCATTGTTTAGGAACCCGAATCGACCATTCATTTATTCTGCTCAAGTGCGCTGCATGGAAATACAGTTCCAGATTAGGGACACCCCTGCACACCCTTCAATTTAAGGCGTGTGAGATGTGAAAAAGCAAGGCTGGATGTGACCAGATATAATTCGAAAAAACTTGTGACATTTTCTAAAGAAGGCTTGGGTAATGAATATAGGGAGTGTTTGAAAAAGATAAAGGAAACACAGCAAGATATTCAATTTTATAAGCACTATTTTCCCAAACCAGGAGATATGGGAATAAGACCAGCGTCTTATGTACAGGAAGGGGACATAATTCGAGGAGTATAACTAGGAAAGGTTCCCAAGAATCTGCAGTCCCAGCTATTTAATAGAGGTGTCACACTATTTAAAGGGAAATGAGAGCACAAATCGAGTTTAGTCTAGTCAGTGACATGAACACCCAGAATCTCTGATTTATCTAGATTAATTTTATAATTTGAGAGTTTCTGGAAACTATCTAATTCATGAAGTACGTGTGGTAAGGAGGAAACAGGGTCCAAATGCATGCACAGCATATCGTCCACAAACAGTGCAAGCTTATGCTCCACCTGAGAAACTAGAATCCCTTTAACATCAACATTAAATCTAATGGCATTGGCGAGAGGTTCCATGCTCAAAATGAACAAAATGGGGGAAAGGGGGCATCCATGGCGTGTGCCATTCGACAGGTGGACCGGCTCTGAAAGATTTCCATTGACCCTAATTCTGGCAGAAGGATTGAGTAAAAATCCTCAATCTAACTCTGAAAAGTCTCGGTACGCCCAGCCCTTCGTGCAGCGTCGTTTAACAGCCTGGACTCCCCACTGACAGCAGAAGCCGGCTTTGGCAGCTTTCTGCTGACCGATTGCCTGTAACAGTCCGGCATGAAAGCCGGTAAGCTATTACACGTAAACTGCCCTATCGCGCAGTTTCAAACGCACGATCGGGCATTCCCTGCGGGCATATCCTGCCCTCCGATGAGGCACAGAGACGCTGCGATCTCTATGCAGGTCTCTATGCAGGTCTTGTCGCCATCTTTATGTATCTATATTTAGTCTCGTAACGCTCAGGATACCATAAGAGCTTTTTCCATTTTTAATTAAAACATTATATGCCGCCCTTAGTTACAATGAGAAGGCTAAGGTTCTTATCTCACAGATGTTTAATGCACATATCAGGTTCCAACCAAGACATTTACATCAAAACTGCAGAACAAAATAAAGAAGATAAATATGAAAGACAAATCAATAGACATACAGTCAATTACATAACAAAACACATGACTTGAAACTCATAATTAGACAGATATACATCTACATACCACTTTTGCCTGCTTGTGAGCTACGAGAGGGGTTTGTATCTTGAAGTTTCTTAATCAGATGGCTTATGATTCTCAGAGATAACTTTATGACCTATGACAAGACTGTTCAATCTTTTGTGGAAGTTGAAAAAGTTCGCTCCACTTGCAGGTTGAATACAGGTACTGCATTCAAACATGCAAGTCAATGAAGCCCAGCTTTCTAATCACAATGTGATTAGTAAAATATTCAAATAATAATAAAAAAATGTGCTAACATTTAAAAGTAATTATGCAGTGATGTCACCAGAGGAACCATCCTGCAAAATGTGTAAAAAAAAAAACTAAAATAAAGTTTATTATTTCGAGCAAGTGCTAAAATTTCTAAAAAATCTCAACATAGAAAGCGTTTAAATAAAAGCACTTCAAATACCCAAGGGGTGTCTAATTTAATAAAATGGCTTGATGGGGTAAGCTGGAGTGGCTGGGCTCAAAGCGCACTTCCCAAATGTGGCAAACCCATGCATGTGGGGTATCACTGCACTCGGGAGATGGTGCTGAACACACATCGGGGGGTTGTTTGATAGTGACGCATACCAGGAGCTATGAATTCATTCCTGAGGTACAATTTGTGTGGAAAAATTTTGGCAAAGGCAGGTGGTAGAATCCAGGGTTAAAATACCAGCATTTGAAATACTTTGGTGTCTAGTTTTCAAAAATATATGGTTTGATGGTGTAAATTGAAGTAGCCGGCTTCAAAGATCTTCCAAAGAGGAGATAGAGGTAGAATGACCAAATAACCACCTGAATTACGCATGTCCCAAAAGTAGCCCTTTACCCGCCAAACAATCTGACAAACCTATACATGTGGGGGGTATCACCATACTGAACACATATTGGGGTGTTGTTTGACAGTGACATATACCAGGACCTTTATATTTATAACTAAATTACAATGCGTGCGTGAAAAAAAAAAATTACTATTACAAAGTTTGACAAAGTGTGGTTGTATAATTAGTACATGGAAAGGGTTAAAATACCAGCATTTGAAATACCTTGGGGTGTCTATTTTTAAAAAAAATATATGGTTTGATGGGGATTAATTGAGTTAACCGGCTTCAAAGATGTTCCAAAGAGGAGATGGAGGCAGAATGGCCAGATTTGGAAAAAAAAGGTTTGGAAATAATAAAACGCTGATCCCCCCCAGATATGCTTTATACCACCTATATGCCAATCTGCTCCCTGATATGCCACTCTGCCCCCCAGATTTGCCTTATAACCCGATATGCCTTATACCCCCTATATGCCATTTTACCTCCCTGATATGCCTTATACGCCCCTATTTACCAGTCTGCTTCCCCGATATGCCTTATTCCCACCCCTATATGCCCCCCCGACTTACCAATGCATCCCTAGATTGCAAGAAACGTTCCTCTTTTTGTCATTGGAAGAATATTACATTTGGGCAATAAGTTATGTGTTCTATCTGCTATCTATCACAGGAACTTCTCATACACCGGGATGTTCTATGGTATTCCAGTAAGAAAGGGAAATAAATGGTACAATCTGAATTCCTGATAAAATTTTTTACATAAACGTCTCTTCATTTTGTTGAACTTAATGTAATTATGACACGTTATACACACATAAACATTATACGTATATATGGAAATATTTATAGGATTATGTTCTGCTTCTTTCTTGGTGTTGTGGCTGTCTTGTTGCTGTACGCACCTGCATGCTAAGCCAGACTTGCTTCTGTTTTGTTTCGAAAAGCATTCTGTGACATAATGGTGGTTCTGGGTGCATGTGCACACAACCCACGCAGCAGCCATGCTTGTAGCCATAATAAAGGGAAGCGTCAATGGTTTAAGATTTTTAATATATTTTCTTGACTAGCCATAGTACCCATTAGAAACTGACACTTTTCAGCAACAGTTTGCCCACTGACAAATACACGATCAGTTTATAATTGCAATGGTAGGTTTATTTGAACATGAGAAACAGAATAACAACAAAAAATCGAGAATAAGGCATTTCAAACAAGTTTTAAATTGATTTGCATTTTACTCAGTGATATAAATATTTGATCCCTTTGCAGGGATAATAATCGCACCGTTGTCACATTCTAACGAAGCTGGTTGGCCGTGGTTTTATAGCCATACCTGGGAACTTTTGGCCTCCGGCTACCTGGAGCCTTGCCTTGTCGCCGCTGATGTAGGCGGGCGGTCCCGCTAATCCAAACATTCTAGTCCCAAATAAACACTTTTGTTTTGAACTACAAGATTGTATCGTTTCCGTTATCTCCTGAAGTGGCGATGTTTTGGTTGGCCCAATTGATCGTTCCTCCAAAAACCCACACATATTGTGACTGCTGTGCCTCGTAAATGTATACTTCACCACTGGATCCACCCTCAACCACCCACTCTCCCACTTTTCCAAGTTAAATTATTCCACCTGTTTAGGATGGATTGGATGCATGCCACGATGACTAAAGAGAAATCTACTAGTAAATTCTTTGAAACCTGGGCTACGTACATCTCCACGCTGAAACCACACACACAATTACTGATCCAATCTGCCTTTCAACATATCTCGTGGTATAGTCTCCAACTCTTGCAGGGCAGGGCCCGACTGTAATTGCATAGTGTCTGGTGCCGTTTACGACCTGATGTTACACAGTGGGCAACCTCCCTTTTTTTTTTCCTTACCACCAAGCAGAAGGTTTATATGTTCTTGTTTGTTATATTATGTTTAATAGATTGCATCTATGTATGCTCATGACTATGGATACACATAAAAATGTTTACCTCACAATGAGGGCCCTTACATTTACTCATGTTGTTTGACACACATCAATATTTCACCACCTCACCTAATCAGTGGAATTTTGTCATATAACATGTAATCCACCCTCGAGTGTTGGGAATTACTCATGATATTGAAACCATGTTGCACCATTGTGGTCTTTATTACATATATTCAACTTACATGTGCTCTTAACAGTAATTATTCTGCGACAGTCATGTTGTAACAACTCTGTACCCTTTTATATAAATTGTGCGAATGGAATTGTAATCGGAGATTTGATGTGGACTTGATGGTGCTTTGTTTGTCACCCCCCCCCCCTTTTTTCTTTCTGTATACTTGATGTGAGAAACAAAGAGAACAAATGAAGAAACTCGAAATAAAAAGTTTAAAAAAAAAAATACCAGCACTTGAAATACCTTGGGCCGTCTAGTTTTCAAAAATATATGGTTTGATGGGGTAAATTGAATTGTCCGGCTTCAAAGACATGGGGGCAGAAGGACCAGATGTCAAAATTCCAAGTTGAAAACCTGAATTGTGAATGTGCCAATTGTGGCCTTTTAGCCCTGAAATACCCAATATGGGCGATATCACTATACTCAGGAGATGTTGCTAAACACATATTGGGGTGTTTGGCAGTGACATATACCAGCAACTGTAAATTTATACCTAAATTACAATTTATGCAATAAAAAACACAAAATAAATTACTACCTCAAAGTTTGACACAAGGGTGGTAGCAGAATTAGCGCATGAAATACCAGCATTTTATATACCTTGGGATGTCTAGGTCTTAAAAAAAATATATGGTTTGATGGGGTAAATTGCATCGGCTGCAGTGGCGTCGCTACAGGGGGGCAAGGGGGGGCAATTGCCCCCCCTAGGTTAATCCTTGCCCCCCCCTGTTGCCCCCTGCCGAATTTGGAATAAAGTCGCAATGTGACTTTAAATCCCGGTTTTTTTTATTTTATTTTTTTTAAATTTGGAGGAGAGAGAGGATGCAGCCCGCGTAAGATCGGCAGCCAAGGCAACCGATCTTACACGGGCCGCACCTCGAGCCCTGCAACTTACCTGTGGGAGGGTCTTCTGCACTGCATAGAGGAAGCGGAAGCCAGAAGAGAAGGCAGAGGGAGGCCGCGCCCCCTGCTGAGGTCTGTGAGCGGCGTAGAGGAGCTGCAGTGCAGGTAAGGGGGTGGGGAGGGTGTTTGAATGAGTGGGGAGGGTGTTTGAATGAGTATGAGTGTAAGTGCTGGAACCTAGGCATGATGGGACTGTGATTGCTGCTAGCAGTCACACTCCTATCATGCCAAGTCAGCCAGTACATGCTGGGGGGCAGCTAGCTAGGTTTCAGCATGTACTGGCTGACTTGGCATGATAGGAGTGTGATTGCTAACAGCAATCACAGTCCCATCATGCCTAGGTTCCAGCATTTACTTGTTGGATGTGTAAGTGCTGGAACCTAGGCATGATGGGAGTTTGATTGCTGTTAGCAATCACACTCCTATCATGCCAAGTCAGCCAGTACATGCTGGGGGCAGCTAGCTAGGTTTCAGCATGTACTGGCTGACTTGGCATGATAGGAGTGTGATTGCTAAAAGCAATCAAAGTCCCATCATGCCGAGGTTCCAGCACTTACACATCCATCCAGTAAATGCTGGAACCTAGGCATGATGGGACTGTGATTGCTGTTAGCAATCACACTCCTATCATGCAAAGTCAGCCACTACATGCTGGTACAGACCCCATACTGCTGGCAGCATCAATACACAAGGGGGCAGCTAGCTAGGTTTCAGCTTGTACTGGCTGACTTGGCATGATAGGAGTGTGATTGCTAACAGCAATCACAGTCCCATCATGCCTAGGTTCCAGCATTTACTGGTTGGATGTGTAAGTGCTGGAACCTAGGCATGATGGGACTTTGATTGCTGTTAGCAATCACACTCCTATCATGCCAAGTGCTGGAACCTAGGCATGATGGGACTTTGATTGCTTTTAGCAATCACACTCCTATCATGCCAAGTCAGCCAGTACATGCTGAAACCTAGCTAGCTGCCCCCCTTGTGTATTGATGCTGCCAGCAGTATGGGGTCTGCACATCACTTACAGCCACCCTGTACCAGCATGTACTGGTTGCCTGGGTATGATAAGAGTGTGATTGCTGTGTGGGCAGTGTGGACGCAACCTGTGATCTATCCCTGTAATTTAGGGGTTTTTAAATATACCTTTTAATGACGTGTTTTTATATGAATTCCAATTGATCTATACCTGCAAAGCTGGGTTTTTGCGTTATTCTGTAGAGCCGTATCTATATATTTCCATACATTATTTATGTGTACCTGCAAATACAGGGTTAATATGTCTTATTCAGCTGATTAATACCTGCAATGCTGTTTCCATGTATTTATTTGATCTATACCTGCAATGCTACGAATACAGGATTTGTATGTCTGATTCTGTTTATTTGATATATACCTTCAGTGCTGAGATCACAAGTGAATATCAGTTGATCTATACATGTAAAGCTTGGTTTGTGTGTTAATGTGTTGATCTATACCTGCTATCAGCAACTGGGGCTAATATTAATATATATGGGCAGCAGGGGCATCAATACACAAGGGGCAAAAACACTAAGGAGGGTATAAACGACAATGCAGTGTGAAAAATCCATCCTGATGTAGATGTCTGTGACATAGATTGTATCCTGCTGTTTGTGTGTTTTTGGTTATCAGTGTAGCAGAGCCTGTCCTTGGGTGTGTGTGTATCGGTGTTGGTGTGGCAGAGCCTGTCCTGGTGTGTGTTTAGGTGTTGGTGTGGCAGAGCCTGTCCTGGTGTGTGTATAGGTGTTGGTGTGGCAGAGCCTGTCCTGATGTGTGTGTTCAGTTGTCAGTGTGGCAGAGCCTGTCCTAGGGTGTGTGTTTGGATGTCAGTGTGTCAGAGCCTGTCCTGGTGTGTGTGTGTCTGTGTGACAGAGCCTGTCCTGGTGTGTGTGTGTGTTTGGTTGTCGGTGTGACAGAGCCTGTGTTGGAATGTGTGCCCTCCTGAAGTTGTAGTGACTTCAGGGGACAAAACGTTCAAAACGACAAAACGTTCAAGGCCCTGAAATCATTTAGTGGAAAAGTTATTTATTCTGTTATAATATTTATTTCAAGGATTAGTCGCACTCAATTGTGGCTTCAGGCTTCCCGTGTTGAATGACCAAGTATTATTTTAGCCCAATAACAAAAGTATAATTCCATAGCACATTATTTTTGGAAATTATGAATGCCCCCCCAGTTTGACTGTGGTATCTTGTGTGCCCCCCTATATATTGTTTCTAGAGTCGCCACTGATTGGCTGACATAAAAGATGCCCGCAATAGCATACGGGGGCAGAATTGCCTGATTTGGGAAAAATGGCTTTGAAATATTGCTCTACAACTTGCAAAAAACACTGGGTATTTCTAAACTCAGGACAAATAGCATGATCTGTTTAGCAGGTTTTTGTCATTATCTCCTTTTATAGGAAATTACATGATATGACAAAAATGGTATCTGAAGAAAGCAATAAGTAACTTGTGTGGGTACACTTATTGGGAGAGGAGAAAATGTACATCTTAACACGAGCACCGCAAGTTCTTAAGAGGTTAAATAATATTACTATTTACACTGACACAAAAAAAAGTTGCACTAAATAGGGGAAGAGAGAGTGAAAGAGAGAGAGTGACGCAGTCAAGGAGAGAGAGAGAGACACACACACACACACTAGGGCTGCAACAACGAATCGATAATAATTATTAAAATCTTAATCAATGATTTTCATTATCGATTAGTTGAATTGATTTTTATCGATTTATAAAATGCTCTGAAAAGCTCCCCTCCTTCTAGAATCCGACCTCAAATAGAGATTGGATTATAACACTAGAATCCAGATCCCCCGCAGCGTTGGTAAAACTTTGGGAAATAATGTGTTTTGGGTTCTTGCAACTTAAAATTGTGAGAGAGATAAAAGTGTTAATGACATATCTTAATGTAAATAAATAAACAAACATTTGCATATTTGGTTTTTTTTATCCGAATAATCGAAAAAAATAATCGATTATGAAAATAATCATTAGATGCAGCACTAACACAGATTGCGACGGAGAAAGCGAGACATGCACTCACACAGCGCTGCAGGAGACCTGGATTCTCCTCTCTGTCAGCCGTTGGGTGTCTGTGTGTAGCGCGCAGACATCCTCCTCTTCTCCCCTCCACTTCCACTGTGGCTTCTGTTACTGAATGCCGGCGACATGTGACCTTCCAGTGCTCAGTTTGCATTTTAGTGTGCGATGTGCGCAACCTCCGCTACTTCCCTTCACTTCCACCTGCCCCACCAGGGGTTAATACATCAACAGAAGAAAAACGGGGCAAATAAGCACCACTGGGTAAGCTAATCATGGAGTATTATCTTTATTTTTATGCTTCTGTTGATATATTAACCCCTGGTGGGGCAGGTGGAATTTTTTCGGGATCTATTAATTTTGTGCATTCTTGAATCTGTGTTTTTTTTTTTTTGATTGCTGTAATATTTGATTTATTGTTTGTATTGTCCATATATTTATATTTGTCTATTTCTTAAAACATATTTTTATACCTATTTTAGCTCTGTCAGTTTCTTCTATATCAGGGGGCATAAGACATATCTGGGGGTATAAGGCATATCAGGGGGCACAATGGCATATAGATGCTAAAAGGCATATTGGGGGACAGAGTGGCATATTATTATTATTATTATTATTATTATCTTTTATTTATATAGGGCCAACAGTTTACGCAGCGCTTAAAACAATACATAAATTCAAGGGATATGACAATACAAGAATTGACAGACTAAGACAAACCGATACATTTGGTGGAGAGAGCCCTGCTCGCAAGCTCTCTCTAGAGGGAAAAATGGGGTGACAAACAAACATTTTTGTGGATTCTTGGGTGAGGAATGGGCGGATACGAGAGATGTTTTTTAGGTGCAGGCGGCAGGATCTGGCGAGGGACTGAATGTGAGGGATGAAGGAGAGGTTTGAGTCAAGGATGACCCCAAGGCATCGGGCCTGGTTAGTAGGAGAGATAGTTGTGTTGTTAATGGTGATAGAGAATTCAGGTAGTGGAGTGGAGATGGAGGGAGGGAAGATAATGAGTTCCGTTTTAGAAAGATTAAGTTTCAGGTAGTGTTGTGACATCCATGAAGAAATAGCAGACAAGCAGCTGGTGATCCGGGACATGAGAGATGGAGAGAGATCAGGAGAAGACAGATAGATTTGGGTATCATCTGCATATAGATGATACTGGAGGCCAAATGAGTTGATTAGTTTGCCAAGAGAAGAAGTATAAAGAGAGAACAGCAGAGGGCCAAGGACTGAACCTTGGGGGACACCAACCGAAAGTGGAAGGGGCGATGATGAATTGCCAGAGAAGTTGACAGAGAAGGAACGGTTAGACAGATATGAGGAGATCCAGGAGAGAGCTGTATCTCGAATGCCTATAGAAGCAAGTGAGTCAAGAAGAAGGTGGTGATCAACAGTATCGAAAGCAGCAGAAAGATCCAGTAGTATTAGAATAGAGTAGTGACCTTTAGCTTTGGCAGACAGCAAGTCATTGGAGACTTTTGTTAGAGCTGTTTCAGTAGAGTGAAGGGGTTTGAAACCAGACTGTAGAGGGTCAAGGAGGGAATTAGAGGAGAGGAAGTTAGTGAGGCGATTGTACACAATCCGTTCAAGCAGCTTAGAGGTAAAAGGAAGCAGAGAGATAGGGTGGTAGTAAGTCAAACAGCCGGGATCTGAGGAAGGATTTTTTAGAATTGGTGTGATTAGCGCATGCTTGAAGGCAGATGGTACAGATCCAGATGATAGAGAAAGATTAAATAGGTGGGTAAGTGATGGACCAAGGGATGGGCATAGAGACTTTGTGAGGTGTGAAGGGATGGGGTCAAGGGGACAGGTTGTTGGGTGAGAGGAAGAAAGAAGAGTGGCTATCTCTTCTTCGGTTGTAGGGGAAAAGGCAGTTAGTATAGTAGGAGTAGAGAGGGTGGTGGTGAGTGGTGTAGGAGGGAGTTGTAAGGAAGAGAGGTCTTTTCTAATAGTCTCGATCTTCTCTTTGAAGTGGGTAGCAAGATCTTGGGCAGTGAGAGAGGTTTGTGGTGTGGGTGTGGAGGGACAGAGAAGGGAGTTGAAAGTAGAAAAAAGGGGTCGTGGGTTGGAAGAAAGAGAGGATATGAGAGTGGAGAAGTAGAGCTGTTTGGCAAGAGAGAGGGCAGAGTTGTAGGTGTGAAGCATGAATTTATAATGAGTAAAGTCTTCGCTGGATTTTGATTTTCTGAAGTAGCGCTCAGCTGTGCGGCAGCACTTCTGAAGATACCGTGTGGTTTTGGTATGCCATGGTTGGCGTTTAAATTGTCGGGGGTAACTTGTAGTAATTGGAGCTATGGTGTCGAGGGATGAAGCAAGTGTGTTGTTGTAAAAAGAGGCTGCTGTGTCTGGGCAGGAAAGGGTTAACATGGAAGGTAAGAGAGGTTCGAGTGAGGCTGACAGTTGGGTAATGGTATTTTCTGGTAATGGCCTACAAGTATGAGGTGAGCGCTGTAAGTTTGTCTTGTTAGACAGAGGGAAGGGGTAGATGGAGAAATCTGAAAGGGAGCATGATCTGGAGAAGACCAGATCAAGTGAGTGTCCCTCGATGTGCGTAGGGGAATTAGTCCATTGAGAGAGACCAGAGGAAGATGTCAGGGAGAGGAGTTTGGAGCTAGCAGAGTTGTTAGATATATCTAAAGGAATGTTAAAGTCACCCAGAATAAGACAGGGGATATAGGAGGTATAAGGGATATCAAGGGGCTCAGTGGCATCTCTGGCATATAGGAGGGTATAGGGCCTATATGGGGATAGAGTAGCATATAGGAGGTATAAGGCATTTCTGGGGCAGAGTAGCAAGCTGGGGGGAGATGTGCATAACTGGGGGGCAGGTTGGCAAATAAAAGAAAATATAAACGAGGTATTTTTCTCATAGTTTTTTTTAAACAAGAAAAAATAGTTTACATGAACATTTACTAGTAAAACTTTTTTTGGTATTTTGGTAAAACTTTGAGAAATAATGTGTTTTGGGTTCTTGCAACTTAAAATTGTGATAGAGATAAGAGTGTTAATGACACATCTTAATGTAAATAAACAAAACATTTGCATATTTGTTTTTTTTAACCCCTTCAGGACCGGGATTTTTAAGCTAGGGTGTCGCTAAAGGACCAGAGCCGTTTTTGTGTTTTTGCCATGTCTTTCTTTAACTGTAATTTCTCTCTTATCAATTGGTGCACCCACACAAATCATATATTGTTTTTTTCAGCACAAGTAGGGCTTTCATATGAAACCATATTAAGCTGGGTAGTACATTGTTTTATTTGAAATAAATTGGAAAAAGTGGGGAAAAATGTACACACATTGAACCAATGGGAAAAAATTATCCCAAATATATTCATTAACTTGTCCTGATTTGGAAACCACCCAACATGGCCAGGATTTTTATCTATTTGGACCGGTATAGGGCAAATATTGCAAGGCATGCATCACATGTTTGAAATGTAATTTTTTTCAAATTTGGCATGGTAGTCTAATAACTGCAATAGTTGTCACAGATACTGATTATCCCCCCAAAATTATATGTTTATGAACAGTAGATAAGTCAAGGTGTACAACTAGGGTCATTTTGACACTTTTCAAACAGGGATTTTATTGCCAATTGTTTTTTTTGCATATGTTGCAATGTTGCTTTAGATTTTATATTATATTTTGTATAGAATATGTGCAACTGCAGAAAAAAACACCAAATTGTGTTCACCAACTTCCCCCGGTTCCAACAAGGCATGGTTCATGCATTTTTTGAGGAAGCTATGAGGGCAAAACTGGAACATGCCCATTTTCGTTTTCACATTTGGAATTTTCAGAAATTGGTTTCCAGGGCCCATATCCCATTTGGGACATTTTGGAAGCCCCCCAGTGTAAATTACCCCATAAAAGTATATATTTATGAACAGTAGACGAGTCAAGGTGTTGAACTAGGGTAGTTTTGACAGTTTTCAGCTAGCCATTTCTTCACTGATGTCTGCCAAACTTCACAGGGAAATTATTTTATTGCGTTTTTAACGCATATATTTCAATGTTGCACTGAATTTCTTGCACACCATAAGTGCAACAGTGGAAGAAAACACCATATTTTGTTCACCAACATCCCCCGATTCCAACAAGGCCTCACATGCATGGTTCATGCATTTTTTTAGGAAGCTATGAGGGCAAAACTGGAACATGTGCATTTACATTTTTTTAAATATTTTTTTTATCAGATTGCTTGTAAGTGACAGGTTTAGGCCGCTGACATCAATCAGGGAGACCGATCAATAATCAGCGACTTAAAATGTCACCGACAAGTGATCAGGTAATGATTTTTTCATTTATTAATAATTTGTGTTTTTTCATAATTACCCTAGATGACCCCTCTCTCTTTGTAGAACAGGGTCATCCGTGGGCGGCCATAATGATCCGATCACTCCTATTGGCCAGGAGCGATCTGATCAGCCCAGCATTTGACCTGGAAGCACCCTGGACTTTCAGGTCAGTGCTGTTATTTTTTTTAATTATTATTATTATTTAATTATAATTTTTTTTAAAAAAAAAATTTATTATTATTTTTTAACATTTTTTTTAACTCTTTCAATGCTGATGCACCATTGAAGCACAGCATTGACTGATATTTAGTCCCCACAAGCTTGTGGGGACTAGTATTAACCCCTGCAATGCTGCGATGCGGGTCATACACAATCGCAGCATTGAAGGGGTTAATTGAGGAAGAGGGGGGTAGGGGTTAACTGAGGAAGGGTGGGGGTGGGGGGGGCTGGTCTCCACACTTATGTGGAGACCAAAGAGCCCTGTCTCCCTGTCCCTGAAGCTGCCTCTGGCAGCTGGGACACAATCTCCAATAGACTGGAGATTGTAGGGGAGGAGTCTCTCTGATCAGCCCTACAGGGCTGATCAGAGGACTTCTGGGGGCTCGTTTTTGCTGTTGCTGGTCTGCCTGGACCACCAGCAGCAGAACCCCCTAAAAAACGGGAATTAACCCCTTCAATGCCGCGATCGCGATAGCGCGAGACTCTGCATTTCCTGTGACAGCTTTGTATTGAATAATACTTCTGAAGATGACGCTTCGGCCAAAAGCTGGTGGTGGCGGAGCCGGCGGCAGGTGAGAGTCTTTAAGACATTTGTTACTTTGATGTAACGGTGTATGTTTTATCTGCTTTAACTTTGATTTGATTTGTTTTGATACTGAATTTAAAGCTACATTACATTATATGAGGCGGTAAATACATGAACATTGTTATCAATTTTTTTTTATTTTTTTTTGGAGGTTTGCAAAGCTTGTTATGAGGGTTTTATGTAAGAGAGGATACATTGCTGAAGCATGGAATGCTGCTCAATGCGTTGCTGTAATGGAATATTGTGTTACTGAGGCTGGGCGCCGGTAATACTACCATATTTGCTCGATTATAAGACGACCCTGATTATAAGATGACCCCCCAAAATCAAAATATTAATTTAGGAAAAAAACAAAAAGCCTGAATATAAGACAACCCTATAGGGAAAATGTTTTACTGGTTAATATTAATTCATGTAAACTATTTTTTCATATTTAATAAAAGCTATGATTGAGAAAAATATATTTTTAATTTCCTTTTATTTGCCACCCCCCCCCAGTTATGCACATCTGCCCCCAGGCTTGCCACTCTGCCCCATGATGTGCCTTTTAACCCCCTATATGCCACTCAGCCCCATGATATGCCTTTTAACTCACCATGTACTGGCTGCCTTGGCTTGATAGGAGTGTGATTGCTGTTAGCAGTTTTATATATATATATAAAACTGCTAACAGCAATCACACTCCTATCAAGCCAAGGCAGCCAGTACATGCTGGAACCTGGGGATGATGGGAGTGTGAGTACAGCCCAGGGGCGTAACTAGAAACTTCAGGGCCCCGGCATGAGAATCTGTTAAGGGCCCCCCCACCCCCAACCCATCTATCCCTTTCTCACGATCTCCCCTCTCCCTCCCTAACCCCCTTCTCACAATCTCCCCTCTTCCTCCCTAACCCCCTTCTCAGGATCTCCCCTCTCCCTCTCTAACCCCCCTTCTCAGGATCTCCCCTCTCCCTCCCTAATCCCCCTTCACAGGATCTCCCCTCTCCCTCCCTAATCCCCATTCTCAGGATCTCCCCCTCTTCCTCCCTAACCCCCCTTCTCAGAATCTCCCCTCTCTCTCCCTAACCCCCCCTTCTCAGGATCTCCCTTCTCCCTCCCTAACCCCCGTTTTCAGGACCTCCCCTCTCCCTCCCTAACCCCCCTTCTCAGGATCTCTCCCTCCCTAACCCCCTTCTCAAGATCTCCCCTCTTCCTCCCTAACCCCCGTTTTCAGGATCTCCCCTCTCCGTCCCTAACCCCCTTCTCAGGATCTCCCCTAACCCCCCTTCTCAGGAACTCCCCTCTCCCTCCCTAACCCCCCGTCACTTACCTTCAACTCCTGTGTTGGAAGCGTGAGGCGTTTGTCTCGGGTGCCGGCGCTTCACTGCTGAGCGCCGGCGTATGACGTCATATGCCGGCGCCCAGCGTGAAGCGCCGGCACCCGAGACAAACGCCTCACGCTTCCAACACAGGAGTTGAAGCGCTGAGGCAGGCGGCGGCCTCCGCCAGCAGAGCAATCTTGGATTTCTGTCAGTCAGGGGGGCCCAAGAGTTGCCGAGCGGTCGTCTTCAGCAACTGCTCGGCACCCCTTGGGCCCCCCTGACTGGCAGAACTCCAGGGCCCGGTCGCAGTTGCGACCCCGGTAGTTCCGCCACTGGTACAGCCTCCCTATGTCATGCTACCACCCCCACCCCCCTAACACATCTATACTATCACATAGGGCTGCAACTAACGATTATTTTAATAATCGATTAGTTGGCCGATTATTTTTTCGATTAATCGGATAAAAAAATGCAATTTTTTCACATTTAAAATAAGCCTTGTTTAAATTATTTTTATTTACCAAACTGCCCCCGATTATGCACATCAGACCCCCACCTTGCCACTCTGCCCCCATATATGCCTTATACCTCTTAAATGCCAGATTCCATTGTGCCCCCTGATATGCCACTGTGCCCCGATATGCCTTATACTCCTTATATACCCCCCATACACCACTATAACTCACCCATACACCACTCTGGCCCCTCCGCCTCCCATATACCACTCTGCCTCCTCTCCCTCCCATACAACACTCTGGCTCCTCCCCCTCCCATACACCACTCTGGCTCCTCCCCCTCCCATACACCACTCTGGCTCCTCCCCCTCCCATTATCCACTCTGCCTGCTCCCCCCTCCCATACACCACTCTGCCTCCTCCCCCCTCCCATACATCACTTTGGCTCCTCCCCTCCCATATACCACTTTGCCTCCTCCCCCTCCCATACTCCACTCTGGCTCCTCCCCTCTCCCATATACCACTCTGGCCCCTCCTATACTCCACTCTGGCCCCTCCCCCTCCCATACTCCACTCTGGCCCCTCCCCCTCCCAGCTCCATCAGCCCCTACGTTAATCTGGCCCTGTTTGATGGGATAACTTGGAGTGACCAACAAAACATTTGCATATTTGTTTTTTTAATCGATAAAACTTGATTCGATTAATCGATGATGAAATTCGTTGCCAACGATTTTCATAATCGATTATTATCGATTTTATCGATTAGTTGTTTCAGCTCTACTATCACACACACACTCATTCACAAACATTTAAATACTCATTCATTCCATTAATCACACATACTTCACATACTGAAATGTGTTCTACATCAAACTGCCTGTCCTCTATTGCCCCGCTTACTATGGTGTTATAATAAGCAACATCAGCACGGTTGTAAAGCACACCGCCGCTGTACTCTGGAGAGCAGTGGAAACGTGTTCTCTGAAGTGACAAATCTGGATTTGGCAGATGCCAGGAGAACGCTGGTTATCAGAATGCATAGTATCTACGGTAAACATTTAGAGAGATTGCATTTTAGAAATGCTGGGTTTACTGGCACATTTTTATGCATTATTATTTCATACCTTGATTAGTTAGACAGTTATACCGTAGTAGTCGTCTTTGCAGTGACTTCACCAATCTTCAAGAACGTCACTGGAGGAAAAGGACAAAACCAGCTGGGTCTGTCTAGTCCAGAGGTGGCCAAACTGTGGCTTTTTAATATTAGAACGTTTAGATGGGAAGGTCTGGACAAAAAAATAAAAAATTGGCAACATGTTTTATATGATAAATAGTATTTTATAATTAATAAGGATATATATTTAGAATATTTAATGTTTTGTCTATTTTTCTGAACAGATTAATTTCTTATATGTATAATTAAAATAACATTATTTAGCAATATTGATAAAATGTGTTAAGGCAGCTGATGTTTATATGTGTGTGTGTATATGTATGTACAGTATCTCTCTAAAGTGATAACACCCCTCACATTTTTGTAAATATTTTTATATATTTCTTTAGTGTGACAACACTGAAGAAATGACACTCTGCTACAATGTAAAGTAGTGAGTGTACAGCCTGTATAACAGTGTAAATTTGCTGTCCCCTCAAAATAACTCAACACACAGCCATTAATGTCTAAACCTTGGCAACAAAAGTGAGTACACCCCTAAGTGGAAATGTCCAAATTAGGCCCAATTAGGTAGGGGTAGGGGCTGCAGCTCCATCAGCCCCTACGTTAATCTGGCCCTGTTTGATGGGATAACTTGGAGTGACCAACAAAACATTTGCATATTTGTTTTTTTAATCCGAATAATCTAAAAAAATAATCGGCCAAATAATCTATTATGAAAATAATCATTAGATGCAGCCCTAACACAGAGAGCGCGAGAGCCGCACAGCGAGAGCGCGAGAGCCGCACAGCGAGAGCGCGAGACTCTGCATTTCCTGTTTAGCAGCTTCCTGTAGTACTTTGTACCATGTGACCAACGAGTCACATGATTTTCAGACGTCACCAGGCTCCTTCTGGGTAGGAACTAACTATGCCCTTTCCTATCAGTCAACTACCCGAGACGGGTCAATGGAGAAACCGGAAGTGCAGTTTTTAGAGCATCAGTTCCCCGGTAGTAGTTTGACAGCTTTGTATTGAATAATACTTCTGAAGATGGCGCTTGGGCCATGAGCTAGTGGTGGCGGAGCCGGCGGCTCACAAACAAAATGTATCTATTTGGACTACTTTTTTGTTATTTAGCAATGGCAAAAGAAACATATGATATTAACTTACAAAACCTGAAAGCTGTGACCGTCCCCGACCGGCTTAATGGTGTATCTGTCAAGATGGTGATAGAATCTTCCCCGTGCAGCACTTCTTGTGGACTTGGTACCAAGAAAAAAAAGCGTTGCATTGTGGGACCATCAGGGAAGAGGGAGGACTGTGAAACCCTCAGCGTATCCTGTGTAGTGAGTTGGATTTGCGCCATGACGAGTTTTACTCTGACCGTGGGACAGCCTTTTACTATGAACTGTCTGATTGTGCCTGCTGAAGGGCAATCAAATCAGGGGTTGAATTACTACTGGTACATCACCAAAGGTCAGGTAACAACCCAAGATGACCTATTTCGCCCACTCAGAATCAGGTACTTTAACATCACCTTTCCAGCCATCAAGGAGAGCGACGCCGGCTCATACCGTTGCGATGTGCAACACGCATTGGACTTTAAATTAATCAAGCGGGTTTACTTTGCCGTCAATGTGATGCCTCCTAGCCTGGTTAATCTGAACTACGGCAAATCTCTGATGCGTGAAAGTGAGCTGGAAGCAATGGCCGCACAAAAGCAGAAGTTAACCAAGGGCAACCTGTCGGAGGTTGTGATGGCCTTTTTGGAGTCGCACAATTTTATCATTTTTGGCGTCGGGGGTAGTGCTGCCGTCATTGTAGGTGGTGCATTTTGGGGATTTTTCTACCTAATTAAAAAAACGCAGACGTAAAAGAAGAACGAATGACGACGACGAAGATGACGTTGGTGTTGAGGAGAAGCAGCCGCTGGCGACAATCATGCTGGTCTTCCAACATCACCCCCAGAGTCTGGCTGGAAGGAGGAGAAACGTCCGCCATCTTAGGGTTTTTTTTCTCTATTTCGTGTATGTATTTTATATCCTCTAATCAGCAATCTATATTTGATGACTACACTTGACAATTTAAGCTAAGCTGACATCTAATTACTAGTAATCATATAGTTATCATTTAGTTCTATATATATAGTTTTATAATTCATATGCTGATTTTGATTTTTTTTTAACTGTTCTACAGGCTTAACTTTATCAATTAGTTTATATACGTTTTAATTTTCTTGCTTTGGTTTTGTTAAAAGAAAAAAAAATAACTGCTGTAACATACTTGATTAGTTATTTCAGATTGCAACATGCTTGTGAGAGTGTCATTTTCCTCGGCATCAATGAAATATATACATACGTCCGGTCTATGTATGAAATATAGTTTCAATTTTGTTTTGTTATTGCAGTTTGTGTTTGAATCTTCTCTACAGCAGATGTAACCCTCTTGTATTTATGATGAAAGTCTTATGCAAGGTATGTGAGGACAAATGTGTTAATGATGAGTGTAGTTTTTTATCGTAATAATGATAATATAGTGTAATAATTATTGAAATACTTTTAGAAAAACATAATGATTTTAAAAGAATTGTAAAAAAGTCGACTGTCTATGTAAGTTTATTTGAACCCCTTAAAAATAGGGGTTTTTTTACACCACAGGACCAGACCAATGGTTCATGTTTTTACAAAGTTACTCTGTCTCTCTTTCTCGATTAGTGCAGGCCACACACACTCACAGAGTGGATGCCGCCAAATGCTGAAATGTGTTCTACATCAAATAAACCGGGATTTATTATCCTTCTTCCCCTCTTCGGGTTGGGGGCCGTATATCCCGTTTTTTCCACAACTGGGTGTGGATTTCGTCAGACCCTTGGATCCTCCAAACGGTCCAGGGTTTCCACATAGACTTCGTCTCTCCCCCCGTTCAGATCTGCCGACCTCGCCCTTCCATCAGGTCTGCGACCGACCAGCTTCTCATAGAGAAGGAACTCAGAGCCTTACGGGACAAAGGGGCAATTCAGCGGGCTACCGATCCCGAGGGGTTTCTCAGTTCCATTTTCCTGGTACGCAAACGCACCGGGGACTTCCGTCCCGTGATCAATCTCCGGGCTCTCAACGCCTTTGTAGTTTATCGCCATTTCAAGATGGAGGGTATCCATCTCCTACGAGACCTTATGTCAGAAGGCGATTGGTTCACCAGGCTGGACCTTACCGACGCTTACCTCTCCGTCCCGATACTCCCAGCTCACAGGCGTTTCCTCCAGTTTCAATGGGGCAGGCAGGTCTGGCAATTCAAGGCTCTTCCCTTCGGCCTCAGTTCAGCCCCATGGTGCTTTACAAAGCTCCTGAAGCCGGTCATGGCTTTCTTTCGATCCAGGGGTATCCGGTGTATAGTATACCTGGACGACATCCTTCTGTTTTCGAGTTCCAGGGAGTCTCTGCTTACCCAGACGGACTTTGTAGTCCGTACTCTTCACGATCTCGGCTTTCTCGTCAATACCCTCAAGTCCGAACTCGTCCCGAGCCAACGCATTCTATTCCTAGGCTTCGAGATAGACTCTCGGGCGGCTATGCTTCGTCTGCCGAAATCCAAGATAGCTTCCATTCGGAAGGAAATCCGGTCGCTTCTTCGCCAAGACGCTTTCTCCCTCCGTCTCCTGGCTCGGGTAGTGGGTCTCCTCTCGTCCTCTATTCAGGCGATCTTCCCCGCTCCACTGCACTATCGGGCTCTCCAACGCCTCAAGGCTCACCATTTGAGGAAGACACCTTCTTACGACCAGGTGGTCCAGCTGACTCTGGAGGTCCGTCAGGAACTTCTCTGGTGGCTACGCCACATGGAAGCTTGGAACGGTCGGGCGATCTTCGGCTCTCGACCGGATTTTATTCTAGAGTCCGATGCCAGTCTTCTAGGTTGGGGCGCAGCCTCCGCCTCGGAGGCGACCGGAGGTCGTTGGTCCCCGGAGGAACGCGCCCTCCACATCAACTGTCTGGAGTTGATTGTGGGTTCCTTCGCTATCAGAAGTCTAGCCAAAGACCGTTCGGATTGTTGTCTCCTTCTGCGGATGGACAATTTCTCAGCGGTTCGTTATATCAACCGCTTGGGGGGCACTCGGTCGAAGCAGCTCACGGAGGTTACGAAGGACATCTTCGAATTCTGCCTAGCTCGCAACATCACCCTGCAGGCGGAATACCTTCCGGGAGTCGAGAATCTGCTGGCGGACTGGTTCTCCAGGCACTGGCGGGACGCGAGCGACTGGAGGCTCCACGGTCAAGTCTTCCGGGATCTACAACGTCGGAGAGGCCCGTTTCACCTGGACTTATTTGCGTCCAGGACGAATCGCCAGACGGACAATTTCTTCAGCTGGCTTCCAGATCCGGAGGCGCTGGCGACGGATGCCTTCATGCAAGTATGGCCGGCCTCGGGTGCGTACACGTTTCCCCCATTCGCCCTCATTTCAAGGGTCATCCATCATTTGCGTCGCGGCGGAGGCTCCTTAGTCCTAGTGACGCCTCTTTGGCATGCACAACCTTGGTTCCCGGCCCTGCTACAGTTGTCTGTCCGGGATCCTCTGGCTCTTCCGTCCTTCCCCTCCCTTCTGTCGGGCCCAGAGGGTCAGATCCACCCACTAATCCAGGACGGTCATCTCCTCCTGGTGGCGTGGACGATTTCGGGCGACCCTTCACTGGCTCGGGCCTATCGGAGGTGGCTCACTCCCTACTGCGCGACTCTTGGGCTCCAGGTACCCGAAAGTCGTACCGGGCAGCTTGGCGAAGCTGGGCTTCTTGGTGTGTGGGACGGCAAGTGGATCCCACTTCAGCCCCTCTAGAGTACGTGCTTAATTTCTTAGCTGAGTTATTTTCCTTAGGCAAATCGTACCGTACCGTTAACGTTTTCCGCTCAGCCATTTTCTGTGGTCATGTGGGGGTTTCAGGTGAGCCGGTGGGTAGGGCTCCCCTGGTCTGCCGCCTTCTTCGCGGTATTCGGTTGTCCAGGCCTCCGGCTCCTCGCTATAACTCCTTGTGGGATGTTGCTTTGGTGCTGGATTTTCTTAGATCCTGGCCGGACAACGATTCTCTTTCTCTCCGCCAATTATCGGCGAAACTCACATTCCTCTTATGTCTTCTCTCCTTTCGTAGAGTTTCCGACGTTCAGGCTCTCGATGTGCACGCCGTTTCGTTCACTCCGGAGGGACTGGTGTTCCAGATACACAGGAGGACAAAAACCTTTTCCTCGTCCATCTCCTATCCTTATTTCCTTGGCGATCCTAAGATCTGTGTGGCCGGTTGTGTTCGGTCGTATTTGTCTCGTTCTTCACTTGTGCGTCCTCCTTCGGTGTCTCAACTCCTAATTTCTTATGTTAAGCCGTTCAAGGCTGTCTCTTCCCCTACGCTGGGTGCGCTGGCTTCTCTCTTTGGCGGGGGTAGATGCTTGTTTCGGGGCGCATTCGGTCCGGGGGGCGGCGGCGTCTTGCGCCTTCAGGTCCGGTGCCGCCTTGGCTGACATTCTCAAGGCGGCAGATTGGTCCCGGGCTTCCACTTTTAGGGAATTTTATTTTCGCCCGGTTCAGTCCGCGGCATCAGCATTACTTTCGGGCGTTAAAAATGCAAAATAGGAAGCCTCCTGTCTTGCCTTAAAATTGGAAATTATTCTAGCCTTGGTGCACGAATAATTATAATTTTAATAAAGACAGGAGGCGAGTATTTTCCCTCCCACCCCTCCCTTCTTGGGTAAGTTTCTTGGTATTCTTGTGCCAGTTTTTCTATATGTTATCTGCTCATTTGTTGCTGTGGGGAGGACAGGTTGGGTTGCACTGTTATTGTTGTGACTTTCTCATGAGTGTTGGAGATATCTGGTCCTGTTACGTTTTCTCTCTTTATTTCAGCGTGACCTTTCCGTGGCGTGTTAACGTTTCGGATTCCTACGTTTGAACTTCGTTGACTCCAGTTGGCGTGTTGCCGCTGTTCTTCCTGGAAGGTCCGGTTCCGGTTGCCTGTTCGGTTCGGTGTTCGAGTCAGTTCCGGTCGTTTCTACATGATCTGAGGACGTTTCTTCAGTACGGTTCACAGCTCCGAAAGAGGAAGAGGAGGATGGATTAGGGGTTTATATACCTCTTATGTGACGTTTTTCTATTGGTTGTTTCAACTTGTTACGTTAACTCTTTCTTTGCTGCTACTGTGAGAGTAAAGGAAGATATGCAAAATACTCGCCTCCTGTCTTTATTAAAATTATAATTATTCGTGCACCAAGGCTAGAATAATTTCCAACTATGCCCTTTCCTATCAGTCAACTACCCGAGACGGGTCAATGGAGAAACCGGAAGTGCAGTTTTTAGAGCATCAGTTCCCCGGTAGTAGTTTGACAGCTTTGTATTGAATAATACTTCTGAAGATGGCGCTTGGGCCAGGAGCTAGTGGTGGCGGAGCCGGCGGCTCACAAACAAAATGTATCTATTTGGACTACTTTTTTGTTATTTAGCAATGGCAAAAGAAACATATGATATTGACATACAAAACCTGAAAGCTGTGACCGTCCCCGACCGGCTTAATGGTGTATCTGTCAAGATGGTGATAGAATCTTCCCCGTGCAGCACTTCTTGTGGACTTGGTACCAAGAAAGAAAAGCGTTGCATTGTGGGACCATCAGGGAAGAGGGAGGACTGTGAAACCGTCAGCGTATCCTGTGTAGTGAGTTGGATTTGCGCCATGACGAGTTTTACTCTGACCGTGGGACAGCCTTTTACTATGAACTGTCTGATTGTGCCTGCTGAAGGGCAATCAAATCAGGGGTTGAATTACTACTGGTACATCACCAAAGGTCAGGTAACAACCCAAGATGACCTATTTCGCCCCCACTCAGAATCAGGTACTTTAACATCACCTTTCCAGCCTTCAAGGAGAGCGACGCCGGCTCATACCGTTGCGATGTGCAACACGCATTGGACTTTAAATTAATCAAGCGGGTTTACTTTGCCGTCAATGTGATGCCTCCTAGCCTGGTTAATCTGAACTACGGCAAATCTCTGATGCGTGAAAGTGAGCTGGAAGCAATGGCCGCACAAAAGCAGAAGTTAACCAAGGGCAACCTGTCGGAGAAAGTGATGGCCTTTTTGGAGTCGCACAATTTTATCATTTTTGGCGTCGGGGGTAGTGCTGCCGTCATTGTAGGTGGTGCATTTTGGGGATTTTTCTACCTAATTAAAAAACGCAGACGTAAAAGAAGAACGAATGACGACGACGACGAAGATGACGACGTCGTAGACGGCGGCGACAACTATTTGTGATCGGTTTGCCCTTTGGTGTTGAGGAGAAGCAGCCGCTGGCGACAATCATGCTGGTCTTCCAACATCACCCCCAGAGTCTGGCTGGAAGGAGGAGAAACGTCCGCCATCTTAGGGTTTTTTTTCTCTATTTCGTGTATGTATTTTATATCCTCTAATCAGCAATCTATATTTGATGACTACACTTGACAATTTAAGCTAAGCTGACATCTAATTACTATTAATCATATAGTTATCATTTAGTTCTATATATAGTTTTATAATTCATATGCTGATTTTGATTTTTTTTAACTGTTCTACAGGCTTAACTCTATAAATTAGTTAATATACGTTTTAATTTTCTTGCTTTGGTTTTATTAAAAGAAAAAAAAATAACTGCTGTAACATACTTGATTAGTTATTTCAGATTGCAACATGCTTGTGAGAGTGTCATTTTCCTCGACATCAATGAAATATATACATACGTCGGGTCTATGTATGAAATATAGTTTCAATTTTGTTTTGTTATTGCAGTTTGTGTTTGAATCTTCTCTACAGCAGATGTAACCCTCTTGGATTTATGATGAAAGTCTTATGCAAGGTATGTGAGGACAAATGTGTTAATGATGAGTGTAGTTTTTTATCGTAATAATGATAATATAGTGTAATAATTATTGAAATACTTTATGAATATTTAGAAAAACATAATAATTTTAAAAGAATTGTAAAAAAGTCGACTGTCTATGTAAGTTTATTTGAACCCCTTAAAAATAGGGGTTTTTTTACACCACAGGACCAGACCAATGGTTCATGTTTTTACAAAGTTTCTCTGTCTCTCTTTCTCGATTAGTGCAGGCCACACACACTCACAGAGTGGATGCCGCCAAATGCTGAAATGTGTTCTACATCAAACTGCCTGTCCTCTATTGCCCCGCTTACTATGGTGTTATAATAAGCAACATCAGCACGGTTGTAAAGCACACCGCCGCTGTACTCTGGAGAGCAGTGGAAACGTGTTCTCTGAAGTGACAAATCTGGATCTGGCAGATGCCAGGAGAACACTGGTTATCAGAATGCATAGTATCTACGGTAAACATTTGGAGAGATTGCATTTTAGAAATGCTGGGTTTACTGGCACATTTTTATGCATTATTATTTCATACCTTGATTAGTTAGACAGTTATACCGTAGTAGTCGTCTTTGCAGTGACTTCACCAATCTACAAGAACGTCACTGGAGGAAAAGGACAAAACCAGCTGGATCTGTGTAGTCCAGAGGTGGCCAAACTGTGGCTTTTTAATATTAGTACGTTTAGATGGGAAGGTCTGGACAAAGAAATAAAAAATTGGCAACATGTTTTATATGATAAATAGTATTTTATAATTGATAAGGAGATATATTTAGAATATTTAATGTTTTGTCTATTTTTCTGCACAGATTAATTTCTTATATGTATAATTAAAATAACATTATTTAGCAATATTGATAAAATGTGTTAAGGCAGCTGATGTTTATATGTGTGTGTATATGTATGTACAGTATCTCACAAAAGTGATAACACCCCTCACATTTTTGTAAATATTTTATTATATTTTTTTAGTGTGACAACACTGAAGAAATGACACTCTGCTACAATGTAAAGTAGTGAGTGTACAGCCTGTATAACAGTGTAAATTTGCTGTCCCCTCAAAATAACTCAACACACAGCCATTAATGTCTAAACCTTGGCAACAAAAGTGAGTACACCCCTAAGTGGAAATGTCCAAATTAGGCCCAATTAGGTAGGGGTAGGGGCTGCAGCTCCATCAACCCCTACGTTAATCTGGCCCTGTATGATGGGATAACTTGGAGTGACCAACAAAACATTTGCATATTTGTTTTTTTAATCCGAATAATCTAAAGAAATAATCGGCCAAATAATCTATTATGAAAATAATTATTAGATGCAGCCCTAACACAGAGAGCGCGAGAGCCGCACAGCGAGAGCGCGAGAGCCGCACAGCGAGAGCACGAGACTCTGCATTTCCTGTTTAGCAGCTTCCTGTAGTACTTTGTACCATGTGACCAAAGAGTCACATGATTTTCAGACGTCACCAGGCTCCTTCTGGGTAGGAACTAACTATGCCCTTTCCTATCAGTCAACTACCCGAGACGGGTCACTGGAGAAACCGGAAGTGCAGTTTTTAGAGCATCAGTTCCCCGGTAGTAGTTTGACAGCTTTGTATTGAATAATACTCCTGAAGATGGCGCTTGGGCCAGGAGCTAGTGGTGGCGGAGCCGGCGGCTCACAAACAAAATGTATCTATTTGGACTACTTTTTTGTTATTTAGCAATGGCAAAAGAAACATATGATATTAACTTACAAAACCTGAAAGCTGTGACCGTCCCCGACCGGCTTAATGGTGTATCTGTCAAGATGGTGATAGAATCTTCCCCGTGCAGCACTTCTTGTGGACTTGGTACCAAGAAAGAAAAGCGTTGCATTGTGGGACCATCAGGGAAGAGGGAGGACTGTGAAACCCTCAGCGTATCCTGTGTAGTGAGTTGGATTTGCGCCATGACGAGTTTTACTCTGACCGTGGGACAGCCTTTTACTATGAACTGTCTGATTGTGCCTGCTGAAGGGCAATCAAATCAGGGGTTGAATTACTACTGGTACATCACCAAAGGTCAGGTAACAACCCAAGATGACCTATTTCGCCCCCACTCAGAATCAGGTACTTTAACATCACCTTTCCAGCCATCAAGGAGAGCGACGCCGGCTCATACCGTTGCGATGTGCAACACGCATTGGACTTTAAATTAATCAAGCGGGTTTACTTTGCCGTCAATGTGATGCCTCCTAGCCTGGTTAATCTGAACTACGGCAAATCTCTGATGCGTGAAAGTGAGCTGGAAGCAATGGCCGCACAAAAGCAGAAGTTAACCAAGGGCAACCTGTCGGAGAAAGTGATGGCCTTTTTGGAGTCGCACAATTTTATCATTTTTGGCGTCGGGGGTAGTGCTGCCGTCATTGTAGGTGGTGCATTTTGGGGATTTTTCTACCTAATTAAAAAACGCAGACGTAAAAGAAGAACGAATGACGACGACGACGAAGATGACGACGTCGTAGACGGCGGCGACAACTATTTGTGATCGGTTTGCCCTTTGGTGTTGAGGAGAAGCAGCCGCTGGCGACAATCATGCTGGTCTTCCAACATCACCCCCAGAGTCTGGCTGGAAGGAGGAGAAACGTCCGCCATCTTAGGGTTTTTTTTCTCTATTTCGTGTATGTATTTTATATCCTCTAATCAGCAATCTATATTTGATGACTACACTTGACAATTTAAGCTAAGCTGACATCTAATTACTATTAATCATATAGTTATCATTTAGTTCTATATATAGTTTTATAATTCATATGCTGATTTTGATTTTTTTTAACTGTTCTACAGGCTTAACTCTATAAATTAGTTAATATACGTTTTAATTTTCTTGCTTTGGTTTTATTAAAAGAAAAAAAAATAACTGCTGTAACATACTTGATTAGTTATTTCAGATTGCAACATGCTTGTGAGAGTGTCATTTTCCTCGACATCAATGAAATATATACATACGTCGGGTCTATGTATGAAATATAGTTTCAATTTTGTTTTGTTATTGCAGTTTGTGTTTGAATCTTCTCTACAGCAGATGTAACCCTCTTGGATTTATGATGAAAGTCTTATGCAAGGTATGTGAGGACAAATGTGTTAATGATGAGTGTAGTTTTTTATCGTAATAATGATAATATAGTGTAATAATTATTGAAATACTTTATGAATATTTAGAAAAACATAATAATTTTAAAATAATTGTAAAAAAGTCGACTGCCTATGTAAGTTTATTTGAACCCCTTAAAAATAGGGGTTTTTTTACACCACAGGACCAGACCAATGGTTCATGTTTTTACAAAGTTTCTCTGTCTCTCTTTCTCGATTAGTGCAGGCCACACACACTCACAGAGTGGATGCCGCCAAATGCTGAAATGTGTTCTACATCAAACTGCCTGTCCTCTATTGCCCCGCTTACTATGGTGTTATAATAAGCAACATCAGCACGGTTGTAAAGCACACCGCCGCTGTACTCTGGAGAGCAGTGGAAACGTGTTCTCTGAAGTGACAAATCTGGATCTGGCAGATGCCAGGAGAACACTGGTTATCAGAATGCATAGTATCTACGGTAAACATTTGGAGAGATTGCATTTTAGAAATGCTGGGTTTACTGGCACATTTTTATGCATTATTATTTCATACCTTGATTAGTTAGACAGTTATACCGTAGTAGTCGTCTTTGCAGTGACTTCACCAATCTACAAGAACGTCACTGGAGGAAAAGGACAAAACCAGCTGGATCTGTGTAGTCCAGAGGTGGCCAAACTGTGGCTTTTTAATATTAGTACGTTTAGATGGGAAGGTCTGGACAAAGAAATAAAAAATTGGCAACATGTTTTATATGATAAATAGTATTTTATAATTGATAAGGAGATATATTTAGAATATTTAATGTTTTGTCTATTTTTCTGCACAGATTAATTTCTTATATGTATAATTAAAATAACATTATTTAGCAATATTGATAAAATGTGTTAAGGCAGCTGATGTTTATATGTGTGTGTATATGTATGTACAGTATCTCACAAAAGTGATAACACCCCTCACATTTTTGTAAATATTTTATTATATTTTTTTAGTGTGACAACACTGAAGAAATGACACTCTGCTACAATGTAAAGTAGTGAGTGTACAGCCTGTATAACAGTGTAAATTTGCTGTCCCCTCAAAATAACTCAACACACAGCCATTAATGTCTAAACCTTGGCAACAAAAGTGAGTACACCCCTAAGTGGAAATGTCCAAATTAGGCCCAATTAGGTAGGGGTAGGGGCTGCAGCTCCATCAACCCCTACGTTAATCTGGCCCTGTATGATGGGATAACTTGGAGTGACCAACAAAACATTTGCATATTTGTTTTTTTAATCCGAATAATCTAAAGAAATAATCGGCCAAATAATCTATTATGAAAATAATTATTAGATGCAGCCCTAACACAGAGAGCGCGAGAGCCGCACAGCGAGAGCGCGAGAGCCGCACAGCGAGAGCACGAGACTCTGCATTTCCTGTTTAGCAGCTTCCTGTAGTACTTTGTACCATGTGACCAAAGAGTCACATGATTTTCAGACGTCACCAGGCTCCTTCTGGGTAGGAACTAACTATGCCCTTTCCTATCAGTCAACTACCCGAGACGGGTCACTGGAGAAACCGGAAGTGCAGTTTTTAGAGCATCAGTTCCCCGGTAGTAGTTTGACAGCTTTGTATTGAATAATACTCCTGAAGATGGCGCTTGGGCCAGGAGCTAGTGGTGGCGGAGCCGGCGGCTCACAAACAAAATGTATCTATTTGGACTACTTTTTTGTTATTTAGCAATGGCAAAAGAAACATATGATATTAACTTACAAAACCTGAAAGCTGTGACCGTCCCCGACCGGCTTAATGGTGTATCTGTCAAGATGGTGATAGAATCTTCCCCGTGCAGCACTTCTTGTGGACTTGGTACCAAGAAAGAAAAGCGTTGCATTGTGGGACCATCAGGGAAGAGGGAGGACTGTGAAACCCTCAGCGTATCCTGTGTAGTGAGTTGGATTTGCGCCATGACGAGTTTTACTCTGACCGTGGGACAGCCTTTTACTATGAACTGTCTGATTGTGCCTGCTGAAGGGCAATCAAATCAGGGGTTGAATTACTACTGGTACATCACCAAAGGTCAGGTAACAACCCAAGATGACCTATTTCGCCCCCACTCAGAATCAGGTACTTTAACATCACCTTTCCAGCCATCAAGGAGAGCGACGCCGGCTCATACCGTTGCGATGTGCAACACGCATTGGACTTTAAATTAATCAAGCGGGTTTACTTTGCCGTCAATGTGATGCCTCCTAGCCTGGTTAATCTGAACTACGGCAAATCTCTGATGCGTGAAAGTGAGCTGGAAGCAATGGCCGCACAAAAGCAGAAGTTAACCAAGGGCAACCTGTCGGAGAAAGTGATGGCCTTTTTGGAGTCGCACAATTTTATCATTTTTGGCGTCGGGGGTAGTGCTGCCGTCATTGTAGGTGGTGCATTTTGGGGATTTTTCTACCTAATTAAAAAACGCAGACGTAAAAGAAGAACGAATGACGACGACGACGAAGATGACGACGTCGTAGACGGCGGCGACAACTATTTGTGATCGGTTTGCCCTTTGGTGTTGAGGAGAAGCAGCCGCTGGCGACAATCATGCTGGTCTTCCAACATCACCCCCAGAGTCTGGCTGGAAGGAGGAGAAACGTCCGCCATCTTAGGGTTTTTTTTCTCTATTTCGTGTATGTATTTTATATCCTCTAATCAGCAATCTATATTTGATGACTACACTTGACAATTTAAGCTAAGCTGACATCTAATTACTATTAATCATATAGTTATCATTTAGTTCTATATATAGTTTTATAATTCATATGCTGATTTTGATTTTTTTTAACTGTTCTACAGGCTTAACTCTATAAATTAGTTAATATACGTTTTAATTTTCTTGCTTTGGTTTTATTAAAAGAAAAAAAAATAACTGCTGTAACATACTTGATTAGTTATTTCAGATTGCAACATGCTTGTGAGAGTGTCATTTTCCTCGACATCAATGAAATATATACATACGTCGGGTCTATGTATGAAATATAGTTTCAATTTTGTTTTGTTATTGCAGTTTGTGTTTGAATCTTCTCTACAGCAGATGTAACCCTCTTGGATTTATGATGAAAGTCTTATGCAAGGTATGTGAGGACAAATGTGTTAATGATGAGTGTAGTTTTTTATCGTAATAATGATAATATAGTGTAATAATTATTGAAATACTTTATGAATATTTAGAAAAACATAATAATTTTAAAAGAATTGTAAAAAAGTCGACTGTCTATGTAAGTTTATTTGAACCCCTTAAAAATAGGGGTTTTTTTACACCACAGGACCAGACCAATGGTTCATGTTTTTACAAAGTTTCTCTGTCTCTCTTTCTCGATTAGTGCAGGCCACACACACTCACAGAGTGGATGCCGCCAAATGCTGAAATGTGTTCTACATCAAACTGCCTGTCCTCTATTGCCCCGCTTACTATGGTGTTATAATAAGCAACATCAGCACGGTTGTAAAGCACACCGCCGCTGTACTCTGGAGAGCAGTGGAAACGTGTTCTCTGAAGTGACAAATCTGGATCTGGCAGATGCCAGGAGAACACTGGTTATCAGAATGCATAGTATCTACGGTAAACATTTGGAGAGATTGCATTTTAGAAATGCTGGGTTTACTGGCACATTTTTATGCATTATTATTTCATACCTTGATTAGTTAGACAGTTATACCGTAGTAGTCGTCTTTGCAGTGACTTCACCAATCTACAAGAACGTCACTGGAGGAAAAGGACAAAACCAGCTGGATCTGTGTAGTCCAGAGGTGGCCAAACTGTGGCTTTTTAATATTAGTACGTTTAGATGGGAAGGTCTGGACAAAGAAATAAAAAATTGGCAACATGTTTTATATGATAAATAGTATTTTATAATTGATAAGGAGATATATTTAGAATATTTAATGTTTTGTCTATTTTTCTGCACAGATTAATTTCTTATATGTATAATTAAAATAACATTATTTAGCAATATTGATAAAATGTGTTAAGGCAGCTGATGTTTATATGTGTGTGTATATGTATGTACAGTATCTCACAAAAGTGATAACACCCCTCACATTTTTGTAAATATTTTATTATATTTTTTTAGTGTGACAACACTGAAGAAATGACACTCTGCTACAATGTAAAGTAGTGAGTGTACAGCCTGTATAACAGTGTAAATTTGCTGTCCCCTCAAAATAACTCAACACACAGCCATTAATGTCTAAACCTTGGCAACAAAAGTGAGTACACCCCTAAGTGGAAATGTCCAAATTAGGCCCAATTAGGTAGGGGTAGGGGCTGCAGCTCCATCAACCCCTACGTTAATCTGGCCCTGTATGATGGGATAACTTGGAGTGACCAACAAAACATTTGCATATTTGTTTTTTTAATCCGAATAATCTAAAGAAATAATCGGCCAAATAATCTATTTTGAAAATAATTATTAGATGCAGCCCTAACACAGAGAGCGCGAGAGCCGCACAGCGAGAGCGCGAGAGCCGCACAGCGAGAGCACGAGACTCTGCATTTCCTGTTTAGCAGCTTCCTGTAGTACTTTGTACCATGTGACCAAAGAGTCACATGATTTTCAGACGTCACCAGGCTCCTTCTGGGTAGGAACTAACTATGCCCTTTCCTATCAGTCAACTACCCGAGACGGGTCACTGGAGAAACCGGAAGTGCAGTTTTTAGAGCATCAGTTCCCCGGTAGTAGTTTGACAGCTTTGTATTGAATAATACTCCTGAAGATGGCGCTTGGGCCAGGAGCTAGTGGTGGCGGAGCCGGCGGCTCACAAACAAAATGTATCTATTTGGACTACTTTTTTGTTATTTAGCAATGGCAAAAGAAACATATGATATTAACTTACAAAACCTGAAAGCTGTGACCGTCCCCGACCGGCTTAATGGTGTATCTGTCAAGATGGTGATAGAATCTTCCCCGTGCAGCACATCTTGTGGACTTGGTACCAAGAAAGAAAAGCGTTGCATTGTGGGACCATCAGGGAAGAGGGAGGACTGTGAAACCCTCAGCGTATCCTGTGTAGTGAGTTGGATTTGCGCCATGACGAGTTTTACTCTGACCGTGGGACAGCCTTTTACTATGAACTGTCTGATTGTGCCTGCTGAAGGGCAATCAAATCAGGGGTTGAATTACTACTGGTACATCACCAAAGGTCAGGTAACAACCCAAGATGACCTATTTCGCCCACTCAGAATCAGGTACTTTAACATCACCTTTCCAGCCATCAAGGAGAGCGACGCCGGCTCATACCGTTGCGATGTGCAACACGCATTGGACTTTAAATTAATCAAGCGGGTTTACTTTGCCGTCAATGTGATGCCTCCTAGCCTGGTTAATCTGAACTACGGCAAATCTCTGATGCGTGAAAGTGAGCTGGAAGCAATGGCCGCACAAAAGCAGAAGTTAACCAAGGGCAACCTGTCGGAGAAAGTGATGGCCTTTTTGGAGTCGCACAATTTTATCATTTTTGGCGTCGGGGGTAGTGCTGCCGTCATTGTAGGTGGTGCATTTTGGGGATTTTTCTACCTAATTAAAAAACGCAGACGTAAAAGAAGAACGAATGACGACGACGACGAAGATGACGACGTCGTAGACGGCGGCGACAACTATTTGTGATCGGTTTGCCCTTTGGTGTTGAGGAGAAGCAGCCGCTGGCGACAATCATGCTGGTCTTCCAACATCACCCCCAGAGTCTGGCTGGAAGGAGGAGAAACGTCCGCCATCTTAGGGTTTTTTTTCTCTATTTCGTGTATGTATTTTATATCCTCTAATCAGCAATCTATATTTGATGACTACACTTGACAATTTAAGCTAAGCTGACATCTAATTACTATTAATCATATAGTTATCATTTAGTTCTATATATAGTTTTATAATTCATATGCTGATTTTGATTTTTTTTAACTGTTCTACAGGCTTAACTCTATAAATTAGTTAATATACGTTTTAATTTTCTTGCTTTGGTTTTATTAAAAGAAAAAAAAATAACTGCTGTAACATACTTGATTAGTTATTTCAGATTGCAACATGCTTGTGAGAGTGTCATTTTCCTCGACATCAATGAAATATATACATACGTCGGGTCTATGTATGAAATATAGTTTCAATTTTGTTTTGTTATTGCAGTTTGTGTTTGAATCTTCTCTACAGCAGATGTAACCCTCTTGGATTTATGATGAAAGTCTTATGCAAGGTATGTGAGGACAAATGTGTTAATGATGAGTGTAGTTTTTTATCGTAATAATGATAATATAGTGTAATAATTATTGAAATACTTTATGAATATTTAGAAAAACATAATAATTTTAAAAGAATTGTAAAAAAGTCGACTGTCTATGTAAGTTTATTTGAACCCCTTAAAAATAGGGGTTTTTTTACACCACAGGACCAGACCAATGGTTCATGTTTTTACAAAGTTACTCTGTCTCTCTTTCTCGATTAGTGCAGGCCACACACACTCACAGAGTGGATGCCGCCAAATGCTGAAATGTGTTCTACATCAAACTGCCTGTCCTCTATTGCCCCGCTTACTATGGTGTTATAATAAGCAACATCAGCACGGTTGTAAAGCACACCGCCGCTGTACTCTGGAGAGCAGTGGAAACGTGTTCTCTGAAGTGACAAATCTGGATTTGGCAGATGCCAGGAGAACGCTGGTTATCAGAATGCATAGTATCTACGGTAAACATTTGGAGAGATTGCATTTTAGAAATGCTGGGTTTACTGGCACATTTTTATGCATTATTATTTCATACCTTGATTAGTTAGACAGTTATACCGTAGTAGTCGTCTTTGCAGTGACTTCGCCAATCTACAAGAACGTCACTGGAGGAAAAAGACAAAACCAGCTGGGTCTGTCTAGTCCAGAGGTGGCCATACTGTGGCTTTTTAATATTAGTACGTTTAGATGGGAAGGTCTGGACAAAAAAATAAAAAAATGGCAACATGTTTTATATGATAAATAGTATTTTATAATTAATAAGGATATATATTTAGAATATTTAATGTTTTGTCTATTTTTTTGCACAGATTAATTTCTTATATGTATAATTAAAATAACATTATTTAGCAATATTGATAAAATGTGTTAAGGCAGCTGATGTTTATATGTGTGTGTATATGTATGTACAGTATCTCACAAAAGTGATAACACCCCTCACATTTTTGTAAATATTATAATATATTTTTTTAGTGTGACAACACTGAAGTAATGACACTCTGCTACAATGTAAAGTAGTGAGTGTACAGCCTGTATAACAGTGTAAATTTTCTGTCCCCTCAAAATAACTCAACACACAGCCATTAATGTCTAAACCATGGCAACATAAGTTAGTACACCCCTAAGTGGAAATGTCCAAATTAGGCCCAATTAGGTACGGGTAGGGGCTGCAGCTCTATCAGCCCCTACATTAATCTGGCCCTGTTTGATGGGATAACTTGGAGTGACCAACAAAACATTTGCATATTTGTTTTTTTAATCCGAATAATCTAAAAAAATAATCGGCCAAATAATCTTTTATGAAAATAATCATTAGATGCAGCCCTAACACAGAGAGCGCGAGAGCCGCACAGCGAGAGCGCGAGACTCTGCATTTCCTGTTTAGCAGCTTCCTGTAGTACTTTGTACCATGTGACCAACGAGTCACATGATTTTCAGACGTCACCAGGCTCCTTCTGGGTAGGAACTAACTATGCCCTTTCCTATCAGTCAACTACCCGAGACGGGTCAATGGAGAAACCGGAAGTGCAGTTTTTAGAGCATCAGTTCCCCGGTAGTAGTTTGACAGCTTTGTATTGAATAATACTTCTGAAGATGGCGCTTGGGCCAGGAGCTAGTGGTGGCGGAGCCGGCGGCTCACAAACAAAATGTATGTATTTGGACTACTTTTTTGTTATTTAGCAATGGCAAAAGAAACATATGATATTGACTTACAAAACCTGAAAGCTGTGACCGTCCCCGACCGGCTTAATGGTGTATCTGTCAAGATGGTGATAGAATCTTCCCCGTGCAGCACTTCTTGTGGACTTGGTACCAAGAAAGAAAAGCGTTGCATTGTGGGACCATCAGGGAAGAGGGAGGACTGTGAAACCCTCAGCGTATCCTGTGTAGTGAGTTGGATTTGCGCCATGACGAGTTTTACTCTGACTGTGGGACAGCCTTTTACTATGAACTGTCTGATTGTGCCTGCTGAAGGGCAATCAAATCAGGGGTTCAAATACTACTGGTACATCACCAAAGGTCAGGTAACAACCCAAGATGACCTATTTCGCCCCCACTCAGAATCAGATACTTTAACATCACCTTTCCAGCCATCAAGGAGAGCGACGCCGGCTCATACCGTTGCGATGTGCAACACGCATTGGACTTTAAATTAATCAAGCGGGTTTACTTTG
This sequence comes from Spea bombifrons, assembly GCF_027358695.1. Classification (NCBI taxonomy): domain Eukaryota; kingdom Metazoa; phylum Chordata; class Amphibia; order Anura; family Pelobatidae; genus Spea; species Spea bombifrons. The sequence goes on from NC_071088.1 coordinate 44,475,472, forward strand.
CCGTCAATGTGATGCCTCCTAGCCTGGTTAATCTGAACTACGGCAAATCTCTGATGCGTGAAAGTGAGCTGGAAGCAATGGCCGCACAAAAGCAGAAGTTAACCAAGGGCAACCTGTCGGAGAAAGTGATGGCCTTTTTGGAGTCGCACAATTTTATCATTTTTGGCGTCGGGGGTAGTGCTGCCGTCATTGTAGGTGGTGCATTTTGGGGATTTTTCTACCTAATTAAAAAACGCAGACGTAAAAGAAGAACGAATGACGACGACGAAGATGACGACGTCGTAGACGGCGGCGACAACTATTTGTGATCGGTTTGCCCTTTGGTGTTGAGGAGAAGCAGCCGCTGGCGACAATCATGCTGGTCTTCCAACATCACCCCCAGAGTCTGGCTGGAAGGAGGAGAAACGTCCGCCATCTTAGGGTTTTTTCTCTATTTCGTGTATGTATTTTATATCCTCTAATCAGCAATCTATATTTGATGACTACACTTGACAATTTAAGCTAAGCTGACATCTAATTACTATTAATCATATAGTTATCATTTAGTTCTATATATAGTTTGATAATTCATATGCTGATTTTGATTTTTTTTAACTGTTCTACAGGCTTAACTTTATAAATTAGTTTATATACGTTTTAATTTTCTTGCTTTGGTTTTATTAAAAGAAAAAAAAAAACTGCTGTAACATACTTGATTAGTTATTTCAGATTGCAACATGCTTGTGAGAGTGTCATTTTCCTCGACATCAATGAAATATATACATACGTCGGGTCTATGTATGAAATATAGTTTCAATTTTGTTTTGTTATTGCAGTTTGTGTTTGAATCTTCTCTACAGCAGATGTAACCCTCTTGGATTTATGATGAAAGTCTTATGCAAGGTATGTGAGGACAAATGTGTTAATGATGAGTGTAGTTTTTTATCGTAATAATGATAATATAGTGTAATAATTATTGAAATACTTTATGAATATTTAGAAAAACATAATAATTTTAAAAGAATTGTAAAAAAGTCGACTGTCTATGTAAGTTTATTTGAACCCCTTAAAAATAGGGGTTTTTTTACACCACAGGACCAGACCAATGGTTCATGTTTTTACAAAGTTTCTCTGTCTCTCTTTCTCAATTAGTGCAGGCCACACACACTCACAGAGTGGATGCCGCCAAATGCTGAAATGTGTTCTACATCAAACTGCCTGTCCTCTATTGCCCCGCTTACTATGGTGTTATAATAAGCAACATCAGCACGGTTGTAAAGCACACCGCCGCTGTACTCTGGAGAGCAGTGGAAACGTGTTCTCTGAAGTGACAAATCTGGATCTGGCAGATGCCAGGAGAACGCTGGTTATCAGAATGCATAGTATCTACGGTAAACATTTGGAGAGATTGCATTTTAGAAATGCTGGGTTTACTGGCACATTTTTATGCATTATTATTTCATACCTTGATTAGTTAGACAGTTATACCGTAGTAGTCGTCTTTGCAGTGACTTCACCAATCTACAAGAACGTCACTGGAGGAAAAGGACAAAACCAGCTGGGTCTGTGTAGTCCAGAGGTGGCCAAACTGTGGCTTTTTAATATTAGTACGTTTAGATGGGAAGGTCTGGACAAAAAAATAAAAAATTGGCAACATGTTTTATATGATAAATAGTATTTTATAATTGATAAGGAGATATATTTAGAATATTTAATGTTTTGTCTATTTTTCTGCACAGATTAATTTCTTATATGTATAATTAAAATAACATTATTTAGCAATATTGATAAAATGTGTTAAGGCAGCTGATGTTTATATGTGTGTATATGTATGTATGCGTATATTACAGTATCTCACAAAAGTGATAACACCCCTCACATTTTTGTAAATATTTTATTATATTTTTTTAATGTGACAACACTGAAGAAATGACACTCTGCTACAATGTAAAGTAGTCAGTGTACAGCCTGTATAACAGTGTAAATTTGCTGTCCCCTCAAAATAACTCAACACACAGCTATTAATGTCTAAACCTTGGCAACAAAAGTGAGTACACCCCTAAGTGGAAATGTCCAAATTAGGCCCAATTAACCATTTCCCCTCACTGGTGTCATGTGACTCGTTAGTGTTACAAGGTCTCAGGTGTGAATGTAATAATATATATGCGTTTTTAAACGAACACGCAAGGCCTTTGATGAATCCTGATTGGCAAGCCAAACACTGAAATTAATTCCTTCCGTTGGCGCGAGGTTTGTAAATATGAAATTTAAATGAACACCATTTTATATTAAATATACATGTTGTTGTAGACACTTTTTGCCAACGTAGACAAGTCTTGTCAATGATTTCTTTCTCATCCTTAAGTTACGAGATAACATTTGTTTACCTGTCTGTATACTAGGAACATATTTACTCTTGTGTAAATAAGAACTTTTTAGCTTAGTCTGTGTTTGATGTGGATTAGTGGTACCAACTATATGCTGAGTGTTACATTTTTCTTTGTGAATGGTTTTGTAGCAGTCTCCCTGAAATAGTATTTAAACCCGCTCGCAACAATGGATAAATTGAGAAGTGACTGAGAACGAACACCTTGTGTGTGTCTGAATTATTTACTTCTCCCAGATATCTGCGCTTGCCACTCTGAAGGTTCTGCAGATTTACTCAAGAGCTCCCGGGAGGCTTTCGGCTCAAGAGAGGTGTCCCCCATAAGAGGAGGGGCGAAACATTTTCAAGGTTAAACAAGGAATTTGGAACAATTGTAATATTGATTTGTTTAAGCTGTATATACTTCGGAAGGTGTTCTGTAAGCATTGACTTTTACTTTTGTTTGGAAGAATAAATATATCGTCTTAACGGATGTGCCTCAAATCTTTTACCAGTTTCAACCTTTGCGCTGCAAGATTGAACCCTTTCTTTGCATATTCTGGAAAACCCAACCCTAGACGAATTAAATGTCATAATCTTTCCTCTTTTGTCATTGGAAGAATATTAAATTTGGGCAATAAATTGTGTTGTTTGGGTACGCCAGGATGTTCTGTGGTTCCAGTAAGAATGGGAAATAAATAGCACAAGCTGAAATACTGACATTTGTTTACATGAACAATTGTTTATTTTGTTGAACTGGACCCTGTCAACCACTTAATATAATTATGACACATTATACACACAGAAACATTGTGCGAGCGTACATATATATGGAAATAGTTATACCATTATGTTCTGTCGTTGCCTCTTCGTTGGTGTTATAGCTGTCTGGGTGCTGTACACACCTGTGTGCTAAGCCAGACTTCCTTCTACGTCTCGGAAAGCCTTCTGTGTGTAGTAATAATAAAGGGAAGTGTCAATGTTTAAAAATGGTTTCATGTAGGGCTGCAACAACTAATCAATATAATCGATAATGAAATTCGTTGCCAACGAATTTCATTATCGATTAGTTGAATCGATTATTATCGATTATAAAATGAGGGTTTTTTCAGAGCAAACGCTCTGAAAAATCCCCCTCATTATATAATCCGTTTTACTGACTCACCGTCTCACAGCAGCAGCTCCTACTTACTCCCCCTCCCTGTAATCACTGTGACAACTGGCCCCGCCCCTTCCTTCTCCAGGCCAGAACCACATGGCTGTGACACTCATCTAACTGTAAGTATATATATATATATTAATATTTGGGCTAATGAAAGTTAGGGGAGGTGGGATTTAATTTAGGGGCAGTTATGGTTAATGGGGTGTTTAGGGGCAGCTATGGTTAATGGGGTGTTTAGGGTTAATTTAGGGGCAGTTGTGGTTAATAGGGAGTTTAGGGTTAATTTAGGGGCAGCTATGGTTAATGGGGTGTTTGGGGTTAATTTAGGAGCAGCTGTGGTTAATGGGGTGTTTGGGGTTAATTTGAGCCAGTTGTGGTTAATGGGGAGTTTAGGGTTAATTTAGGGGATGCTGTGGTTGATGGGGTCTTTAGGGTTAATTTAGGGGATGCTGTGGTTAATGGAGAGTTTAGGGTTAATTTAGGGTAGTTTTGATGGGGTATTTAGAGTTAATTTAAGGGTAGTTATGGTTAATGGGGTGTTTAGGGTTAATTTAATGAGAACTGAGGGTTAATTTAATAAAGTTAACTTAAGGTGCAGTTAGAGATAAAGGGGGGGCAAACTAAGGGGAATCTAAATCCTGGGGGCAGTGAAGTGACATATCTGGGGGTAAAAGGCATATGTGGGGAGGGCAGTGTGGCATGTCTGGGGAGGATGGAGTGATGTATCAGGGTGTATAAAGCGTATCAGGCACAGTGGCATGTCTGGGGGTAGAGTGAAGTGGCATATGTGGGGAGGACAGGGTGGCATGTCTGGGAAGGATGGAGTGGTCTATCGGGGTATAAGGCGTATCAGGCACAGAGGCATGTGGGGGGTAGAGTGGAGTGGCAGATGTGGGAGGCAGCGTGGCATATGTGGGAGGCAGCGTGGAGTGCTGTGGTAGGCAGCGTGGCATATGTGGGAGGCAGCGTGGCGTGGCATATGTGGGAGGCAGCGTGGCATATGTGGGAGGCAGCATGGAGTGCTGTGGTAGGCAGCGTGGCATATGTGGGAGGCAGCGTGGCATGTCTGGGAGGCAGGGTGTTAAGCCTGGGTTCAAATGTGCATAAATTGGGGGGGGGGCTAGTTGGGAAATAAAGACAAGAAATGCATTTTATCAAAGTTTTTTTTATTCTGCTGTTTGTATTTAATATCATTTGTTTATTAAATTATTTTAAATAAATGAAAAATTTACATTCATTTTTTTTATCCGATTAATCGAAAAAATAATCGGCCAACTAATCGATTATGAAAATAATCGTTAGTTGCAGCCCTAGTTTCATGTATTTTCTCGACGGTTAACTAGCTCAGTTACCCACTACAAACTCACACTTTTCAACAACAATTCTTTTATGTAGGTGTGTTTTTATAGACTATAAGTTAAACCATGATCAGCAAAAAAATCAAGCAGGTAACCTTTTATAAATGGACAGAACACACACACAAAATCTTTGTTACATTGCACACACTTGTAGTTCTCTCTGAACTTACTGTGCTAACCCTTTCAGTGTCAACCTTGTAACCTTGTATGTGATCCATGGATAGTAAAGTGGAACCCACGTACCAACAATAATCTCATGCTGTGTGCTACTGGAGGGTCCCCTCCACAATCGTTGGAAAGGTAAAATAAAACCAAAAGCTGTTGCATGCTGCCGACTTACTTACTGTGAGATCAGGTGGCCATTATAGTTGAAAAAAATTTGGTGTGCTAACTTTTACTTAGCACTTTCCTGGGCAATCTTTGAAGGGTTGCTCCTGTGGGTGTGGTTTCATAATGTAGGAGAAAAAAAAAACATGTGAATATAAAGAAGAGCAAGGAGGAATGAGGAGAGGTGGAAGAATGAAATGGACACAGAAAAAAGACAGGTAAGTTACATCTGTACACTTACTCTAACAGAGACACTTATACTAACAATGACTCTCGCACATCTACCCAACACTGACACACCACAAACATAGACATACTTACACAGAAACACGCAAGCACCTTTACACTCACATTAACATACACACAAACACATTCAGTCATGGACACACACATGCACTCACACCCACTTACAGCAACATTCATAGGCACACAAGGCATACGCCCGGATACTAACATCAAGAGATGCCTTGCTTACTCCACAGGGTCACAGAATTGTTGTAAAAGGCATGTGTTGTTGTTAATTCAAAATTAAAGTACTTTACTTAAAGGGTATAAAGAAGGTACTTAATGTGTATTCTGGTTTCCTGATATAGTCCAATGCATGTCTAATTTTGGGCTGGATTAACGTAGGGGCTGATGAAGCTGCAACTCCACACGACCACCAGAGCCGTCTTTAACTTGGCGAAAAGCCTGCAGCAACCAGGGACGCTGGGGTCGCAACAGAGACTGGGACTGCCACTCCAGGCAGCTTCCTGTTGGCTGCCATTGCCATGAGGTCGATCTGTGAAGTACCTCAGTCTCTTGTGACCTGCAGAAATATTGCAGTGCTCAGGCTCCATTCTCCTGAACACTGATACGATAATTACTCAATCGATCAATTAACGAGAATTGTTTAACCACAGAACAGATTGATATCAGTAACACTGATACAATAATTAATCAATTAACGAGGCTACAATTAATAGTTTGTCTATCCATCTCTTTCCGATGTCTTTTTTCCCCACGGGGTTCTGTTCCACAAAGATATATTCCTGTGGAAAGAAGAATATATATATTTATTTAACACATTAGATCTTCAAATCAATATCAATTTACATTGCTACTAGGTTGTTACATTGTTTCACTTACCCACTTCAGTTTGGACAGACTCCAAACCACAAACACAGATGTCTTCTATCTTGATTCTGCCTGTCTGCTTTTTTTTGACTTTATGAATTATCTATCTTGTATACTTACCGATCACGAATATTGGTGATTACGATTCCCGATGATACGATGGAATGGAGATTTCCACAACGTTCGTTGTCAATTTGTCTTGAGGCACCTAAAAGACAACAACTAATAAAGAAAAAAGGGAAAAAAAAGAAGAAAAAAAAGATCAAACGTGATGACGTAGGGATGACGTAAACAGAGGAAGACGGCGAGCGGGGACCTTTAAAAACCGCAAAGACACAGACGGGATACAGATTGAATTTTAAATTTCTCCTGAGGAAGCCGAGATCAAAATCTGCGAAACGCGTTGAGAAACTTTAATATAATTGAAATTTGGACTTCAAAAGGACTTGCTGATTTACCTTTACGAAGGACAAAAAAAAACAAATATTATTTTTACGGCACTATTTCGTTTCCTATTCTTAACACAGAAACTCCAAGACAAGAAAAAGTCTGGATTTTTGATGAGCGATCACTTTCAAGTACACTTGTGAGTGCAATTAATATCATAATTTTTAATTTTTGTTTGAATTTATTACACTATATTTGTTTTATTTTTTCCCCACATATCTATGTGCCCCGTTTTTTTGTCTATACTCCATTCTCCTTGAAGGACAGATGTTCTGCTGAGGTAATCTGCAGTAATGTTCTCCTTTCCATGAATGAACATGTCCGAAAAGGTGGGAGAGATGGAACCCACTTCCCGATCTTCTGAAGAAGAGCCCTGAATTGAAGACTGTGCCGTCTTGCTTCTTCAGGAAAGCCACCACCGTGCGATTGTCTGAAAGAACTCTCACTGCTTTTCCCTGTAACCTGGATTGCCAAGAAAGGAGCGCCTTCCAGACTGCCAGAAGTTCCAGCACATTGATATGAAGACAATGTTGGTCAAACCAAAAACCCCAACCGGATAAGATGGCGTCTGTAGACACTACTGTCCAAACGGACTCGGTTCAAACCAGACCTGAATTCAGTCTTTTCATCTGGAGCCACCATCTGAGGGAAAGACAAATGCTGGCTGGAATGGCAACCTACCTTGAGAGGGCTGGAATGGATCGATCCCATGTCCTCAGGATGAAACAATGTTGTGGACGCATATGAAGAAGAGCCCATGCCAGGGCAGGCATCGTAGACACCACCATTCCCAGAAGGCCCATGAGCAACCTCAGGCTGGAGAGACGTCTGGGAAAAAAGTAAACGGGAAAGGCTGGTGATATTCTGAATCTTGTCCCCTGGCAAAAAGATCTTTTGACAGCGAGTATCCAGGATAAACCCCAGGAAAGGAATCGTTCTGGTAGGAAGCAGACAGGATTTTTTAAAATTGACAATCCATCCCAAATCCTGAAGCAGGCAAACAGTCCTGTGAATCTGGTGGGAGAGAAGATCTGGAGAGCTTGCTGCCAGACACTAATCATCTAAATAAGGGACCATCTTGATTCCTTCCTTGCTCAGGAAGGCAACAATCCCTGGCAGCAGTTTGGTGAAGATTCTTGGAGCTGAAGAAAGACCAAAAGGGAGAGCCTGGAACTGGAAATGAAGAGTCCATTTCGTAGATGGAATGGCCACACAAAGAAACTTCTGCGACTCCCCCCCCCCCGATGGGAACTTGAAGATAGGCATCCTGAAAATCTAGAGTATCGAGAAAGTCTCCTCAGGAAAGAAGTTCTATGGTGGACGTGACAGACTCCATCATGATCTTCCTGTAAGCCACAAAACGGTTGAGAAACGTGAGATCTATAATGAGTCTGAAATCTCCTGATGATTTGGGAACAATGAAGAAGTGGGAGTAAACCCCTCTTCCTCTTTGGTCTGGAGGCACAGGGATCAACACTTGCTTTATCACGAACTCTTGAACAAGGTCCCGAAGTGCCATTCTCCTGGATCCGCAGGAGGCATAGAAAAAACGCTCTGGGGGAGAACTGACAAGCTCCAGACCCTACCCTCTGGAAATGATGCCCAGGGTCCAGGCGTCCAAACAAAAAAGAGTCCATTGGTGAAGAGAACTCTTCAGCCTACCCCCTATCAAAATGTTTCTGGCGTCATGCTTTCTTAGAAGAACCGTCCACCTGTTTAAAGGAGGAGGGTCTGCCTCTACCACGAAAAGACCGACATCTGGAGCCACAGGGCCTATCCCGAAATGTGGGCTGGGGTCTGGAATCCTGACCTCTAGATGCCCTAAACGGGTTGGGACGAAAACATGGCAGAGGTTTATGCAAGAAATACTTGGCACTAGTGGCTTCCTCCAACAAAACTTCTAACTCCTTCCCAAATAGTTCTTTCCCAGAGAACGGTATCCCACACAAATGGTGCTTGGAGGCTGAGTCTGCTGACTAAGATTTGAGCCATAAAGCCCTTCTGGAGACTTCGGATAAGGCAGAGGCCCTAGCAGCCATACGGACGGATTCCATAGCAGAATCACACAAGAACTCAGCCGTACTCTTCACATCTGAAATTCCTCCGGAGAACCTCTTCGTCTCCTGCACCCCTCATGATATCTTCCTCAATCTGCTCACCACGGACCCTGCGGCGATTAACCCTATCCCAGACCTGGCAGAGCCTCTCATATGCTACCGGGAGTGACAGGGGAAATCTAGTTCCCGTCCAGCCAAGGGACCTTTATATCTCCATCTAATAATGGTCCTTAACAAGAATAAGAATCCCTTACACTGCAGAACAATTGTAGCTCCAGCTCACAAAGGTCCATTACAATAACTAAAAACTATTTGATAAGCATATTTTCTTCTAACTATATATATGCAGTGTATTTGCTATGTTTATAAAGTGATTGCATGATATATACGTTATTTCACATTTTGTCCATAAGATAAAAAAACTTAACTGCTCAGCATCCATGTGTAGTGGATAAAGATGACATCAGACATACACACCAGGAAAGGCTCTGCCACACTGACACACACACCAGGACAGGCTCTGCCACACCAACACACAGTCACACACACTAAGACAGACACTGACACTCACATCCGGACCGGCTAAGCTACAAAAAAAAAAAAGTATTTTCCACACTGCTTTGTCGTTGACCCCCCCTTTTGTGTTTTTGCCCCCTTGTGTACTATGTGTGTATATGTCCCCAGCCTGCAATCCCTTTAGTATTGATTTATGAAAGGGGCCCAGCTGCCCCCTTGTGTATTGATGCTGCCAGCCCAGATAAAACGCTGTTCTGCAGTATGGGGGGTATAAATGTAACTGGTTCCCTTCCATGAGTCTATACATCCCCATACTGAAGGGCAGCATTTTATCTGGGCTGGTCAACAATATGTAAAAGTTATGCGTGTCCTGAAAAACATGGCCGATGTGGTCACCCTAATGCCCCCGCACCCTTGTGTATTGCCCTAAGCTAGCCCCCCATTATATATTTAGCATACCACCCAGCCCCCCATTAAGTATTGATTTATATGATGCCCCCCGCCAGCACATGCTTGGGAATTAATGCCCCCTCATTATCATCTCAGCCCTGGCACCCAGATTGCATCCACAGGACCTGGCCACAGAGTGGAAGCTTGCCATCTTTGCCCACAAACCGCATGCATGTGGCATCCTAGCCTTAAACAGCCTCCCTGTGCCATGCCCCCCCACTTACACATCCATACTATCACAGATATATTCATTAATTATTAATTCACAAATATCAGGTAGGGGCCTGGAGCTGCAGCTCCATCAGCCCCTACGTTAATCTGGCCCTGTTTGATGTGATAAATTGGAGTGACCAGGTTCAAAGTCCAAATAGGATATAAGCAGACTGACCAAATTGAGAGAGGAAAAAAAAGCGCCACAACCAGAACCTACGCGTCGGTGGCATCACTGTACTCCGGGGGATGTCGTTGAATACGTATCGTGTGTTTGACCAGAAGCTACACATTTATAACTCAAGTACAATTTGTGTGAAAAAACACAGCACAAATTACCACCCCAAACTTTGGCAAAGGTTAGTGTAACGGGTTCACCAAGAGAGCTGTAGTAACTCCCAGAGATCACCCACATTTATCCTCCTGTCGTCCCCGGAATAACTTCCAGCACCAGTCAGCATGCGCACCTTGGAACCCTGCTATGTGTACCCAATAAGTAGACACAACTACCTTGAACTGAGTACAGCAGGAATGAACAGTTTATTGACATAGACTGATATATCCACAGAACAGCATTAACATAAATTAACAGATACATGCATACAACCCAGCCTTTAATCCCCAGGCAGCAATCCTATTGATGGGAGTAATTAAACAATGGAGTTCCTGCCTGTGCTATCTTTGTTTGGTAGCCGGGCTGGAGTCATCTCTGACTACCTTGGGCCCCTGTATGACAGCTCATTCTGTCAAAGTTAGTGGTACAAATCATAAAGAGAAATGGTTAAAATACCAGCACTTGAAATACCTTGGGCCGTCTAGTTTTCAGAATTATATGGTTTGATGGTGTAAATTGAATTGTCCAGCTTCAAAGACATGGGGGCAGAAGGACCAGATGTCAAAATTCCAAGTTGAAAACCTGAATTGTGCATGTGCCAATTGTGGCCTTTTAGCCCTGAAAAAACCTACAACACCCAATATGGGCAATATCACTGTACTCAGGAGATGTTGCTAAACACATATTGGGGTGTTTGGCAGTGAAATATACCAGCAACTGTAAATGTATACCCAGTAGCGTACCTAGCGGGGGGGCGGTCCGCACCGGGTGCCGCTCATCACGGGGGTGCCGATTTGCAGGCACCCCTCCAGAGACGGACAGTAATGTCCGCCGCTGGAGGAGCAGGCTCGCAAGGGAGCGGTATCGAAGGTCTTTAACAGACCTCCGATACCGCTCCCTTGCGATCCGGGCGGCAACAGCTGCTGTGCGCCGGGATTTGTTGTCAGATCCCGGCGCACAGCACGGAAGCCGCGCCCACCGCTGTCCGTGCCCTCTGACCCGGAAGAAGACAGAGAAGACAGAAGAACTGAAGAAGAGGAGCGAAGAAGAGGAAAAGAAGCTGAAAGAAGAAAGGAAAGGTAGGAAAGCATTAAGTGAGAGTGGATTGGTATGTGTGTGGATTAGTATATATGTGTGGATTAGTATATATGTGTGGTTTGGTATATGTGTGGTTTGGTATATGTGCGGATTAGTATATATGTGTGGTTTGGTATATGTGTGGTTTGGTATATGTGTGGATTACTATATATGTGTGGTTTGGTATATGTGTGGATTAGTATATATGTGTGGATTGGTATATGTGTGGATTGGTATATGTGTGGATTGGTATATGTGTGGATTAGTATATATGTGTGGTTTGGTATATGTGTGGATTAGTATATATGTGTGGTTTGGTATATGTGTGAATTAGTATATATGTGTGGATTAGTATATATGTGGATTAGTATATATGTGTGGATTGGTATATGTGTGGATGGTTATATGTGTGGATTGGTATATATGTGTGGATTGGTATACGTGTGGATTAGTGTATGTGTGTGGATTGGTATACGTGTGGATTGGTATATATGTGTGGATTGGTATGTCTGTGGATTGGTATATATGTGTGGATTGGTATGCGTGTGGGTTGGTATGCGTGTGGATTGGTTTATGTGTGGATTAGTATATATGTGTGGTTTGGTATATGTGTGGATTGGTATATATGTGTGGATTGGTATCTACGTGTGGATTGGTATACGTGTGGATTGGTATACATGTGGATTAGTGTATGTGTGTGGATTGGTATGTCTGTGGATTGGTATGTCTGTGGATTGGTATATATGTGTGGATTGGTATGCGTGTGGATTGGTATGCGTGTGGATTGGTATGCGTGTGGATTGGTATGCGTGTGGATTGGTATATGTGTGGATTGGTGTATGTGTGGATAAGTATACGTGTGGATTGGTGTGCGTGTGGGTTGGTATATGTGTGGATTAGTATATATGTGTGGATTGGTGTATGTGTGGATTGGTATACATGTATGGATTGGTAATTTTGTGGATTGGTATACGTGTGGATTGGTAAGTGTGTGAGAGTGACGGGTGTTATGCTGTACCATTTCCAATGAATTTTTCATTATATAATTATGCTCTAAAGTACATCATAACTCCCATCACTCTATACTGTTCCATACAGTGGCAGAGCTGGGAGGCAGAGGCCTTGCACCCCCACTGCAGGACTCCTGAAAGGTAAGTGAACTTCAAAGAGGGAGAGGGTAGATAGTTAGGAGGGGGTAGATAAGGAGAATGAGTGAGATGGGGGATAGGGGGTAGATAGGGCAGAAGGGAGTGAGAAGGGGTAGATAGGGCAATCATACTCCTATCATGCCAAGTCTGCGAGTATATCCTGGAATCTGGGTATGCCTGGGCATCATAGGAATGTGATTGCTGTTAACAAGAAAATATTGTTAATATACACAGGCTTTTATTTGCCCGGGTGCTCCAAAAATAGCCAGATATATGTTTCCAAAGAAAAAATGGGCACTCACAGGTCTTTGCCTTGAGAAAGGACCGGGGGTGGTCCGAAACGTTGGCCGTGCTGATTGAAATAAACTAGTGTTTAATGCACTTTACTGCAAAGACCCGTGAGTGCCCATTTTTTTCTTTGGTTACATATATAAAATATATATAAAATAGCAAAATGCTACTTGTACTTATTGCTCTATAACTTGCAAAAAACACTGGGTATTTCTGAACTCAGGACAAATAGCATGTATTTGCTCGTCTTCTAATCGGGGTCGTCTTCTAATCAGAGAGGTCTGATTATGAGACTAAGATCCAGATCCCCCGCAGGGGACCTGGATCCTCCTGTCTCCCCACCCCATTTAACACCCCCCCCCCACACGCACACACCGGTACCGGTGCTTCCTGCTGTATTGCCGGGGCAGCGGGTTGACGTCTACGCGATGTGCGTAGAGAACATCCGCTGCAGTCGGAAGGAGGTGTGGCTAGCAGCGGGGGTTGTCTGCGTCCGTCGCGCAGACCTTCCCCGAGTGTCAGAGATCAGAGTTCCCCGCACCGGTGCTGGGGGACTCTGATCTCTGACAGCCGGGGAAAGTATGCGCGACGGACGCAGACAAACCCCCACTGCAAACTCCACCTCCTTCCGGCTGCAGCGGAAGGAGACGTCAACCCGCTGCCCTGGCAATACAGCAGGAAGCATCGGTACCGGTAAGTAAGTGTGTGTGTGTGTTAAATGGGATTTCTGGAATGCCTTATACCCCTATATGCCACTCTGGCATTTAGGGGGTTAAAATGCATGTTATGGGGCATATAGGGAGGTATAAGGCAATATTCAGATTTTGGGGGTATAAGTTAATATTCAGATTTTGGGGGGTCGTCTTATAATCAGGGTCGTCTTATAATTGAGCAAATACGGTATTTAGCAGGTTTTTGTCATTAGCTTTTATAGATGACTAAAAAAAATTCAAATAAAACAGACTGCTTTTTTAAATTTTTCATCATATTTTATTATCTCCTTTTATAAGAAATTACATGATATCACAAAAATGGTATCTGAAGAAAGCAATAAATACCTCGTGTGGGTAGACTAATTGGGAGAGGAGAAAATCACAGCTGGGGTGCAGGTTGGCAAAGAGAAGAAAATATAAAAGAGGCATCTCAGTTTTTATTAAATATGAAATAGTTTACATGAATTAATATTTACTACTAAAATGCACACGCAGAGAGAGAGAGACACGCACACGCAGAGAGAGAGAGACACGCACACGCAGAGAGAGAGACACAGAAAGTGAGAGAGAGAGAGAGAGCCACACACACACACACAGAGAGCCACACACACACACACAGAGAGAGACACACACACACACAGAGAAAGAGAGAGACACACACACAGAGAGAGCCACACACACAGAGAGAGACACACACACAGAGAGAGAGCCACACACACAGAGAGAGAGAGCCACACACACAGAGAGAGAGAGCCACACACACACACACACACAGAGAGCCACACACACAGAGAGAGAGAGCCACACACACACAGAGAGCCACACACACACAGAGAGCCACACACACAGAGAGACACACACACAGAGAGACACACACACAGAGAGACACACACACAGAGAGACACACAGAGAGAGAGAGAGACAGACACACACACACAGAGAGAGACACACAGAGAGAGACAAAGAGAGACACACACACAGAGAGACATAGAGAGAGAGAGAGACACACACACACACAGAGAGACACACAGAGAGAGAGAGAGAGAGACAAAGAGAGAGAGAGACACAGAGAGAGAGAGACACAGAGAGAGAGAGAGAGAGAGAGAGAGAGAGAGAGAGAGAGAGAGAGAGAGAGAGAGAGAGAGACACTGAGTGGATATGAATGCATTCTCAGCTGAACAGTGATTTAAATCTCCAATTCTATGGCGATGCTCACAGACAGAGCTCTGCAAAAATCAAATAATACGGGATTTATCTTAAAGATTCAAGTTTTCTTCTGCCTCCAGAATGTTCTCCGTTTTCAGTAACTGCAAAGACTGCAGCATTCTGTCAAAGCTTCATCCTCACATCCCACTTTACAATAGCTACACACAGTACAATCATCACAGCGCGCTTCCAATCATCTGCATTTCCTGTTTAGCAGCTTCCTGTCGTACTTTCTACAATGTGACCATGGGTAGGAACTAACTGTGCTCTTTCCTGTCAGCCAACCACCCGAGACGGGTCAATGGAGAAACCGGAAGTGCAGTTTTAACAGCATCCGTTCCCCGGTAGTAGTTTGACAGCTTTGTATTGAATAATACTTGTGAAGATGGCGCTTCGGCCAGGAGCTGGAGCCGGTGGTAGCGGCGGAGGCGGCAGGTGAGAGTCTTTAAGGCATTTGTTACTTTGATGTAGGTCGCGGTGTATGTTTTACCTGCTTTAACTTTAACAGTGTTTTGATGCTGAATGTAAAGATAGATTACATTATATGAGGCGGTAAATACATAAACATTATGTTATCGATTTATTTTTACTAGTTTTTTGGAGGTTTGCAAAGCTTGTTATGAGGGTTTTATGTAAGAGAGGATACGTTGCTGAAGCATGGAATGCTGCTCGATGCGTTGGAATGTGGATGTAATGGAATATTGTGTCACTGAGGCTGGGCGCCGGTAATACTATATGGCACTCATTAATTATATAGTACAGGGTGTTACAGAGTAAAACGAATGCTCCCAAGTAGATCATGTAGAAAGTTGTTGCATTTACAGCAGTCTACATGTGTGCATTCCATGAACTGTTTTCTGGGCTCTTCATTTTATTCTGAAAAGCATGTAAGTAGCATGTGCTCTCATCATACAAACTATATGTAGAAATGTAGTTTTGCTCTAGGATTGTATTTTGTTTTGTGTAATAAAAAACTGCTTATTAGGCAAACTTGTTAAGCTTTTGGTGTTAAATTTCAATTTTATTTAATTTAGTAACAAATGGCCTCATATAAAAATGAGGTTTTTATTCGAGGTATTACACCTCGCTGGCAGTACTTGTGGAAGTAGTGAAGGAAAAGGCAGATTGACTAAAAAACACATGAATAAAGTACACTAATTGCTTACTAAAATGTTAAAAAGTGCTTATAAAATGTGAAGTAATGGACACATCTAGAGAGAATCTCCATTCGAGGTGAGAATCCAGAAATGAATACCGGTCGCCTTCATTGTTTATTTGCAGTTGATTTCTATGTGCAGCTTCCCCTTTAAATTTTTAGTCTTGGTTCCTTTGTGATGATTCTCTCACTGTGATGTCATAGAGTGGAGATGCTGTAAAGGCAGCATCCTGCTAACAGTAGTATACATTTAATGCAAGGTCGTGAAGCAGAAGGGAGATTGCAAACCCTGGCTTAACGGCTCGCAAACAAAATGTATCTATTTGGACTACTTTTTTGTTATTTAGCAATGGCAAAAGAAACATATGATATTGACTTACAAAACCTGAAAGCTGTGACCGTCCCCGACCGGCTTAAAGGTGTATCTGTCAAGATGGTTGTAGAATCTTCCCCGTGCAGCACTTCTTGTGGACTTGGTAACAAGAAAGAAAAGCGTTGCATTGTGGGACCATCAGGGAAGAGGGAGGACTGTGAAACCGTCAGCGTATCCTGTGTAGTGAGTTGGATTTGCGGCATGACGAGTTATACTCTGACCGTGGGACAGCCTTTTACTATGAACTGTCTGATTGTGCCTGCTGAAGGGCAATCAAATCAGGGGTTGAATTACTACTGGTACAACACCAAAGGTCAGGTAACAACCCAAGATGACCTATTTCGCCCACTCAGAATCAGGTACTTTAACATCACCTTTCCAGCCATCAAGGAGAGCGACGCCGGCTCATACCGTTGCGATGTGCAACACGCATTGGACTTTAAATTAATCAAGCGGGTTTACTATGCCGTCAAGGTGATCCCTCCTAGCCTGGTTAATCTGAACTACGGCAAATCTCTGATGCGTGAAAGTGAGCTGGAAGCAATGGCCGCACAAAAGCAGAAGTTAACCAAGGGCAACCTGTCGGAGAAAGTGAAGGCCATTTTGGAGTCGCACAATTTTATCATTTTTGGCGTCGGGGGTAGTGCTGCCGTCATTGTAGGTGGTGCATTTTGGGGATTTTTCTACCTAATTCGAAAACGCAGACGTAAAAGAAGAACGAATGACGTCGAAGATGGCGTCGACGACGATGATGACAGCGGCGACCATGATGACAGCGTCGACAGCGTCGACCATGATGACAGCGTCGACAGCGTCGACCATGATGACAGCGTCGACAGCGTCGACCATGATGACAGCGTCGACAGCGGCGACCATGATGACAGCGTCGACCATGATGACAGCGTCGACAGCGTCGAACATGATGACAGCGTCGACAGCGGCGACCATGATGACAGCGTCGACCATGATGACAGCGTCGACAGCGTCGACCATGATGACAGCGTCGACAGCGGCGACCATGATGACAGCGTCGACAGCGGCGACCATGTCGACAGCGGCGACCATGATGACAGCGTCGACCATGATGACAGCGTCGACAGCGTCGACCATGATGACAGCGTCGACAGCGTCGACCATGATGACAGCCTCGACAGCGTCGACCATGATGATAGCCTCGACAGCGTCGACCATGATGATAGCCTCGACAGCGTCGACCATGATGACAGCCTCGACAGCGTCGACCATGATGACAGCCTCGACAGCGTCGACCATGATGACAACGTCGACTATTTGTGATCGGTTTGCCGTTTGGTGTTGAGGAGAAGCAGCCGCCGGCGTTGAGAAGCAGCCGCTGGCGACAATCATGCTGGTCTTCCAACATAACCCCCAGAGTCTGGCTGAAAGGAGGAGAAACGTCCGCAATCTTAACATCGATATAAGTTGACTGATAGCTGTGCTTACTGTCACACGAACTCTTATCATCAACTGCGGAAGATTGTTGTTAAATAAAACTTTTAGTGCATGCTCATTGTTTCATATTTGTACTTGATTTTTAACCTGAAGTAGTAGTAAATATTTTTTTAAATAAGCAAACAAGCATTAAAATAATACAATTATCACAGTTTTAAAAATGGGCTTAATTCTGTGGAAAACAAAATAACAGTAACTTATGATATTCTCTAAAGAGGACAGTGTTGAGTGGAATGTCAACAAAGAATAATGCATATTAAAGGTACTTTTCCACACATCACTCCCATCTCCCAAAACAACTCAACAAATAAGGCTCTCTTCCCTTTACTGGCCATTACCGTGTTTTTTTTTTGTTAGACTTATTTAATAGGAGGGGCAGCTAAATACTGCTCAAACATAAATTGGTTCCAGTTCAACCCTTCTACCTAACCTTCCTACTCTTGATCCAAAAGTAGAAATATGGAACACTATATGTACAATTCGGTAAATATGATATGACTTGCACTTGACAGCTTGTCCCAAAAACAAATTTTATTAGCTTGGAAGCATTAAAGTTGTAGTTTAAACTCTTCCACTTATTAACTATTAATAACTATTAATTAACTATTAGGAAGTGCCAACACTGCCAGCTTTTCCTAGCCAGAAGGACTGAACTTACTGCATAATGCATAGTTGGATGTGTGAGGAGACTTTGAGAAAGATATTTTGGAACATAGAATTTTGTAGGTAAATCAGTGAGATTTCATATTTTCTTTGGGCTGTTAAAGGGATTTGTTCTCATTTGCAGATTATTCACACTGTTAAAGTTTCAGGAAATAATAAATCTTTGCTCGAATCTGAGTTGGTTGGAGGGGCTTGGGTTTTTTAAATAACAACATTAATTTGAGTCTCTATATGTTAAGTAAATAAATATTAGCACATCTGCCATATTCTTTAGCGTGAAAGCTGGATCACATAACAATAACATTTTCAATGAAGCTTTTTTCCGTTTTTATGGCAACAACCTATCAGCGCCTGCTTTTAGCATATATGCATAGTTTAATATTATTTTGCAGTTAACTTTAGACCCTGTAGCTGCTGTTTTGGTTTGCAGAGAAAACCTTGGTGTAGGTTTATAGATATTCCATTCATGTATGTTCCAAACACATTTCTGTTATCTGAGGATCGCTGTGCTTTAAAGAATGTATTTTTTTAAAAAATGGTGGTCTGTGTCTTTCTTATGTAGTGTGGTAAATCAGAAGATGATGATTTTCAAGATGCCTCTAAATCTGGACCCATTGATATTTCCTTCTCCGATTTCTAGAGTGATATTTCAGTGAAACCAACCACTTCTCAAACTGGCATAAGGTGAGTGATATCTGTTCAATGTTTGCTGAATATACTACACATCTCTCTCTATTCTCTGTATGTGGTGAAATTAGATTTTTCACTGCTACACCTGGATAAGCATACATCTGTGCACCTGTGCAAGGGTGCAAATCATTGGGAATTATACTGAGGACCACAGATCTCCCAAAGCTCATGTGGGCACAAACAAGGACAACCGCTACTATCTGTGTGCCACTGCAAGCCTCGATACACTCCTTAACATAAAAACTCTGATGACATGAGACATGTGGAACAGTGCGCCCAATTGACAGCAACAAGCCACTCGACCCAAAATGTATTAGTTAATAAGCAGGTTATTGTAGGAGGATATTTAAAGTAGGCTGTCCATTCAAAGTTAAAAATAAAGTTTGTAATAATTTAGGGATTATTGCTGAAGATCAGCAATCTATATTTGATGACTACACTTGACAATTTAAGCTAAGCTGACATCTAATTACTATTAATCATATAGTTATCATTTAGTTCTATATATAGTTTTATAATTCATATGCTGATTTTGATTTTTTTAACTGTTCTGCAGGCTTAACTTTATAAATTAGTTTATATACGTTTTAATTTTCTTGCTTTGGTTTTATTAAAAGAAAAAAAATAACTGCTGTAACATACTTGATTAGTTATTTCTTGTGAGAGTGTCATTTTCCTCGGCATCAATGAACTATATACATAAGTCAGGTCTATGTATGAAATATAGTTTCAATTTTGTTTTGTTATTGCAGTTTGTGTTTGAATCTTCTCAACAACAGATCCCCTACAGCAGATGTAACCCTCGTGAGGACAAATGTATTAATGATGAGTGTAGTTTTTTATCGTAATAATGATAATATAGTGTAATAATTATTGAAATACTTTATGAGTATTTAGAAAAACATAATAATTTTAAAAGAATTGTAAAAAAGTAGACTGTCTATGTAAGTTTATTTTAACCCCTTAAAAATAGGGGTTTTTTTACACCACAGGACCAGACCAATGGTTCATGTTTTTACAAAGTTTCTCTGTCTCTCTTTCTCGATTAGTGCAGGCCACACACACTCAGAGTGGATGCCGCCAAATGCTGAAATGTGTTCTACATCAAACTGCCTGTCCTCTATTGCCCCGCTTACTATGGTGTTATAATAAGCAACATCAGCACGGTTGTAAAGCACACCGCCGCTGTACTCTGGAGAGCAGTGGAAACGTGTTCTCTGAAGTGACAAATCTGGATTTGGCAGATGCCAGGAGAACGCTGGTTATCAGAATGCATAGTATCTACGGTAAACATTTAGAGAGATTGCATTTTAGAAATGCTGGGTTTACTGGCACATTTTTATGCATTATTATTTCATACCTTGATTGGTTAGACAGTTATACCGTAGTAGTCGTCTTTGCAGTGACTTCACCGATCTACAACAACGTCACTGAGGAAAGGACAAAACCAGCTGGGTCTGTCTAGTCCAGAGGTGGCCAAACTGTGGCTTTTTAATATTAGTACGTTTAGATGGGAAGGTCTGGACAAAAAAATAAAAAATTGGCAACATGTTTTATATGATAAATAGTATTTTATAATTAATAAGGATATATATTTAGAATATTTAATGTTTTGTCTATTTTTCTGCACAGATTAATTTCTTATATGTATAATTAAAATAACATTATTTAGCAATATTGATAAAATGTGTTAAGGCAGCTGATGTTTATATGTGTGTGTATATATGTATGTACAGTATCTCACAAAAGTGATAACACCCCTCACATTTTTGTATTTTATTATATTTTTTTTAATGTGACAACACTGAAGAAATGACACTCTGCTACAATGTAAAGTAGTGAGTGTACAGCCTGTATAACAGTGTAAATTTGCTGTCCCCTCAAAATAACTCAACACACAGCCATTAATGTCTAAACCTTGGCAACAAAAGTGAGTACACCCCTAAGTGGAAATGTCCAAATTAGGCCCAATTAGCCATTTCCCCTCACTGGTGTCATGTGACTCGTTAGTGTTACAAGGTCTCAGGTGTGAATGTAATAATATATATGCATTTTTAAACAAACACGCAAGGCCTTTGATGAAGCCTGATTGGCAAGCCAAACACTGAAATTCATTCCTTCCGTTGGCGCGAGGTTAAACAAGGAATTTGGAACAATTGTAATATTGATTTGTTTAAGCTGTATATGTGAGTCTTCAGAAGGTGTTCTCACCACTCTGCTCTGTAAGCATTGACTTTTACTTTTGTTTGGAAGAATAAATATATCGTCTTAACGGATGTGCCTCAAATCTTTTACCAGTTTCAACCTTTGCGCTGCAAGATTGAACCCTTTCTTTGCATATTCTGGAAAACCCAACCCTAGACGAATTAAATGTCATAATCTTTCCTCTTTTGTCATTGGAAGAATATTAAATTTGGGCAATAAATTGTGTTGTTTGGGTACACCGGGATGTTCTGTGGTTCCAGTAAGAATGTGAAATAAATAGCAATAAGCTGAAATACTGAAAACATTTGTTTACATGAACAATTGTTTATTTTGTTGAACTGGACCCTGTCAACCACTTAATATAATTATGACACATTATACACACAGCGAGCGTACATATATATGGAAATAATTATACCGTTATGTTTTGTCGTTGCCTCTTTGTTGGTGTTGTAGCTGTCTGGGTGCTGTACACACCTGTGTGCTAAGCCAGACTTCCTTCTACTTTGTCTCGGAAAGCATTCTGTGTGTAGTAATAATAAAGGGAAGTGTCAATGTTTAAAAATGGTTTCATGTAGGGCTGCAACAACTAATCAATAAAATCGATAATAATCGATAATGAAATTCGTTGCCTACGAATTTCATTATCGATTAGTTGAATCGATTATTATCGATTATAAAATGAGGGATTTTTCAGAGCAAACGCTCTGAAAAATCCCCCTCATTATATAATCCGTTTTACTGACTCACCGTCTCACAGCAGCAGCTCCTACTTACTCCCCCTCCCTGTAATCACTATGACAACTGGCCCCGCCCCTTCCTTCTCCAGGCCAGAACCACATGGCTGTGACACTCATCTAACTGTAAGTATATATATATATATATATATATAAGTATGTTATATATATATGTTAATATTTGGGCTACTGAAAGTTAGGGGAGGTGGGGGTTAATTTAGGGGCAGTTATGGTTAATGGGGTGTTTAGGGGCAGCTATGGTTAATGGGGTGTTTAGGGTTAATTTAGGGGCAGTTGTGGTTAATGGGGTGTTTGGGGTTAATTTAGGAACAGCTGTGGTTAATGGGGTGTTTGGGGTTAATTTGAGCCAGTTGTGGTTAATGGGGAGTTTAGGGTTAATTTAGGGGATGCTGTGGTTGATGGGGTCTTTAGGGTTAATTTAGGGGATGCTGTGGTTAATGGGGAGTTTAGGGTTAATTTAGGGTAGCTTTGATGGGGTATTTAGAGTTAATTTAAGGGTAGTTATGGTTAATGGGGTGTTTAGGGTTAATTTAATGAGAACTGAGGGTTAATTTAATAAAGTTAACTTAAGGTGCAGTTAGAGATAAAGGGGGGGCAAACTAAGGGGAATCTAAATCCTGGGGGCAGTGAAGTGACATATCTGGGGGTAAAAGGCATATGTGGGGAGGGCAGTGTGGCATGTCTGGGGAGGACGGAGTGATGTATCAGGGTGTATAAAGCGTATCAGGCACAGTGGCATGTCTGGGGGTAGAGTGAAGTGGCATATGTGAGGAGGGCAGGGTGGCATGTCTGGGAAGGATGGAGTGGTCTATCGGGGTATAAGGCGTATCAGGCACAGAGGCATATGGGGGGTAGAGGGGAGTGGCAGATGTGGGAGGTGGCGTGGCAGATGTGGGAGGTGGCGTGGCATATGTGGGAGGCAGCGTGGCATATGTGGGAGGCAGCGTGGCATGTCTGGGAGGCAGGGTGGCAAGCCTGGGCTCAAATGTGCATAAATTGGGGGGGGGGGCTAGTTGGGAAATAAAGACAAGAAATGCATTTTATCAAAGTTTTTTTTATTCTGCTGTTTGTATTTAACATCATTTGTTTATTAAATTATTTTAAATAAATGAAAAATTTACATTAATATTTTTTATCCGATTAATCGAAAAAATAATCGGCCAACTAATCGATTATGAAAATAATCGTTAGTTGCAGCCCTAGTTTCATGTATTTTCTCGACGGTTAACTAGCTCAGTTACCCACTACAAACTCACACTTTTCAACAACAATTCTTTTATGTAGGTGTGTTTTTATAGACTATAAGTTAAACCATGATCAGCAAAAAAATCAAGCAGGTAACCTTTTATAAATGGACAGAACACACACACAAAATCTTTGTTACATTGCACACACTTGTAGTTCTCTCTGAACTTACTGTGCTAACCCTTTCAGTGTCAACCTTGTAACCTTGTATGTGATCCATGGATAGTAAAGTGGAACCCACGTACCAACAATAATCTCATGCTGTGTGCTACTGGAGGGTCCCCTCCACAATCGTTGGAAAGGTAAAATAAAACCAAAAGCTGTTGCATGCTGCCGACTTACTTACTGTGAGATCAGGTGGCCATTATAGTTGAAAAAAATTTGGTGTGCTAACTTTTACTTAGCACTTTCCTGGGCAATCTTTGAAGGGTTGCTCCTGTGGGTGTGGTTTCATAATGTAGGAGAAAAAAAAAACATGTGAATATAAAGAAGAGCAAGGAGGAATGAGGAGAGGTGGAAGAATGAAATGGACACAGAAAAAAGACAGGTAAGTTACATCTGTACACTTACTCTAACAGAGACACTTATACTAACAATGACTCTCGCACATCTACCCAACACTGACACACCACAAACATAGACATACTTACACAGAAACACGCAAGCACCTTTACACTCACATTAACATACACACAAACACATTCAGTCATGGACACACACATGCACTCACACCCACTTACAGCAACATTCATAGGCACACAAGGCATACGCCCGGATACTAACATCAAGAGATGCCTTGCTTACTCCACAGGGTCACAGAATTGTTGTAAAAGGCATGTGTTGTTGTTAATTCAAAATTAAAGTACTTTACTTAAAGGGTATAAAGAAGGTACTTAATGTGTATTCTGGTTTCCTGATATAGTCCAATGCATGTCTAATTTTGGGCTGGATTAACGTAGGGGCTGATGAAGCTGCAACTCCACACGACCACCAGAGCCGTCTTTAACTTAGCGAAAAGCCTGCAGCAACCAGGGACGCTGGGGTCGCAACAGAGACTGGGACTGCCACTCCAGGCAGCTTCCTGTTGGCTGCCATTGCCATGAGGTCGATCTGTGAAGTACCTCAGTCTCTTGTGACCTGCAGAAATATTGCAGTGCTCAGGCTCCATTCTCCTGAACACTGATACGATAATTACTCAATCAATCAATTAACGAGAATTGTTTAACCACAGAACAGATTGATATCAGTAACACTGATACAATAATTAATCAATTAACGAGGCTACAATTAATAGTTTGTCTATCCATCTCTTTCCGATGTCTTTTTTCCCCACGGGGTTCTGTTCCACAAAGATATATTCCTGTGGAAAGAAGAATATATATATTTATTTAACACATTAGATCTTCAAATCAATATCAATTTACATTGCTACTAGGTTGTTACATTGTTTCACTTACCCACTTCAGTTTGGACAGACTCCAAACCACAAACACAGATGTCCTCTATCTTGATTCTGCCTGTCTGCTTTTTTTTGACTTTATGAATTATCTATCTTGTATACTTACCGATCACGAATATTGGTGATTACGATTCCCGATGATACGATGGAATGGAGATTTCCACAACGTTCGTTGTCAATTTGTCTTGAGGCACCTAAAAGACAACAACTAATAAAGAAAAAAGGGAAAAAAAAGATCAAACGTGATGACGTAGGGATGACGTAAACAGAGGAAGACGGCGAGCGGGGACCTTTAAAAACCGCAAAGACACAGACGGGATACAGATTGAATTTTAAATTTCTCCTGAGGAAGCCGAGATCAAAATCTGCGAAACGCGTTGAGAAACTTTAATATAATTGAAATTTGGACTTCAAAAGGACTTGCTGATTTACCTTTACGAAGGACAAAAAAAAACAAATATTATTTTTACGGCACTATTTCGTTTCCTATTCTTAACACAGAAACTCCAAGACAAGAAAAAGTCTGGATTTTTGATGAGCGATCACTTTCAAGTACACTTGTGAGTGCAATTAATATCATAATTTTTAATTTTTGTTTGAATTTATTACACTATATTTGTTTTATTTTTTCCCCACATATCTATGTGCCCCGTTTTTTTGTCTATACTCCATTCTCCTTGAAGGACAGATGTTCTGCTGAGGTAATCTGCAGTAATGTTCTCCTTTCCATGAATGAACATGTCCGAAAAGGTGGGAGAGATGGAACCCACTTCCCGATCTTCTGAAGAAGAGCCCTGAATTGAAGACTGTGCCGTCTTGCTTCTTCAGGAAAGCCACCACCGTGCGATTGTCTGAAAGAACTCTCACTGCTTTTCCCTGTAACCTGGATTGCCAAGAAAGGAGCGCCTTCCAGACTGCCAGAAGTTCCAGCACATTGATATGAAGACAATGTTGGTCAAACCAAAAACCCCAACCGGATAAGATGGCGTCTGTAGACACTACTGTCCAAACGGACTCGGTTCAAACCAGACCTGAATTCAGTCTTTTCATCTGGAGCCACCATCTGAGGGAAAGACAAATGCTGGCTGGAATGGCAACCTACCTTGAGAGGGCTGGAATGGATCGATCCCATGTCCTCAGGATGAAACAATGTTGTGGACGCATATGAAGAAGAGCCCATGCCAGGGCAGGCATCGTAGACACCACCATTCCCAGAAGGCCCATGAGCAACCTCAGGCTGGAGAGACGTCTGGGAAAAAAGTAAACGGGAAAGGCTGGTGATATTCTGAATCTTGTCCCCTGGCAAAAAGATCTTTTGACAGCGAGTATCCAGGATAAACCCCAGGAAAGGAATCGTTCTGGTAGGAAGCAGACAGGATTTTTTAAAATTGACAATCCATCCCAAATCCTGAAGCAGGCAAACAGTCCTGTGAATCTGGTGGGAGAGAAGATCTGGAGAGCTTGCTGCCAGACACTAATCATCTAAATAAGGGACCATCTTGATTCCTTCCTTGCTCAGGAAGGCAACAATCCCTGGCAGCAGTTTGGTGAAGATTCTTGGAGCTGAAGAAAGACCAAAAGGGAGAGCCTGGAACTGGAAATGAAGAGTCCATTTCGTAGATGGAATGGCCACACAAAGAAACTTCTGCGACTCCCCCCCCCCCGATGGGAACTTGAAGATAGGCATCCTGAAAATCTAGAGTATCGAGAAAGTCTCCTCAGGAAAGAAGTTCTATGGTGGACGTGACAGACTCCATCATGATCTTCCTGTAAGCCACAAAACGGTTGAGAAACGTGAGATCTATAATGAGTCTGAAATCTCCTGATGATTTGGGAACAATGAAGAAGTGGGAGTAAACCCCTCTTCCTCTTTGGTCTGGAGGCACAGGGATCAACACTTGCTTTATCACGAACTCTTGAACAAGGTCCCGAAGTGCCATTCTCCTGGATCCGCAGGTGGCATAGAAAAAACGCTCTGGGGGAGAACTGACAAGCTCCAGACCCTACCCTCTGGAAATGATGCCCAGGGTCCAGGCGTCCAAACAAAAAAGAGTCCATTGGTGAAGAGAACTCTTCAGCCTACCCCCTATCAAAATGTTTCTGGCGTCATGCTTTCTTAGAAGAACCGTCCACCTGTTTAAAGGAGGAGGGTCTGCCTCTACCACGAAAAGACCGACATCTGGAGCCACAGGGCCTATCCCGAAATGTGGGCTGGGGTCTGGAATCCTGACCTCTAGATGCCCTAAACGGGTTGGGACGAAAACATGGCAGAGGTTTATGCAAGAAATACTTGGCACTAGTGGCTTCCTCCAACAAAACTTCTAACTCCTTCCCAAATAGTTCTTTCCCAGAGAACGGTATCCCACACAAATGGTGCTTGGAGGCTGAGTCTGCTGACTAAGATTTGAGCCATAAAGCCCTTCTGGAGACTTCGGATAAGGCAGAGGCCCTAGCAGCCATACGGACGGATTCCATAGCAGAATCACACAAGAACTCAGCCGTACTCTTCACATCTGAAATTCCTCCGGAGAACCTCTTCGTCTCCTGCACCCCTCATGATATCTTCCTCAATCTGCTCACCACGGACCCTGCGGCGATTAACCCTATCCCAGACCTGGCAGAGCCTCTCATATGCTACCGGGAGTGACAGGGGAAATCTAGTTCCCGTCCAGCCAAGGGACCTTTATATCTCCATCTAATAATGGTCCTTAACAAGAATAAGAATCCCTTACACTGCAGAACAATTGTAGCTCCAGCTCACAAAGGTCCATTACAATAACTAAAAACTATTTGATAAGCATATTTTCTTCTAACTATATATATGCAGTGTATTTGCTATGTTTATAAAGTGATTGCATGATATATACGTTATTTCACATTTTGTCCATAAGATAAAAAAACTTAACTGCTCAGCATCCATGTGTAGTGGATAAAGATGACATCAGACATACACACCAGGAAAGGCTCTGCCACACTGACACACACACCAGGACAGGCTCTGCCACACCAACACACAGTCACACACACTAAGACAGACACTGACACTCACATCCGGACCGGCTAAGCTACAAAAAAAAAAAAGTATTTTCCACACTGCTTTGTCGTTGACCCCCCCTTTTGTGTTTTTGCCCCCTTGTGTACTATGTGTGTATATGTCCCCAGCCTGCAATCCCTTTAGTATTGATTTATGAAAGGGGCCCAGCTGCCCCCTTGTGTATTGATGCTGCCAGCCCAGATAAAACGCTGTTCTGCAGTATGGGGGGTATAAATGTAACTGGTTCCCTTCCATGAGTCTATACATCCCCATACTGAAGGGCAGCATTTTATCTGGGCTGGTCAACAATATGTAAAAGTTATGCGTGTCCTGAAAAACATGGCCGATGTGGTCACCCTAATGCCCCCGCACCCTTGTGTATTGCCCTAAGCTAGCCCCCCATTATATATTTAGCATACCACCCAGCCCCCCATTAAGTATTGATTTATATGATGCCCCCCGCCAGCACATGCTTGGGAATTAATGCCCCCTCATTATCATCTCAGCCCTGGCACCCAGATTGCATCCACAGGACCTGGCCACAGAGTGGAAGCTTGCCATCTTTGCCCACAAACCGCATGCATGTGGCATCCTAGCCTTAAACAGCCTCCCTGTGCCATGCCCCCCCCACTTACACATCCATACTATCACAGATATATTCATTAATTATTAATTCACAAATATCAGGTAGGGGCCTGGAGCTGCAGCTCCATCAGCCCCTACGTTAATCTGGCCCTGTTTGATGTGATAAATTGGAGTGACCAGGTTCAAAGTCCAAATAGGATATAAGCAGACTGACCAAATTGAGAGAGGAAAAAAAAGCGCCACAACCAGAACCTACGCGTCGGTGGCATCACTGTACTCCGGGGGATGTCGTTGAATACGTATCGTGTGTTTGACCAGAAGCTACACATTTATAACTCAAGTACAATTTGTGTGAAAAAACACAGCACAAATTACCACCCCAAACTTTGGCAAAGGTTAGTGTAACGGGTTCACCAAGAGAGCTGTAGTAACTCCCAGAGATCACCCACA
The DNA here is from genome assembly GCF_027358695.1 of Spea bombifrons. Lineage (NCBI taxonomy): Eukaryota > Metazoa > Chordata > Amphibia > Anura > Pelobatidae > Spea > Spea bombifrons. The sequence continues at coordinate 44,504,316 of NC_071088.1, forward strand.
TTTATCCTCCTGTCGTCCCCGGAATAACTTCCAGCACCAGTCAGCATGCGCACCTTGGAACCCTGCTATGTGTACCCAATAAGTAGACACAACTACCTTGAACTGAGTACAGCAGGAATGAACAGTTTATTGACATAGACTGATATATCCACAGAACAGCATTAACATAAATTAACAGATACATGCATACAACCCAGCCTTTAATCCCCAGGCAGCAATCCTATTGATGGGAGTAATTAAACAATGGAGTTCCTGCCTGTGCTATCTTTGTTTGGTAGCCGGGCTGGAGTCATCTCTGACTACCTTGGGCCCCTGTATGACAGCTCATTCTGTCAAAGTTAGTGGTACAAATCATAAAGAGAAATGGTTAAAATACCAGCACTTGAAATACCTTGGGCCGTCTAGTTTTCAGAATTATATGGTTTGATGGTGTAAATTGAATTGTCCAGCTTCAAAGACATGGGGGCAGAAGGACCAGATGTCAAAATTCCAAGTTGAAAACCTGAATTGTGCATGTGCCAATTGTGGCCTTTTAGCCCTGAAAAAACCTACAACACCCAATATGGGCAATATCACTGTACTCAGGAGATGTTGCTAAACACATATTGGGGTGTTTGGCAGTGAAATATACCAGCAACTGTAAATGTATACCCAGTAGCGTACCTAGCGGGGGGGCGGTCCGCACCGGGTGCCGCTCATCACGGGGGTGCCGATTTGCAGGCACCCCTCCAGAGACGGACAGTAATGTCCGCCGCTGGAGGAGCAAGCTCGCAAGGGAGCGGTATCGAAGGTCTTTAACAGACCTCCGATACCGCTCCCTTGCGATCCGGGCGGCAACAGCTGCTGTGCGCCGGGATTTGTTGTCAGATCCCGGCGCACAGCACGGAAGCCGCGCCCACCGCTGTCCGTGCCCTCTGACCCGGAAGAAGACAGAGAAGACAGAAGAACTGAAGAAGAGGAGCGAAGAAGAGGAAAAGAAGCTGAAAGAAGAAAGGAAAGGTAGGAAAGCATTAAGTGAGAGTGGATTGGTATGTGTGTGGATTAGTATATATGTGTGGATTAGTATATATGTGTGGTTTGGTATATGTGTGGTTTGGTATATGTGCGGATTAGTATATATGTGTGGTTTGGTATATGTGTGGTTTGGTATATGTGTGGATTACTATATATGTGTGGTTTGGTATATGTGTGGATTAGTATATATGTGTGGATTGGTATATGTGTGGATTGGTATATGTGTGGATTGGTATATGTGTGGATTAGTATATATGTGTGGTTTGGTATATGTGTGGATTAGTATATATGTGTGGTTTGGTATATGTGTGAATTAGTATATATGTGTGGATTAGTATATATGTGGATTAGTATATATGTGTGGATTGGTATATGTGTGGATGGTTATATGTGTGGATTGGTATATATGTGTGGATTGGTATACGTGTGGATTAGTGTATGTGTGTGGATTGGTATACGTGTGGATTGGTATATATGTGTGGATTGGTATGTCTGTGGATTGGTATATATGTGTGGATTGGTATGCGTGTGGGTTGGTATGCGTGTGGATTGGTTTATGTGTGGATTAGTATATATGTGTGGTTTGGTATATGTGTGGATTGGTATATATGTGTGGATTGGTATCTACGTGTGGATTGGTATACGTGTGGATTGGTATACATGTGGATTAGTGTATGTGTGTGGATTGGTATGTCTGTGGATTGGTATGTCTGTGGATTGGTATATATGTGTGGATTGGTATGCGTGTGGATTGGTATGCGTGTGGATTGGTATGCGTGTGGATTGGTATGCGTGTGGATTGGTATGCGTGTGGATTGGTATATGTGTGGATTGGTGTATGTGTGGATAAGTATACGTGTGGATTGGTGTGCGTGTGGGTTGGTATATGTGTGGATTAGTATATATGTGTGGATTGGTGTATGTGTGGATTGGTATACATGTATGGATTGGTAATTTTGTGGATTGGTATACGTGTGGATTGGTAAGTGTGTGAGAGTGACGGGTGTTATGCTGTACCATTTCCAATGAATTTTTCATTATATAATTATGCTCTAAAGTACATCATAACTCCCATCACTCTATACTGTTCCATACAGTGGCAGAGCTGGGAGGCAGAGGCCTTGCACCCCCACTGCAGGACTCCTGAAAGGTAAGTGAACTTCAAAGAGGGAGAGGGTAGATAGTTAGGAGGGGGTAGATAAGGAGAATGAGTGAGATGGGGGATAGGGGGTAGATAGGGCAGAAGGGAGTGAGAAGGGGTAGATAGGGCAATCATACTCCTATCATGCCAAGTCTGCGAGTATATCCTGGAATCTGGGTATGCCTGGGCATCATAGGAATGTGATTGCTGTTAACAAGAAAATATTGTTAATATACACAGGCTTTTATTTGCCCGGGTGCTCCAAAAATAGCCAGATATATGTTTCCAAAGAAAAAATGGGCACTCACAGGTCTTTGCCTTGAGAAAGGACCGGGGGTGGTCCGAAACGTTGGCCGTGCTGATTGAAATAAACTAGTGTTTAATGCACTTTACTGCAAAGACCCGTGAGTGCCCATTTTTTTCTTTGGTTACATATATAAAATATATATAAAATAGCAAAATGCTACTTGTACTTATTGCTCTATAACTTGCAAAAAACACTGGGTATTTCTGAACTCAGGACAAATAGCATGTATTTGCTCGTCTTCTAATCGGGGTCGTCTTCTAATCAGAGAGGTCTGATTATGAGACTAAGATCCAGATCCCCCGCAGGGGACCTGGATCCTCCTGTCTCCCCACCCCATTTAACACCCCCCCCCCCACACGCACACACCGGTACCGGTGCTTCCTGCTGTATTGCCGGGGCAGCGGGTTGACGTCTACGCGATGTGCGTAGAGAACATCCGCTGCAGTCGGAAGGAGGTGTGGCTAGCAGCGGGGGTTGTCTGCGTCCGTCGCGCAGACCTTCCCCGAGTGTCAGAGATCAGAGTTCCCCGCACCGGTGCTGGGGGACTCTGATCTCTGACAGCCGGGGAAAGTATGCGCGACGGACGCAGACAAACCCCCACTGCAAACTCCACCTCCTTCCGGCTGCAGCGGAAGGAGACGTCAACCCGCTGCCCTGGCAATACAGCAGGAAGCATCGGTACCGGTAAGTAAGTGTGTGTGTGTGTTAAATGGGATTTCTGGAATGCCTTATACCCCTATATGCCACTCTGGCATTTAGGGGGTTAAAATGCATGTTATGGGGCATATAGGGAGGTATAAGGCAATATTCAGATTTTGGGGGTATAAGTTAATATTCAGATTTTGGGGGGTCGTCTTATAATCAGGGTCGTCTTATAATTGAGCAAATACGGTATTTAGCAGGTTTTTGTCATTAGCTTTTATAGATGACTAAAAAAAATTCAAATAAAACAGACTGCTTTTTTAAATTTTTCATCATATTTTATTATCTCCTTTTATAAGAAATTACATGATATCACAAAAATGGTATCTGAAGAAAGCAATAAATACCTCGTGTGGGTAGACTAATTGGGAGAGGAGAAAATCACAGCTGGGGTGCAGGTTGGCAAAGAGAAGAAAATATAAAAGAGGCATCTCAGTTTTTATTAAATATGAAATAGTTTACATGAATTAATATTTACTACTAAAATGCACACGCAGAGAGAGAGAGACACGCACACGCAGAGAGAGAGAGACACGCACACGCAGAGAGAGAGACACAGAAAGTGAGAGAGAGAGAGAGAGCCACACACACACACAGAGAGAGACACACACACACACAGAGAAAGAGAGAGACACACACACAGAGAGAGAGCCACACACACAGAGAGAGACACACACACAGAGAGAGAGCCACACACACAGAGAGAGAGAGCCACACACACAGAGAGAGAGAGCCACACACACACACACACACAGAGAGCCACACACACAGAGAGAGAGAGCCACACACACACAGAGAGCCACACACACACAGAGAGCCACACACACACAGAGAGCCACACACACAGAGAGACACACAGAGAGAGAGAGAGACAGACACACACACACAGAGAGAGACACACAGAGAGAGACAAAGAGAGACACACACACAGAGAGACATAGAGAGAGAGAGAGACACACACACACACAGAGAGACACACAGAGAGAGAGAGAGACAAAGAGAGAGAGAGACACAGAGAGAGAGAGACACAGAGAGAGAGAGAGAGAGAGAGAGAGAGAGAGAGAGAGAGACACTGAGTGGATATGAATGCATTCTCAGCTGAACAGTGATTTAAATCTCCAATTCTATGGCGATGCTCACAGACAGAGCTCTGCAAAAATCAAATAATACGGGATTTATCTTAAAGATTCAAGTTTTCTTCTGCCTCCAGAATGTTCTCCGTTTTCAGTAACTGCAAAGACTGCAGCATTCTGTCAAAGCTTCATCCTCACATCCCACTTTACAATAGCTACACACAGTACAATCATCACAGCGCGCTTCCAATCATCTGCATTTCCTGTTTAGCAGCTTCCTGTCGTACTTTCTACAATGTGACCATGGGTAGGAACTAACTGTGCTCTTTCCTGTCAGCCAACCACCCGAGACGGGTCAATGGAGAAACCGGAAGTGCAGTTTTAACAGCATCCGTTCCCCGGTAGTAGTTTGACAGCTTTGTATTGAATAATACTTGTGAAGATGGCGCTTCGGCCAGGAGCTGGAGCCGGTGGTAGCGGCGGAGGCGGCAGGTGAGAGTCTTTAAGGCATTTGTTACTTTGATGTAGGTCGCGGTGTATGTTTTACCTGCTTTAACTTTAACAGTGTTTTGATGCTGAATGTAAAGATAGATTACATTATATGAGGCGGTAAATACATAAACATTATGTTATCGATTTATTTTTACTAGTTTTTTGGAGGTTTGCAAAGCTTGTTATGAGGGTTTTATGTAAGAGAGGATACGTTGCTGAAGCATGGAATGCTGCTCGATGCGTTGGAATGTGGATGTAATGGAATATTGTGTCACTGAGGCTGGGCGCCGGTAATACTATATGGCACTCATTAATTATATAGTACAGGGTGTTACAGAGTAAAACGAATGCTCCCAAGTAGATCATGTAGAAAGTTGTTGCATTTACAGCAGTCTACATGTGTGCATTCCATGAACTGTTTTCTGGGCTCTTCATTTTATTCTGAAAAGCATGTAAGTAGCATGTGCTCTCATCATACAAACTATATGTAGAAATGTAGTTTTGCTCTAGGATTGTATTTTGTTTTGTGTAATAAAAAACTGCTTATTAGGCAAACTTGTTAAGCTTTTGGTGTTAAATTTCAATTTTATTTAATTTAGTAACAAATGGCCTCATATAAAAATGAGGTTTTTATTCGAGGTATTACACCTCGCTGGCAGTACTTGTGGAAGTAGTGAAGGAAAAGGCAGATTGACTAAAAAACACATGAATAAAGTACACTAATTGCTTACTAAAATGTTAAAAAGTGCTTATAAAATGTGAAGTAATGGACACATCTAGAGAGAATCTCCATTCGAGGTGAGAATCCAGAAATGAATACCGGTCGCCTTCATTGTTTATTTGCAGTTGATTTCTATGTGCAGCTTCCCCTTTAAATTTTTAGTCTTGGTTCCTTTGTGATGATTCTCTCACTGTGATGTCATAGAGTGGAGATGCTGTAAAGGCAGCATCCTGCTAACAGTAGTATACATTTAATGCAAGGTCGTGAAGCAGAAGGGAGATTGCAAACCCTGGCTTAACGGCTCGCAAACAAAATGTATCTATTTGGACTACTTTTTTGTTATTTAGCAATGGCAAAAGAAACATATGATATTGACTTACAAAACCTGAAAGCTGTGACCGTCCCCGACCGGCTTAAAGGTGTATCTGTCAAGATGGTTGTAGAATCTTCCCCGTGCAGCACTTCTTGTGGACTTGGTAACAAGAAAGAAAAGCGTTGCATTGTGGGACCATCAGGGAAGAGGGAGGACTGTGAAACCGTCAGCGTATCCTGTGTAGTGAGTTGGATTTGCGGCATGACGAGTTATACTCTGACCGTGGGACAGCCTTTTACTATGAACTGTCTGATTGTGCCTGCTGAAGGGCAATCAAATCAGGGGTTGAATTACTACTGGTACAACACCAAAGGTCAGGTAACAACCCAAGATGACCTATTTCGCCCACTCAGAATCAGGTACTTTAACATCACCTTTCCAGCCATCAAGGAGAGCGACGCCGGCTCATACCGTTGCGATGTGCAACACGCATTGGACTTTAAATTAATCAAGCGGGTTTACTATGCCGTCAAGGTGATCCCTCCTAGCCTGGTTAATCTGAACTACGGCAAATCTCTGATGCGTGAAAGTGAGCTGGAAGCAATGGCCGCACAAAAGCAGAAGTTAACCAAGGGCAACCTGTCGGAGAAAGTGAAGGCCATTTTGGAGTCGCACAATTTTATCATTTTTGGCGTCGGGGGTAGTGCTGCCGTCATTGTAGGTGGTGCATTTTGGGGATTTTTCTACCTAATTCGAAAACGCAGACGTAAAAGAAGAACGAATGACGTCGAAGATGGCGTCGACGACGATGATGACAGCGTCGACCATGATGACAGCGTCGACAGCGTCGACCATGATGACAGCGTCGACAGCGTCGACCATGATGACAGCGTCGACAGCGTCGACCATGATGACAGCGTCGACAGCGGCGACCATGATGACAGCGTCGACCATGATGACAGCGTCGACAGCGTCGAACATGATGACAGCGTCGACAGCGGCGACCATGATGACAGCGTCGACCATGATGACAGCGTCGACAGCGTCGACCATGATGACAGCGTCGACAGCGGCGACCATGATGACAGCGTCGACAGCGTCGACCATGATGACAGCGTCGACAGCGGCGACCATGTCGACAGCGGCGACCATGATGACAGCGTCGACCATGATGACAGCGTCGACAGCGTCGACCATGATGACAGCGTCGACAGCGTCGACCATGATGACAGCCTCGACAGCGTCGACCATGATGATAGCCTCGACAGCGTCGACCATGATGATAGCCTCGACAGCGTCGACCATGATGACAGCCTCGACAGCGTCGACCATGATGACAGCCTCGACAGCGTCGACCATGATGACAACGTCGACTATTTGTGATCGGTTTGCCGTTTGGTGTTGAGGAGAAGCAGCCGCCGGCGTTGAGAAGCAGCCGCTGGCGACAATCATGCTGGTCTTCCAACATAACCCCCAGAGTCTGGCTGAAAGGAGGAGAAACGTCCGCAATCTTAACATCGATATAAGTTGACTGATAGCTGTGCTTACTGTCACACGAACTCTTATCATCAACTGCGGAAGATTGTTGTTAAATAAAACTTTTAGTGCATGCTCATTGTTTCATATTTGTACTTGATTTTTAACCTGAAGTAGTAGTAAATATTTTTTTAAATAAGCAAACAAGCATTAAAATAATACAATTATCACAGTTTTAAAAATGGGCTTAATTCTGTGGAAAACAAAATAACAGTAACTTATGATATTCTCTAAAGAGGACAGTGTTGAGTGGAATGTCAACAAAGAATAATGCATATTAAAGGTACTTTTCCACACATCACTCCCATCTCCCAAAACAACTCAACAAATAAGGCTCTCTTCCCTTTACTGGCCATTACCGTGTTTTTTTTTTGTTAGACTTATTTAATAGGAGGGGCAGCTAAATACTGCTCAAACATAAATTGGTTCCAGTTCAACCCTTCTACCTAACCTTCCTACTCTTGATCCAAAAGTAGAAATATGGAACACTATATGTACAATTCGGTAAATATGATATGACTTGCACTTGACAGCTTGTCCCAAAAACAAATTTTATTAGCTTGGAAGCATTAAAGTTGTAGTTTAAACTCTTCCACTTATTAACTATTAATAACTATTAATTAACTATTAGGAAGTGCCAACACTGCCAGCTTTTCCTAGCCAGAAGGACTGAACTTACTGCATAATGCATAGTTGGATGTGTGAGGAGACTTTGAGAAAGATATTTTGGAACATAGAATTTTGTAGGTAAATCAGTGAGATTTCATATTTTCTTTGGGCTGTTAAAGGGATTTGTTCTCATTTGCAGATTATTCACACTGTTAAAGTTTCAGGAAATAATAAATCTTTGCTCGAATCTGAGTTGGTTGGAGGGGCTTGGGTTTTTTAAATAACAACATTAATTTGAGTCTCTATATGTTAAGTAAATAAATATTAGCACATCTGCCATATTCTTTAGCGTGAAAGCTGGATCACATAACAATAACATTTTCAATGAAGCTTTTTTCCGTTTTTATGGCAACAACCTATCAGCGCCTGCTTTTAGCATATATGCATAGTTTAATATTATTTTGCAGTTAACTTTAGACCCTGTAGCTGCTGTTTTGGTTTGCAGAGAAAACCTTGGTGTAGGTTTATAGATATTCCATTCATGTATGTTCCAAACACATTTCTGTTATCTGAGGATCGCTGTGCTTTAAAGAATGTATTTTTTTTAAAAATGGTGGTCTGTGTCTTTCTTATGTAGTGTGGTAAATCAGAAGATGATGATTTTCAAGATGCCTCTAAATCTGGACCCATTGATATTTCCTTCTCCGATTTCTAGAGTGATATTTCAGTGAAACCAACCACTTCTCAAACTGGCATAAGGTGAGTGATATCTGTTCAATGTTTGCTGAATATACTACACATCTCTCTCTATTCTCTGTATGTGGTGAAATTAGATTTTTCACTGCTACACCTGGATAAGCATACATCTGTGCACCTGTGCAAGGGTGCAAATCATTGGGAATTATACTGAGGACCACAGATCTCCCAAAGCTCATGTGGGCACAAACAAGGACAACCGCTACTATCTGTGTGCCACTGCAAGCCTCGATACACTCCTTAACATAAAAACTCTGATGACATGAGACATGTGGAACAGTGCGCCCAATTGACAGCAACAAGCCACTCGACCCAAAATGTATTAGTTAATAAGCAGGTTATTGTAGGAGGATATTTAAAGTAGGCTGTCCATTCAAAGTTAAAAATAAAGTTTGTAATAATTTAGGGATTATTGCTGAAGATCAGCAATCTATATTTGATGACTACACTTGACAATTTAAGCTAAGCTGACATCTAATTACTATTAATCATATAGTTATCATTTAGTTCTATATATAGTTTTATAATTCATATGCTGATTTTGATTTTTTTAACTGTTCTGCAGGCTTAACTTTATAAATTAGTTTATATACGTTTTAATTTTCTTGCTTTGGTTTTATTAAAAGAAAAAAAATAACTGCTGTAACATACTTGATTAGTTATTTCTTGTGAGAGTGTCATTTTCCTCGGCATCAATGAACTATATACATAAGTCAGGTCTATGTATGAAATATAGTTTCAATTTTGTTTTGTTATTGCAGTTTGTGTTTGAATCTTCTCAACAACAGATCCCCTACAGCAGATGTAACCCTCGTGAGGACAAATGTATTAATGATGAGTGTAGTTTTTTATCGTAATAATGATAATATAGTGTAATAATTATTGAAATACTTTATGAGTATTTAGAAAAACATAATAATTTTAAAAGAATTGTAAAAAAGTAGACTGTCTATGTAAGTTTATTTTAACCCCTTAAAAATAGGGGTTTTTTTACACCACAGGACCAGACCAATGGTTCATGTTTTTACAAAGTTTCTCTGTCTCTCTTTCTCGATTAGTGCAGGCCACACACACTCAGAGTGGATGCCGCCAAATGCTGAAATGTGTTCTACATCAAACTGCCTGTCCTCTATTGCCCCGCTTACTATGGTGTTATAATAAGCAACATCAGCACGGTTGTAAAGCACACCGCCGCTGTACTCTGGAGAGCAGTGGAAACGTGTTCTCTGAAGTGACAAATCTGGATTTGGCAGATGCCAGGAGAACGCTGGTTATCAGAATGCATAGTATCTACGGTAAACATTTAGAGAGATTGCATTTTAGAAATGCTGGGTTTACTGGCACATTTTTATGCATTATTATTTCATACCTTGATTGGTTAGACAGTTATACCGTAGTAGTCGTCTTTGCAGTGACTTCACCGATCTACAACAACGTCACTGAGGAAAGGACAAAACCAGCTGGGTCTGTCTAGTCCAGAGGTGGCCAAACTGTGGCTTTTTAATATTAGTACGTTTAGATGGGAAGGTCTGGACAAAAAAATAAAAAATTGGCAACATGTTTTATATGACAAATAGTATTTTATAATTAATAAGGATATATATTTAGAATATTTAATGTTTTGTCTATTTTTCTGCACAGATTAATTTCTTATATGTATAATTAAAATAACATTATTTAGCAATATTGATAAAATGTGTTAAGGCAGCTGATGTTTATATGTGTGTGTATATATGTATGTACAGTATCTCACAAAAGTGATAACACCCCTCACATTTTTGTATTTTATTATATTTTTTTTAATGTGACAACACTGAAGAAATGACACTCTGCTACAATGTAAAGTAGTGAGTGTACAGCCTGTATAACAGTGTAAATTTGCTGTCCCCTCAAAATAACTCAACACACAGCCATTAATGTCTAAACCTTGGCAACAAAAGTGAGTACACCCCTAAGTGGAAATGTCCAAATTAGGCCCAATTAGCCATTTCCCCTCACTGGTGTCATGTGACTCGTTAGTGTTACAAGGTCTCAGGTGTGAATGTAATAATATATATGCATTTTTAAACAAACACGCAAGGCCTTTGATGAAGCCTGATTGGCAAGCCAAACACTGAAATTCATTCCTTCCGTTGGCGCGAGGTTAAACAAGGAATTTGGAACAATTGTAATATTGATTTGTTTAAGCTGTATATGTGAGTCTTCAGAAGGTGTTCTCACCACTCTGCTCTGTAAGCATTGACTTTTACTTTTGTTTGGAAGAATAAATATATCGTCTTAACGGATGTGCCTCAAATCTTTTACCAGTTTCAACCTTTGCGCTGCAAGATTGAACCCTTTCTTTGCATATTCTGGAAAACCCAACCCTAGACGAATTAAATGTCATAATCTTTCCTCTTTTGTCATTGGAAGAATATTAAATTTGGGCAATAAATTGTGTTGTTTGGGTACACCGGGATGTTCTGTGGTTCCAGTAAGAATGTGAAATAAATAGCAATAAGCTGAAATACTGAAAACATTTGTTTACATGAACAATTGTTTATTTTGTTGAACTGGACCCTGTCAACCACTTAATATAATTATGACACATTATACACACAGCGAGCGTACATATATATGGAAATAATTATACCGTTATGTTTTGTCGTTGCCTCTTTGTTGGTGTTGTAGCTGTCTGGGTGCTGTACACACCTGTGTGCTAAGCCAGACTTCCTTCTACTTTGTCTCGGAAAGCATTCTGTGTGTAGTAATAATAAAGGGAAGTGTCAATGTTTAAAAATGGTTTCATGTAGGGCTGCAACAACTAATCAATAAAATCGATAATAATCGATAATGAAATTCGTTGCCTACGAATTTCATTATCGATTAGTTGAATCGATTATTATCGATTATAAAATGAGGGATTTTTCAGAGCAAACGCTCTGAAAAATCCCCCTCATTATATAATCCGTTTTACTGACTCACCGTCTCACAGCAGCAGCTCCTACTTACTCCCCCTCCCTGTAATCACTATGACAACTGGCCCCGCCCCTTCCTTCTCCAGGCCAGAACCACATGGCTGTGACACTCATCTAACTGTAAGTATATATATATATATATATATATATATAAGTATGTTATATATATATGTTAATATTTGGGCTACTGAAAGTTAGGGGAGGTGGGGGTTAATTTAGGGGCAGTTATGGTTAATGGGGTGTTTAGGGGCAGCTATGGTTAATGGGGTGTTTAGGGTTAATTTAGGGGCAGTTGTGGTTAATGGGGTGTTTGGGGTTAATTTAGGAACAGCTGTGGTTAATGGGGTGTTTGGGGTTAATTTGAGCCAGTTGTGGTTAATGGGGAGTTTAGGGTTAATTTAGGGGATGCTGTGGTTGATGGGGTCTTTAGGGTTAATTTAGGGGATGCTGTGGTTAATGGGGAGTTTAGGGTTAATTTAGGGTAGCTTTGATGGGGTATTTAGAGTTAATTTAAGGGTAGTTATGGTTAATGGGGTGTTTAGGGTTAATTTAATGAGAACTGAGGGTTAATTTAATAAAGTTAACTTAAGGTGCAGTTAGAGATAAAGGGGGGGCAAACTAAGGGGAATCTAAATCCTGGGGGCAGTGAAGTGACATATCTGGGGGTAAAAGGCATATGTGGGGAGGGCAGTGTGGCATGTCTGGGGAGGACGGAGTGATGTATCAGGGTGTATAAAGCGTATCAGGCACAGTGGCATGTCTGGGGGTAGAGTGAAGTGGCATATGTGAGGAGGGCAGGGTGGCATGTCTGGGAAGGATGGAGTGGTCTATCGGGGTATAAGGCGTATCAGGCACAGAGGCATATGGGGGGTAGAGGGGAGTGGCAGATGTGGGAGGTGGCGTGGCAGATGTGGGAGGTGGCGTGGCATATGTGGGAGGCAGCGTGGCATATGTGGGAGGCAGCGTGGCATGTCTGGGAGGCAGGGTGGCAAGCCTGGGCTCAAATGTGCATAAATTGGGGGGGGGGGCTAGTTGGGAAATAAAGACAAGAAATGCATTTTATCAAAGTTTTTTTTATTCTGCTGTTTGTATTTAACATCATTTGTTTATTAAATTATTTTAAATAAATGAAAAATTTACATTAATATTTTTTATCCGATTAATCGAAAAAATAATCGGCCAACTAATCGATTATGAAAATAATCGTTAGTTGCAGCCCTAGTTTCATGTATTTTCTCGACGGTTAACTAGCTCAGTTACCCACTACAAACTCACACTTTTCAACAACAATTCTTTTATGTAGGTGTGTTTTTATAGACTATAAGTTAAACCATGATCAGCAAAAAAATCAAGCAGGTAACCTTTTATAAATGGACAGAACACACACACACAATCTTTGTGCAAAAGGTTACATTGCACACACTTGTAGTTCTCTCTGAACTTACTATGCTAACCCTTTCAGTGTCAACCTTGTATGTGATCCATGGATAGTAATGTGGAACCCACGTACCAACAATAATCTCATGCTGTGTGCTACTGGAGGGTCCCCTCCACAATCGTTGGAAAGGTAAAATAAAACCAAAAGCTGTTGCATGCTGCCGACTTACTTACTGTGAGATCAGGTGGCCATTATAGTTGAAAAAAATTTGGTGTGCTAACTTTTACTTAGCACTTTCCTGGGCAATCTTTGAAGGGTTGCTCCTGTGGGTGTGGTTTCATAATGTAGGAGAAAAAAAAAACATGTGAATATAAAGAAGAGCAAGGAGGAATGAGGAGAGGTGGAAGAATGAAATGGACACAGAAAAAAGACAGGTAAGTTACATCTGTACACTTACTCTAACAGAGACACTTATACTAACAATGACTCTCGCACATCTACCCAACACTGACACACCACAAACATAGACATACTTACACAGAAACACGCAAGCACCTTTACACTCACATTAACATACACACAAACACATTCAGTCATGGACACACACATGCACTCACACCCACTTACAGCAACATTCATAGGCACACAAGGCATACGCCCGGATACTAACATCAAGAGATGCCTTGCTTACTCCACAGGGTCACAGAATTGTTGTAAAAGGCATGTGTTGTTGTTAATTCAAAATTAAAGTACTTTACTTAAAGGGTATAAAGAAGGTACTTAATGTGTATTCTGGTTTCCTGATATAGTCCAATGCATGTCTAATTTTGGGCTGGATAAACGTAGGGGCTGATGAAGCTGCAACTCCACACGACCACCAGAGCCGTCTTTAACTTAGCGAAAAGCCTGCAGCAACCAGGGACGCTGGGGTCGCAACAGAGACTGGGACTGCCACTCCAGGCAGCTTCCTGTTGGCTGCCATTGCCATGAGGTCGATCTGTGAAGTACCTCAGTCTCTTGTGACCTGCAGAAATATTGCAGTGCTCAGGCTCCATTCTCCTGAACACTGATACGATAATTACTCAATCAATTAACGAGAATTGTTTAACCACAGAACAGATTGATATCAGTAACACTGATACAATAATTAATCAATTAACGAGGCTACAATTAATAGTTTGTCTATCCATCTCTTTCCGATGTCTTTTTTCCCCACGGGGTTCTGTTCCACAAAGATATATTCCTGTGGAAAGAAGAATATATATATTTATTTAACACATTAGATCTTCAAATCAATATCAATTTACATTGCTACTAGGTTGTTACATTGTTTCACTTACCCACTTCAGTTTGGACAGACTCCAAACCACAAACACAGATGTCCTCTATCTTGATTCTGCCTGTCTGCTTTTTTTTGACTTTATGAATTATCTATCTTGTATACTTACCGATCACGAATATTGGTGATTACGATTCCCGATGATACGATGGAATGGAGATTTCCACAACGTTCGTTGTCAATTTGTCTTGAGGCACCTAAAAGACAACAACTAATAAAGAAAAAAGGGAAAAAAAAGATCAAACGTGATGACGTAGGGATGACGTAAACAGAGGAAGACGGCGAGCGGGGACCTTTAAAAACCGCAAAGACACAGACGGGATACAGATTGAATTTTAAATTTCTCCTGAGGAAGCCGAGATCAAAATCTGCGAAACGCGTTGAGAAACTTTAATATAATTGAAATTTGGACTTCAAAAGGACTTGCTGATTTACCTTTACGAAGGACAAAAAAAAACAAATATTATTTTTACGGCACTATTTCGTTTCCTATTCTTAACACAGAAACTCCAAGACAAGAAAAAGTCTGGATTTTTGATGAGCGATCACTTTCAAGTACACTTGTGAGTGCAATTAATATCATAATTTTTAATTTTTGTTTGAATTTATTACACTATATTTGTTTTATTTTTTCCCCACATATCTATGTGCCCCGTTTTTTTGTCTATACTCCATTCTCCTTGAAGGACAGATGTTCTGCTGAGGTAATCTGCAGTAATGTTCTCCTTTCCATGAATGAACATGTCCGAAAAGGTGGGAGAGATGGAACCCACTTCCCGATCTTCTGAAGAAGAGCCCTGAATTGAAGACTGTGCCGTCTTGCTTCTTCAGGAAAGCCACCACCGTGCGATTGTCTGAAAGAACTCTCACTGCTTTTCCCTGTAACCTGGATTGCCAAGAAAGGAGCGCCTTCCAGACTGCCAGAAGTTCCAGCACATTGATATGAAGACAATGTTGGTCAAACCAAAAACCCCAACCGGATAAGATGGCGTCTGTAGACACTACTGTCCAAACGGACTCGGTTCAAACCAGACCTGAATTCAGTCTTTTCATCTGGAGCCACCATCTGAGGGAAAGACAAATGCTGGCTGGAATGGCAACCTACCTTGAGAGGGCTGGAATGGATCGATCCCATGTCCTCAGGATGAAACAATGTTGTGGACGCATATGAAGAAGAGCCCATGCCAGGGCAGGCATCGTAGACACCACCATTCCCAGAAGGCCCATGAGCAACCTCAGGCTGGAGAGACGTCTGGGAAAAAAGTAAACGGGAAAGGCTGGTGATATTCTGAATCTTGTCCCCTGGCAAAAAGATCTTTTGACAGCGAGTATCCAGGATAAACCCCAGGAAAGGAATCGTTCTGGTAGGAAGCAGACAGGATTTTTTAAAATTGACAATCCATCCCAAATCCTGAAGCAGGCAAACAGTCCTGTGAATCTGGTGGGAGAGAAGATCTGGAGAGCTTGCTGCCAGACACTAATCATCTAAATAAGGGACCATCTTGATTCCTTCCTTGCTCAGGAAGGCAACAATCCCTGGCAGCAGTTTGGTGAAGATTCTTGGAGCTGAAGAAAGACCAAAAGGGAGAGCCTGGAACTGGAAATGAAGAGTCCATTTCGTAGATGGAATGGCCACACAAAGAAACTTCTGCGACTCCCCCCCCCCCGATGGGAACTTGAAGATAGGCATCCTGAAAATCTAGAGTATCGAGAAAGTCTCCTCAGGAAAGAAGTTCTATGGTGGACGTGACAGACTCCATCATGATCTTCCTGTAAGCCACAAAACGGTTGAGAAACGTGAGATCTATAATGAGTCTGAAATCTCCTGATGATTTGGGAACAATGAAGAAGTGGGAGTAAACCCCTCTTCCTCTTTGGTCTGGAGGCACAGGGATCAACACTTGCTTTATCACGAACTCTTGAACAAGGTCCCGAAGTGCCATTCTCCTGGATCCGCAGGAGGCATAGAAAAAACGCTCTGGGGGAGAACTGACAAGCTCCAGACCCTACCCTCTGGAAATGATGCCCAGGGTCCAGGCGTCCAAACAAAAAAGAGTCCATTGGTGAAGAGAACTCTTCAGCCTACCCCCTATCAAAATGTTTCTGGCGTCATGCTTTCTTAGAAGAACCGTCCACCTGTTTAAAGGAGGAGGGTCTGCCTCTACCACGAAAAGACCGACATCTGGAGCCACAGGGCCTATCCCGAAATGTGGGCTGGGGTCTGGAATCCTGACCTCTAGATGCCCTAAACGGGTTGGGACGAAAACATGGCAGAGGTTTATGCAAGAAATACTTGGCACTAGTGGCTTCCTCCAACAAAACTTCTAACTCCTTCCCAAATAGTTCTTTCCCAGAGAACGGTATCCCACACAAATGGTGCTTGGAGGCTGAGTCTGCTGACTAAGATTTGAGCCATAAAGCCCTTCTGGAGACTTCGGATAAGGCAGAGGCCCTAGCAGCCATACGGACGGATTCCATAGCAGAATCACACAAGAACTCAGCCGTACTCTTCACATCTGAAATTCCTCCGGAGAACCTCTTCGTCTCCTGCACCCCTCATGATATCTTCCTCAATCTGCTCACCACGGACCCTGCGGCGATTAACCCTATCCCAGACCTGGCAGAGCCTCTCATATGCTACCGGGAGTGACAGGGGAAATCTAGTTCCCGTCCAGCCAAGGGACCTTTATATCTCCATCTAATAATGGTCCTTAACAAGAATAAGAATCCCTTACACTGCAGAACAATTGTAGCTCCAGCTCACAAAGGTCCATTACAATAACTAAAAACTATTTGATAAGCATATTTTCTTCTAACTATATATATGCAGTGTATTTGCTATGTTTATAAAGTGATTGCATGATATATACGTTATTTCACATTTTGTCCATAAGATAAAAAAACTTAACTGCTCAGCATCCATGTGTAGTGGATAAAGATGACATCAGACATACACACCAGGAAAGGCTCTGCCACACTGACACACACACCAGGACAGGCTCTGCCACACCAACACACAGTCACACACACTAAGACAGACACTGACACTCACATCCGGACCGGCTAAGCTACAAAAAAAAAAAAGTATTTTCCACACTGCTTTGTCGTTGACCCCCCCTTTTGTGTTTTTGCCCCCTTGTGTACTATGTGTGTATATGTCCCCAGCCTGCAATCCCTTTAGTATTGATTTATGAAAGGGGCCCAGCTGCCCCCTTGTGTATTGATGCTGCCAGCCCAGATAAAACGCTGTTCTGCAGTATGGGGGGTATAAATGTAACTGGTTCCCTTCCATGAGTCTATACATCCCCATACTGAAGGGCAGCATTTTATCTGGGCTGGTCAACAATATGTAAAAGTTATGCGTGTCCTGAAAAACATGGCCGATGTGGTCACCCTAATGCCCCCGCACCCTTGTGTATTGCCCTAAGCTAGCCCCCCATTATATATTTAGCATACCACCCAGCCCCCCATTAAGTATTGATTTATATGATGCCCCCCGCCAGCACATGCTTGGGAATTAATGCCCCCTCATTATCATCTCAGCCCTGGCACCCAGATTGCATCCACAGGACCTGGCCACAGAGTGGAAGCTTGCCATCTTTGCCCACAAACCGCATGCATGTGGCATCCTAGCCTTAAACAGCCTCCCTGTGCCATGCCCCCCCACTTACACATCCATACTATCACAGATATATTCATTAATTATTAATTCACAAATATCAGGTAGGGGCCTGGAGCTGCAGCTCCATCAGCCCCTACGTTAATCTGGCCCTGTTTGATGTGATAAATTGGAGTGACCAGGTTCAAAGTCCAAATAGGATATAAGCAGACTGACCAAATTGAGAGAGGAAAAAAAAGCGCCACAACCAGAACCTACGCGTCGGTGGCATCACTGTACTCCGGGGGATGTCGTTGAATACGTATCGTGTGTTTGACCAGAAGCTACACATTTATAACTCAAGTACAATTTGTGTGAAAAAACACAGCACAAATTACCACCCCAAACTTTGGCAAAGGTTAGTGTAACGGGTTCACCAAGAGAGCTGTAGTAACTCCCAGAGATCACCCACATTTATCCTCCTGTCGTCCCCGGAATAACTTCCAGCACCAGTCAGCATGCGCACCTTGGAACCCTGCTATGTGTACCCAATAAGTAGACACAACTACCTTGAACTGAGTACAGCAGGAATGAACAGTTTATTGACATAGACTGATATATCCACAGAACAGCATTAACATAAATTAACAGATACATGCATACAACCCAGCCTTTAATCCCCAGGCAGCAATCCTATTGATGGGAGTAATTAAACAATGGAGTTCCTGCCTGTGCTATCTTTGTTTGGTAGCCGGGCTGGAGTCATCTCTGACTACCTTGGGCCCCTGTATGACAGCTCATTCTGTCAAAGTTAGTGGTACAAATCATAAAGAGAAATGGTTAAAATACCAGCACTTGAAATACCTTGGGCCGTCTAGTTTTCAGAATTATATGGTTTGATGGTGTAAATTGAATTGTCCAGCTTCAAAGACATGGGGGCAGAAGGACCAGATGTCAAAATTCCAAGTTGAAAACCTGAATTGTGCATGTGCCAATTGTGGCCTTTTAGCCCTGAAAAAACCTACAACACCCAATATGGGCAATATCACTGTACTCAGGAGATGTTGCTAAACACATATTGGGGTGTATGGCAGTGAAATATACCAGCAACTGTAAATGTATACCCAGTAGCGTACCTAGCGGGGGGGCGGTCCGCACCGGGTGCCGCTCATCACGGGGGTGCCGATTTGCAGGCACCCCTCCAGAGACGGACAGTAATGTCCGCCGCTGGAGGAGCAGGCTCGCAAGGGAGCGGTATCGAAGGTCTTTAACAGACCTCCGATACCGCTCCCTTGCGATCCGGGCGGCAACAGCTGCTGTGCGCCGGGATTTGTTGTCAGATCCCGGCGCACAGCACGGAAGCCGCGCCCACCGCTGTCCGTGCCCTCTGACCCGGAAGAAGACAGAGAAGACAGAAGAACTGAAGAAGAGGAGCGAAGAAGAGGAAAAGAAGCTGAAAGAAGAAAGGAAAGGTAGGAAAGCATTAAGTGAGAGTGGATTGGTATGTGTGTGGATTAGTATATATGTGTGGATTAGTATATATGTGTGGTTTGGTATATGTGCGGATTAGTATATATGTGTGGTTTGGTATATGTGTGGTTTGGTATATGTGTGGATTACTATATATGTGTGGTTTGGTATATGTGTGGATTAGTATATATGTGTGGATTAGTATATATGTGTGGATTGGTATATGTGTGGATTGGTATATGTGTGGATTGGTATATGTGTGGATTGGTATATGTGTGGATTAGTATATATGTGTGGTTTGGTATATGTGTGGATTAGTATATATGTGTGGTTTGGTATATGTGTGAATTAGTATATATGTGTGGATTAGTATATATGTGGATTAGTATATATGTGTGGATTGGTATATGTGTGGATGGTTATATGTGTGGATTGGTATATATGTGTGGATTGGTATACGTGTGGATTAGTGTATGTGTGTGGATTGGTATACGTGTGGATTGGTATATATGTGTGGATTGGTATGTCTGTGGATTGGTATATATGTGTGGATTGGTATGCGTGTGGGTTGGTATGCGTGTGGATTGGTTTATGTGTGGATTAGTATATATGTGTGGTTTGGTATATGTGTGGATTGGTATATATGTGTGGATTGGTATCTACGTGTGGATTGGTATACGTGTGGATTGGTATACATGTGGATTAGTGTATGTGTGTGGATTGGTATGTCTGTGGATTGGTATGTCTGTGGATTGGTATATATGTGTGGATTGGTATGCGTGTGGATTGGTATGCGTGTGGATTGGTATGCGTGTGGATTGGTATGCGTGTGGATTGGTATATGTGTGGATTGGTGTGTGTGTGGATAAGTATACGTGTGGATTGGTGTGCGTGTGGGTTGGTATATGTGTGGATTAGTATATATGTGTGGATTGGTGTATGTGTGGATTGGTATACATGTATGGATTGGTAATTTTGTGGATTGGTATACGTGTGGATTGGTAAGTGTGTGAGAGTGACGGGTGTTATGCTGTACCATTTCCAATGAATTTTTCATTATATAATTATGCTCTAAAGTACATCATAACTCCCATCACTCTATACTGTTCCATACAGTGGCAGAGCTGGGAGGCAGAGGCCTTGCACCCCCACTGCAGGACTCCTGAAAGGTAAGTGAACTTCAAAGAGGGAGAGGGTAGATAGTTAGGAGGGGGTAGATAAGGAGAATGAGTGAGATGGGGGATAGGGGGTAGATAGGGCAGAAGGGAGTGAGAAGGGGTAGATAGGGCAATCATACTCCTATCATGCCAAGTCTGCGAGTATATCCTGGAATCTGGGTATGCCTGGGCATCATAGGAATGTGATTGCTGTTAACAAGAAAATATTGTTAATATACACAGGCTTTTATTTGCCCGGGTGCTCCAAAAATAGCCAGATATATGTTTCCAAAGAAAAAATGGGCACTCACAGGTCTTTGCCTTGAGAAAGGACCGGGGGTGGTCCGAAACGTTGGCCGTGCTGATTGAAATAAACTAGTGTTTAATGCACTTTACTGCAAAGACCCGTGAGTGCCCATTTTTTTCTTTGGTTACATATATAAAATATATATAAAATAGCAAAATGCTACTTGTACTTATTGCTCTATAACTTGCAAAAAACACTGGGTATTTCTGAACTCAGGACAAATAGCATGTATTTGCTCGTCTTCTAATCGGGGTCGTCTTCTAATCAGAGAGGTCTGATTATGAGACTAAGATCCAGATCCCCCGCAGGGGACCTGGATCCTCCTGTCTCCCCACCCCATTTAACACCCCCCCCCACACGCACACACCGGTACCGGTGCTTCCTGCTGTATTGCCGGGGCAGCGGGTTGACGTCTACGCGATGTGCGTAGAGAACGTCCGCTGCAGTCGGAAGGAGGTGTGGCTAGCAGCGGGGGTTGTCTGCGTCCACGCGCAGACCTTCCCCGAGTGTCAGAGATCAGAGTTCCCCGCACCGGTGCTGGGGGACTCTGATCTCTGACAGCCGGGGAAAGTATGCGCGACGGACGCAGACAAACCCCCACTGCAAACTCCACCTCCTTCCGGCTGCAGCGGAAGGAGACGTCAACCCGCTGCCCTGGCAATACAGCAGGAAGCATCGGTACCGGTAAGTAAGTGTGTGTGTGTGTTAAATGGGATTTCTGGAATGCCTTATACCCCTATATGCCACTCTGGCATTTAGGGGGTTAAAATGCATGTTATGGGGCATATAGGGAGGTATAAGGCAATATTCAGATTTTGGGGGTATAAGTTAATATTCAGATTTTGGGGGGTCGTCTTATAATCAGGGTCGTCTTATAATTGAGCAAATACGGTATTTAGCAGGTTTTTGTCATTAGCTTTTATAGATGACTAAAAAAAATTCAAATAAAACAGACTGCTTTTTTAAATTTTTCATCATATTTTATTATCTCCTTTTATAAGAAATTATATGATATCACAAGAATGGTATCTGAAGAAAGCAATAAATACCTCGTGTGGGTAGACTAATTGGGAGAGGAGAAAATCACAGCTGGGGTGCAGGTTGGCAAAGAGAAGAAAATATAAAAGAGGCATCTCAGTTTTTATTAAATATGAAATAGTTTACATGAATTAATATTTACTACTAAAATGCACACACGCAGAGAGAGAGAGACACGCACACGCAGAGAGAGAGACACAGAAAGTGAGAGAGAGAGAGAGCCACACACACAGAGAGAGAGAGAGCCACACACACACACACAGAGAGAGACACACACACACACAGAGAAAGAGAGAGACACACACACACACACACACACAGAGAGAGAGAGGGAGAGAGCCACACACACACACACAGAGAAAGAGAGAGACACACACACACACACACAGAGAGAGAGGGAGAGAGCCACACAGAGAGAGAGAGAGAGCCACACACACAGAGAGAGAGAGCCACACACAGAGAGAGAGAGCCACACACAGAGAGAGAGAGAGCCACACACACAGAGAGAGAGAGCCACACACACAGAGAGAGAGAGCCACACACACAGAGAGAGAGAGCCACACACACACACACAGAGAGAGAGAGCCACACACAGAGAGAGAGAGAGCCACACACACACAGAGAGCCACACACACACAGAGCCACACACACACAGAGAGCCACACACACACACAGAGAGACACACACACAGAGAGACACAGAGAGAGAGAGAGAGACAGACACACACACACAGAGAGAGACACAGAGAGAGAGAGAGACAAAGAGAGACACACACACAGAGAGACATAGAGAGAGAGAGAGAGACACACACACAGAGAGAGACACACAGAGAGAGAGAGAGACAAAGAGAGAGAGAGACACAGAGAGAGAGAGACACACAGAGAGAGACACAGAGAGAGAGAGAGAGAGAGACACTGAGTGGATATGAATGCATTCTCAGCTGAACAGTGATTTAAATCTCCAATTCTATGGCGATGCTCACAGACAGAGCTCTGCAAAAATCAAATAATACGGGATTTATCTTAAAGATTCAAGTTTTCTTCTGCCTCCAGAATGTTCTCCGTTTTCAGTAACTGCAAAGACTGCAGCATTCTGTCAAAGCTTCATCCTCACATCCCACTTTACAATAGCTACACACAGTACAATCATCACAGCGCGCTTCCAATCATCTGCATTTCCTGTTTAGCAGCTTCCTGTCGTACTTTCTACAATGTGACCATGGGTAGGAACTAACTGTGCTCTTTCCTGTCAGCCAACCACCCGAGACGGGTCAATGGAGAAACCGGAAGTGCAGTTTTAACAGCATCCGTTCCCCGGTAGTAGTTTGACAGCTTTGTATTGAATAATACTTGTGAAGATGGCGCTTCGGCCAGGAGCTGGAGCCGGTGGTAGCGGCGGAGGCGGCAGGTGAGAGTCTTTAAGGCATTTGTTACTTTGATGTAGGTCGCGGTGTATGTTTTACCTGCTTTAACTTTAACAGTGTTTTGATGCTGAATGTAAAGATAGATTACATTATATGAGGCGGTAAATACATAAACATTATGTTATCGATTTATTTTTACTAGTTTTTTGGAGGTTTGCAAAGCTTGTTATGAGGGTTTTATGTAAGAGAGGATACGTTGCTGAAGCATGGAATGCTGCTCGATGCGTTGGAATGTGGATGTAATGGAATATTGTGTCACTGAGGCTGGGCGCCGGTAATACTATATGGCACTCATTAATTATATAGTACAGGGTGTTACAGAGTAAAACGAATGCTCCCAAGTAGATCATGTAGAAAGTTGTTGCATTTACAGCAGTCTACATGTGTGCATTCCATGAACTGTTTTCTGGGCTCTTCATTTTATTCTGAAAAGCATGTAAGTAGCATGTGCTCTCATCATACAAACTATATGTAGAAATGTAGTTTTGCTCTAGGATTGTATTTTGTTTTGTGTAATAAAAAACTGCTTATTAGGCAAACTTGTTAAGCTTTTGGTGTTAAATTTCAATTTTATTTAATTTAGTAACAAATGGCCTCATATAAAAATGAGGTTTTTATTCGAGGTATTACACCTCGCTGGCAGTACTTGTGGAAGTAGTGAAGGAAAAGGCAGATTGACTAAAAAACACATGAATAAAGTACACTAATTGCTTACTAAAATGTTAAAAAGTGCTTATAAAATGTGAAGTAATGGACACATCTAGAGAGAATCTCCATTCGAGGTGAGAATCCAGAAATGAATACCGGTCGCCTTCATTGTTTATTTGCAGTTGATTTCTATGTGCAGCTTCCCCTTTAAATTTTTAGTCTTGGTTCCTTTGTGATGATTCTCTCACTGTGATGTCATAGAGTGGAGATGCTGTAAAGGCAGCATCCTGCTAACAGTAGTATACATTTAATGCAAGGTCGTGAAGCAGAAGGGAGATTGCAAACCCTGGCTTAACGGCTCGCAAACAAAATGTATCTATTTGGACTACTTTTTTGTTATTTAGCAATGGCAAAAGAAACATATGATATTGACTTACAAAACCTGAAAGCTGTGACCGTCCCCGACCGGCTTAAAGGTGTATCTGTCAAGATGGTTGTAGAATCTTCCCCGTGCAGCACTTCTTGTGGACTTGGTAACAAGAAAGAAAAGCGTTGCATTGTGGGACCATCAGGGAAGAGGGAGGACTGTGAAACCGTCAGCGTATCCTGTGTAGTGAGTTGGATTTGCGGCATGACGAGTTATACTCTGACCGTGGGACAGCCTTTTACTATGAACTGTCTGATTGTGCCTGCTGAAGGGCAATCAAATCAGGGGTTGAATTACTACTGGTACAACACCAAAGGTCAGGTAACAACCCAAGATGACCTATTTCACCCACTCAGAATCAGGTACTTTAACATCACCTTTCCAGCCATCAAGGAGAGCGACGCCGGCTCATACCGTTGCGATGTGCAACACGCATTGGACTTTAAATTAATCAAGCGGGTTTACTATGCCGTCAAGGTGATCCCTCCTAGCCTGGTTAATCTGAACTACGGCAAATCTCTGATGCGTGAAAGTGAGCTGGAAGCAATGGCCGCACAAAAGCAGAAGTTAACCAAGGGCAACCTGTCGGAGAAAGTGAAGGCCATTTTGGAGTCGCACAATTTTATCATTTTTGGCGTCGGGGGTAGTGCTGCCGTCATTGTAGGTGGTGCATTTTGGGGATTTTTCTACCTAATTCGAAAACGCAGACGTAAAAGAAGAACGAATGACGTCGAAGATGGCGTCGACGACGATGATGACAGCGGCGACCATGATGACAGCGTCGACCATGATGACAGCGTCGACAGCGTCGACCATGATGACAGCGTCGACAGCGGCGACCATGATGACAGCGTCGACAGCGGCGACCATGATGACAGCGTCGACCATGATGACAGCGTCGACAGCGTCGACCATGATGACAGCGTCGACAGCGTCGACCATGATGACAGCGTCGACAGCGGCGACCATGATGACAGCGTCGACCATGATGACAGCGTCGACAGCGTCGACCATGATGACAGCGTCGACAGCGTCGACCATGATGACAGCGTCGACAGCGGCGACCATGATGACAGCGTCGACAGCGGCGACCATGATGACAGCGTCGACAGCGTCGACCATGATGACAGCGTCGACAGCGTCGACCATGATGACAGCGTCGACAGCGTCGACCATGATGACAGCGTCGACAGCGTCGACCATGATGACAGCCTCGACAGCGTCGACCATGATGACAGCCTCGACAGCGTCGACGATGATGACAGCCTCGACAGCGTCGACCATGATGACAACGTCGACTATTTGTGATCGGTTTGCCGTTTGGTGTTGAGGAGAAGCAGCCGCCGGCGTTGAGAAGCAGCCGCTGGCGACAATCATGCTGGTCTTCCAACATAACCCCCAGAGTCTGGCTGAAAGGAGGAGAAACGTCCGCAATCTTAACATCGATATAAGTTGACTGATAGCTGTGCTTACTGTCACACGAACTCTTATCATCAACTGCGGAAGATTGTTGTTAAATAAAACTTTTAGTGCATGCTCATTGTTTCATATTTGTACTTGATTTTTAACCTGAAGTAGTAGTAAATATTTTTTTAAATAAGCAAACAAGCATTAAAATAATACAATTATCACAGTTTTAAAAATGGGCTTAATTCTGTGGAAAACAAAATAACAGTAACTTATGGTATTCTCTAAAGAGGACAGTGTTGAGTGGAATGTCAACAAAGAATAATGCATATTAAAGGTACTTTTCCACACATCACTCCCATCTCCCAAAACAACTCAACAAATAAGGCTCTCTTCCCTTTACTGGCCATTACCGTGTTTTTTTTTTGTTAGACTTATTTAATAGGAGGGGCAGCTAAATACTGCTCAAACATAAATTGGTTCCAGTTCAACCCTTCTACCTAACCTTCCTACTCTTGATCCAAAAGTAGAAATATGGAACACTATATGTACAATTCGGTAAATATGATATGACTTGCACTTGACAGCTTGTCCCAAAAACAAATTTTATTAGCTTGGAAGCATTAAAGTTGTAGTTTAAACTCTTCCACTTATTAACTATTAATAACTATTAATTAACTATTAGGAAGTGCCAACACTGCCAGCTTTTCCTAGCCAGAAGGACTGAACTTACTGCATAATGCATAGTTGGATGTGTGAGGAGACTTTGAGAAAGATATTTTGGAACATAGAATTTTGTAGGTAAATCAGTGAGATTTCATATTTTCTTTGGGCTGTTAAAGGGATTTGTTCTCATTTGCAGATTATTCACACTGTTAAAGTTTCAGGAAATAATAAATCTTTGCTCGAATCTGAGTTGGTTGGAGGGGCTTGGGTTTTTTAAATAACAACATTAATTTGAGTCTCTATATGTTAAGTAAATAAATATTAGCACATCTGCCATATTCTTTAGCGTGAAAGCTGGATCACATAACAATAACATTTTCAATGAAGCTTTTTTCCGTTTTTATGGCAACAACCTATCAGCGCCTGCTTTTAGCATATATGCATAGTTTAATATTATTTTGCAGTTAACTTTAGACCCTGTAGCTGCTGTTTTGGTTTGCAGAGAAAACCTTGGTGTAGGTTTATAGATATTCCATTCATGTATGTTCCAAACACATTTCTGTTATCTGAGGATCGCTGTGCTTTAAAGAATGTATTTTTTTTAAAAATGGTGGTCTGTGTCTTTCTTATGTAGTGTGGTAAATCAGAAGATGATGATTTTCAAGATGCCTCTAAATCTGGACCCATTGATATTTCCTTCTCCGATTTCTAGAGTGATATTTCAGTGAAACCAACCACTTCTCAAACTGGCATAAGGTGAGTGATATCTGTTCAATGTTTGCTGAATATACTACACATCTCTCTCTATTCTCTGTATGTGGTGAAATTAGATTTTTCACTGCTACACCTGGATAAGCATACATCTGTGCACCTGTGCAAGGGTGCAAATCATTGGGAATTATACTGAGGACCACAGATCTCCCAAAGCTCATGTGGGCACAAACAAGGACAACCGCTACTATCTGTGTGCCACTGCAAGCCTCGATACACTCCTTAACATAAAAACTCTGATGACATGAGACATGTGGAACAGTGCGCCCAATTGACAGCAACAAGCCACTCGACCCAAAATGTATTAGTTAATAAGCAGGTTATTGTAGGAGGATATTTAAAGTAGGCTGTCCATTCAAAGTTAAAAATAAAGTTTGTAATAATTTAGGGATTATTGCTGAAGATCAGCAATCTATATTTGATGACTACACTTGACAATTTAAGCTAAGCTGACATCTAATTACTATTAATCATATAGTTATCATTTAGTTCTATATATAGTTTTATAATTCATATGCTGATTTTGATTTTTTTAACTGTTCTGCAGGCTTAACTTTATAAATTAGTTTATATACGTTTTAATTTTCTTGCTTTGGTTTTATTAAAAGAAAAAAAATAACTGCTGTAACATACTTGATTAGTTATTTCTTGTGAGAGTGTCATTTTCCTCGGCATCAATGAACTATATACATAAGTCAGGTCTATGTATGAAATATAGTTTCAATTTTGTTTTGTTATTGCAGTTTGTGTTTGAATCTTCTCAACAACAGATCCCCTACAGCAGATGTAACCCTCGTGAGGACAAATGTATTAATGATGAGTGTAGTTTTTTATCGTAATAATGATAATATAGTGTAATAATTATTGAAATACTTTATGAGTATTTAGAAAAACATAATAATTTTAAAAGAATTGTAAAAAAGTAGACTGTCTATGTAAGTTTATTTTAACCCCTTAAAAATAGGGGTTTTTTTACACCACAGGACCAGACCAATGGTTCATGTTTTTACAAAGTTTCTCTGTCTCTCTTTCTCGATTAGTGCAGGCCACACACACTCAGAGTGGATGCCGCCAAATGCTGAAATGTGTTCTACATCAAACTGCCTGTCCTCTATTGCCCCGCTTACTATGGTGTTATAATAAGCAACATCAGCACGGTTGTAAAGCACACCGCCGCTGTACTCTTGAGAGCAGTGGAAACGTGTTCTCTGAAGTGACAAATCTGGATTTGGCAGATGCCAGGAGAACGCTGGTTATCAGAATGCATAGTATCTACGGTAAACATTTAGAGAGATTGCATTTTAGAAATGCTGGGTTTACTGGCACATTTTTATGCATTATTATTTCATACCTTGATTGGTTAGACAGTTATACCGTAGTAGTCGTCTTTGCAGTGACTTCACCGATCTACAACAACGTCACTGAGGAAAGGACAAAACCAGCTGGGTCTGTCTAGTCCAGAGGTGGCCAAACTGTGGCTTTTTAATATTAGTACGTTTAGATGGGAAGGTCTGGACAAAAAAATAAAAAATTGGCAACATGTTTTATATGATAAATAGTATTTTATAATTAATAAGGATATATATTTAGAATATTTAATGTTTTGTCTATTTTTCTGCACAGATTAATTTCTTATATGTATAATTAAAATAACATTATTTAGCAATATTGATAAAATGTGTTAAGGCAGCTGATGTTTATATGTGTGTGTATATATGTATGTACAGTATCTCACAAAAGTGATAACACCCCTCACATTTTTGTAAATATTTTATTATATTTTTTTTAATGTGACAACACTGAAGAAATGACACTCTGCTACAATGTAAAGTAGTGAGTGTACAGCCTGTATAACAGTGTAAATTTGCTGTCCCCTCAAAATAACTCAACACACAGCCATTAATGTCTAAACCTTGGCAACAAAAGTGAGTACACCCCTAAGTGGAAATGTCCAAATTAGGCCCAATTAGCCATTTCCCCTCACTGGTGTCATGTGACTCGTTAGTGTTACAAGGTCTCAGGTGTGAATGTAATAATATATATGCATTTTTAAACAAACACGCAAGGCCTTTGATGAAGCCTGATTGGCAAGCCAAACACTGAAATTCATTCCTTCCGTTGGCGCGAGGTTAAACAAGGAATTTGGAACAATTGTAATATTGATTTGTTTAAGCTGTATATGTGAGTCTTCAGAAGGTGTTCTCACCACTCTGCTCTGTAAGCATTGACTTTTACTTTTGTTTGGAAGAATAAATATATCGTCTTAACGGATGTGCCTCAAATCTTTTACCAGTTTCAACCTTTGCGCTGCAAGATTGAACCCTTTCTTTGCATATTCTGGAAAACCCAACCCTAGACGAATTAAATGTCATAATCTTTCCTCTTTTGTCATTGGAAGAATATTAAATTTGGGCAATAAATTGTGTTGTTTGGGTACACCGGGATGTTCTGTGGTTCCAGTAAGAATGTGAAATAAATAGCAATAAGCTGAAATACTGAAAACATTTGTTTACATGAACAATTGTTTATTTTGTTGAACTGGACCCTGTCAACCACTTAATATAATTATGACACATTATACACACAGCGAGCGTACATATATATGGAAATAATTATACCATTATGTTTTGTCGTTGCCTCTTTGTTGGTGTTGTAGCTGTCTGGGTGCTGTACACACCTGTGTGCTAAGCCAGACTTCCTTCTACTTTGTCTCGGAAAGCATTCTGTGTGTAGTAATAATAAAGGGAAGTGTCAATGTTTAAAAATGGTTTCATGTAGGGCTGCAACAACTAATCAATAAAATCGATAATAATCGATAATGAAATTCGTTGCCTACGAATTTCATTATCGATTAGTTGAATCGATTATTATCGATTATAAAATGAGGGATTTTTCAGAGCAAACGCTCTGAAAAATCCCCCTCATTATATAATCCGTTTTACTGACTCACCGTCTCACAGCAGCAGCTCCTACTTACTCCCCCTCCCTGTAATCACTATGACAACTGGCCCCGCCCCTTCCTTCTCCAGGCCAGAACCACATGGCTGTGACACTCATCTAACTGTAAGTATATATATATATATATATATATATATGTATGTTATATATATATGTTAATATTTGGGCTACTGAAAGTTAGGGGAGGTGGGGGTTAATTTAGGGGCAGTTATGGTTAATGGGGTGTTTAGGGGCAGCTATGGTTAATGGGGTGTTTAGGGTTAATTTAGGGGCAGTTGTGGTTAATGGGGTGTTTGGGGTTAATTTAGGAACAGCTGTGGTTAATGGGGTGTTTGGGGTTAATTTGAGCCAGTTGTGGTTAATGGGGAGTTTAGGGTTAATTTAGGGGATGCTGTGGTTGATGGGGTCTTTAGGGTTAATTTAGGGGATGCTGTGGTTAATGGGGAGTTTAGGGTTAATTTAGGGTAGCTTTGATGGGGTATTTAGAGTTAATTTAAGGGTAGTTATGGTTAATGGGGTGTTTAGGGTTAATTTAATGAGAACTGAGGGTTAATTTAATAAAGTTAACTTAAGGTGCAGTTAGAGATAAAGGGGGGGCAAACTAAGGGGAATCTAAATCCTGGGGGCAGTGAAGTGACATATCTGGGGGTAAAAGGCATATGTGGGGAGGGCAGTGTGGCATGTCTGGGGAGGACGGAGTGATGTATCAGGGTGTATAAAGCGTATCAGGCACAGTGGCATGTCTGGGGGTAGAGTGAAGTGGCATATGTGAGGAGGGCAGGGTGGCATGTCTGGGAAGGATGGAGTGGTCTATCGGGGTATAAGGCGTATCAGGCACAGAGGCATATGGGGGGTAGAGGGGAGTGGCAGATGTGGGAGGTGGCGTGGCAGATGTGGGAGGTGGCGTGGCATATGTGGGAGGCAGCATGGAGTGCTGTGGTAGGCAGCGTGGCATATGTGGGAGGCAGCGTGGCATGTCTGGGAGGCAGGGTGGCAAGCCTGGGCTCAAATGTGCATAAATTGGGGGGGGCTAGTTGGGAAATAAAGACAAGAAATGCATTTTATCAAAGTTTTTTTTATTCTGCTGTTTGTATTTAACATCATTTGTTTATTAAATTATTTTAAATAAATGAAAAATTTACATTAATATTTTTTATCCGATTAATCGAAAAAATAATCGGCCAACTAATCGATTATGAAAATAATCGTTAGTTGCAGCCCTAGTTTCATGTATTTTCTCGACGGTTAACTAGCTCAGTTACCCACTACAAACTCACACTTTTCAACAACAATTCTTTTATGTAGGTGTGTTTTTATAGACTATAAGTTAAACCATGATCAGCAAAAAAATCAAGCAGGTAACCTTTTATAAATGGACAGAACACACACACACAATCTTTGTGCAAAAGGTTACATTGCACACACTTGTAGTTCTCTCTGAACTTACTATGCTAACCCTTTCAGTGTCAACCTTGTATGTGATCCATGGATAGTAATGTGGAACCCACGTACCAACAATAATCTCATGCTGTGTGCTACTGGAGGGTCCCCTCCACAATCGTTGGAAAGGTAAAATAAAACCAAAAGCTGTTGCATGCTGCCGACTTACTTACTGTGAGATCAGGTGGCCATTATAGTTGAAAAAAATTTGGTGTGCTAACTTTTACTTAGCACTTTCCTGGGCAATCTTTGAAGGGTTGCTCCTGTGGGTGTGGTTTCATAATGTAGGAGAAAAAAAAAACATGTGAATATAAAGAAGAGCAAGGAGGAATGAGGAGAGGTGGAAGAATGAAATGGACACAGAAAAAAGACAGGTAAGTTACATCTGTACACTTACTCTAACAGAGACACTTATACTAACAATGACTCTCGCACATCTACCCAACACTGACACACCACAAACATAGACATACTTACACAGAAACACGCAAGCACCTTTACACTCACATTAACATACACACAAACACATTCAGTCATGGACACACACATGCACTCACACCCACTTACAGCAACATTCATAGGCACACAAGGCATACGCCCGGATACTAACATCAAGAGATGCCTTGCTTACTCCACAGGGTCACAGAATTGTTGTAAAAGGCATGTGTTGTTGTTAATTCAAAATTAAAGTACTTTACTTAAAGGGTATAAAGAAGGTACTTAATGTGTATTCTGGTTTCCTGATATAGTCCAATGCATGTCTAATTTTGGGCTGGATAAACGTAGGGGCTGATGAAGCTGCAACTCCACACGACCACCAGAGCCGTCTTTAACTTAGCGAAAAGCCTGCAGCAACCAGGGACGCTGGGGTCGCAACAGAGACTGGGACTGCCACTCCAGGCAGCTTCCTGTTGGCTGCCATTGCCATGAGGTCGATCTGTGAAGTACCTCAGTCTCTTGTGACCTGCAGAAATATTGCAGTGCTCAGGCTCCATTCTCCTGAACACTGATACGATAATTACTCAATCAATCAATTAACGAGAATTGTTTAACCACAGAACAGATTGATATCAGTAACACTGATACAATAATTAATCAATTAACGAGGCTACAATTAATAGTTTGTCTATCCATCTCTTTCCGATGTCTTTTTTCCCCACGGGGTTCTGTTCCACAAAGATATATTCCTGTGGAAAGAAGAATATATATATTTATTTAACACATTAGATCTTCAAATCAATATCAATTTACATTGCTACTAGGTTGTTACATTGTTTCACTTACCCACTTCAGTTTGGACAGACTCCAAACCACAAACACAGATGTCTTCTATCTTGATTCTGCCTGTCTGCTTTTTTTTGACTTTATGAATTATCTATCTTGTATACTTACCGATCACGAATATTGGTGATTACGATTCCCGATGATACGATGGAATGGAGATTTCCACAACGTTCGTTGTCAATTTGTCTTGAGGCACCTAAAAGACAACAACTAATAAAGAAAAAAGGGAAAAAAAAGATCAAACGTGATGACGTAGGGATGACGTAAACAGAGGAAGACGGCGAGCGGGGACCTTTAAAAACCGCAAAGACACAGACGGGATACAGATTGAATTTTAAATTTCTCCTGAGGAAGCCGAGATCAAAATCTGCGAAACGCGTTGAGAAACTTTAATATAATTGAAATTTGGACTTCAAAAGGACTTGCTGATTTACCTTTACGAAGGACAAAAAAAAACAAATATTATTTTTACGGCACTATTTCGTTTCCTATTCTTAACACAGAAACTCCAAGACAAGAAAAAGTCTGGATTTTTGATGAGCGATCACTTTCAAGTACACTTGTGAGTGCAATTAATATCATAATTTTTAATTTTTGTTTGAATTTATTACACTATATTTGTTTTATTTTTTCCCCACATATCTATGTGCCCCGTTTTTTTGTCTATACTCCATTCTCCTTGAAGGACAGATGTTCTGCTGAGGTAATCTGCAGTAATGTTCTCCTTTCCATGAATGAACATGTCCGAAAAGGTGGGAGAGATGGAACCCACTTCCCGATCTTCTGAAGAAGAGCCCTGAATTGAAGACTGTGCCGTCTTGCTTCTTCAGGAAAGCCACCACCGTGCGATTGTCTGAAAGAACTCTCACTGCTTTTCCCTGTAACCTGGATTGCCAAGAAAGGAGCGCCTTCCAGACTGCCAGAAGTTCCAGCACATTGATATGAAGACAATGTTGGTCAAACCAAAAACCCCAACCGGATAAGATGGCGTCTGTAGACACTACTGTCCAAACGGACTCGGTTCAAACCAGACCTGAATTCAGTCTTTTCATCTGGAGCCACCATCTGAGGGAAAGACAAATGCTGGCTGGAATGGCAACCTACCTTGAGAGGGCTGGAATGGATCGATCCCATGTCCTCAGGATGAAACAATGTTGTGGACGCATATGAAGAAGAGCCCATGCCAGGGCAGGCATCGTAGACACCACCATTCCCAGAAGGCCCATGAGCAACCTCAGGCTGGAGAGACGTCTGGGAAAAAAGTAAACGGGAAAGGCTGGTGATATTCTGAATCTTGTCCCCTGGCAAAAAGATCTTTTGACAGCGAGTATCCAGGATAAACCCCAGGAAAGGAATCGTTCTGGTAGGAAGCAGACAGGATTTTTTAAAATTGACAATCCATCCCAAATCCTGAAGCAGGCAAACAGTCCTGTGAATCTGGTGGGAGAGAAGATCTGGAGAGCTTGCTGCCAGACACTAATCATCTAAATAAGGGACCATCTTGATTCCTTCCTTGCTCAGGAAGGCAACAATCCCTGGCAGCAGTTTGGTGAAGATTCTTGGAGCTGAAGAAAGACCAAAAGGGAGAGCCTGGAACTGGAAATGAAGAGTCCATTTCGTAGATGGAATGGCCACACAAAGAAACTTCTGCGACTCCCCCCCCCCCGATGGGAACTTGAAGATAGGCATCCTGAAAATCTAGAGTATCGAGAAAGTCTCCTCAGGAAAGAAGTTCTATGGTGGACGTGACAGACTCCATCATGATCTTCCTGTAAGCCACAAAACGGTTGAGAAACGTGAGATCTATAATGAGTCTGAAATCTCCTGATGATTTGGGAACAATGAAGAAGTGGGAGTAAACCCCTCTTCCTCTTTGGTCTGGAGGCACAGGGATCAACACTTGCTTTATCACGAACTCTTGAACAAGGTCCCGAAGTGCCATTCTCCTGGATCCGCAGGAGGCATAGAAAAAACGCTCTGGGGGAGAACTGACAAGCTCCAGACCCTACCCTCTGGAAATGATGCCCAGGGTCCAGGCGTCCAAACAAAAAAGAGTCCATTGGTGAAGAGAACTCTTCAGCCTACCCCCTATCAAAATGTTTCTGGCGTCATGCTTTCTTAGAAGAACCGTCCACCTGTTTAAAGGAGGAGGGTCTGCCTCTACCACGAAAAGACCGACATCTGGAGCCACAGGGCCTATCCCGAAATGTGGGCTGGGGTCTGGAATCCTGACCTCTAGATGCCCTAAACGGGTTGGGACGAAAACATGGCAGAGGTTTATGCAAGAAATACTTGGCACTAGTGGCTTCCTCCAACAAAACTTCTAACTCCTTCCCAAATAGTTCTTTCCCAGAGAACGGTATCCCACACAAATGGTGCTTGGAGGCTGAGTCTGCTGACTAAGATTTGAGCCATAAAGCCCTTCTGGAGACTTCGGATAAGGCAGAGGCCCTAGCAGCCATACGGACGGATTCCATAGCAGAATCACACAAGAACTCAGCCGTACTCTTCACATCTGAAATTCCTCCGGAGAACCTCTTCGTCTCCTGCACCCCTCATGATATCTTCCTCAATCTGCTCACCACGGACCCTGCGGCGATTAACCCTATCCCAGACCTGGCAGAGCCTCTCATATGCTACCGGGAGTGACAGGGGAAATCTAGTTCCCGTCCAGCCAAGGGACCTTTATATCTCCATCTAATAATGGTCCTTAACAAGAATAAGAATCCCTTACACTGCAGAACAATTGTAGCTCCAGCTCACAAAGGTCCATTACAATAACTAAAAACTATTTGATAAGCATATTTTCTTCTAACTATATATATGCAGTGTATTTGCTATGTTTATAAAGTGATTGCATGATATATACGTTATTTCACATTTTGTCCATAAGATAAAAAAACTTAACTGCTCAGCATCCATGTGTAGTGGATAAAGATGACATCAGACATACACACCAGGAAAGGCTCTGCCACACTGACACACACACCAGGACAGGCTCTGCCACACCAACACACAGTCACACACACTAAGACAGACACTGACACTCACATCCGGACCGGCTAAGCTACAAAAAAAAAAAAGTATTTTCCACACTGCTTTGTCGTTGACCCCCCCTTTTGTGTTTTTGCCCCCTTGTGTACTATGTGTGTATATGTCCCCAGCCTGCAATCTCTTTAGTATTGATTTATGAAAGGGGCCCAGCTGCCCCCTTTGTGTATTGATGCTGCCAGCCCAGATAAAACGCTGTTCTGCAGTATGGGGGGTATAAATGTAACTGGTTCCCTTCCATGAGTCTATACATCCCCATACTGAAGGGCAGCATTTTATCTGGGCTGGTCAACAATATGTAAAAGTTATGCGTGTCCTGAAAAACATGGCCGATGTGGTCACCCTAATGCCCCCGCACCCTTGTGTATTGCCCTAAGCTAGCCCCCCATTATATATTTAGCATACCACCCAGCCCCCCATTAAGTATTGATTTATATGATGCCCCCCGCCAGCACATGCTTGGGAATTAATGCCCCCTCATTATCATCTCAGCCCTGGCACCCAGATTGCATCCACAGGACCTGGCCACAGAGTGGAAGCTTGCCATCTTTGCCCACAAACCGCATGCATGTGGCATCCTAGCCTTAAACAGCCTCCCTGTGCCATGCCCCCCCACTTACACATCCATACTATCACAGATATATTCATTAATTATTAATTCACAAATATCAGGTAGGGGCCTGGAGCTGCAGCTCCATCAGCCCCTACGTTAATCTGGCCCTGTTTGATGTGATAAATTGGAGTGACCAGGTTCAAAGTCCAAATAGGATATAAGCAGACTGACCAAATTGAGAGAGGAAAAAAAAGCGCCACAACCAGAACCTACGCGTCGGTGGCATCACTGTACTCCGGGGGATGTCGTTGAATACGTATCGTGTGTTTGACCAGAAGCTACACATTTATAACTCAAGTACAATTTGTGTGAAAAAACACAGCACAAATTACCACCCCAAACTTTGGCAAAGGTTAGTGTAACGGGTTCACCAAGAGAGCTGTAGTAACTCCCAGAGATCACCCACATTTATCCTCCTGTCGTCCCCGGAATAACTTCCAGCACCAGTCAGCATGCGCACCTTGGAACCCTGCTATGTGTACCCAATAAGTAGACACAACTACCTTGAACTGAGTACAGCAGGAATGAACAGTTTATTGACATAGACTGATATATCCACAGAACAGCATTAACATAAATTAACAGATACATGCATACAACCCAGCCTTTAATCCCCAGGCAGCAATCCTATTGATGGGAGTAATTAAACAATGGAGTTCCTGCCTGTGCTATCTTTGTTTGGTAGCCGGGCTGGAGTCATCTCTGACTACCTTGGGCCCCTGTATGACAGCTCATTCTGTCAAAGTTAGTGGTACAAATCATAAAGAGAAATGGTTAAAATACCAGCACTTGAAATACCTTGGGCCGTCTAGTTTTCAGAATTATATGGTTTGATGGTGTAAATTGAATTGTCCAGCTTCAAAGACATGGGGGCAGAAGGACCAGATGTCAAAATTCCAAGTTGAAAACCTGAATTGTGCATGTGCCAATTGTGGCCTTTTAGCCCTGAAAAAACCTACAACACCCAATATGGGCAATATCACTGTACTCAGGAGATGTTGCTAAACACATATTGGGGTGTTTGGCAGTGAAATATACCAGCAACTGTAAATGTATACCCAGTAGCGTACCTAGCGGGGGGGCGGTCCGCACCGGGTGCCGCTCATCACGGGGGTGCCGATTTGCAGGCACCCCTCCAGAGACGGACAGTAATGTCCGCCGCTGGAGGAGCAGGCTCGCAAGGGAGCGGTATCGAAGGTCTTTAACAGACCTCCGATACCGCTCCCTTGCGATCCGGGCGGCAACAGCTGCTGTGCGCCGGGATTTGTTGTCAGATCCCGGCGCACAGCACGGAAGCCGCGCCCACCGCTGTCCGTGCCCTCTGACCCGGAAGAAGACAGAGAAGACAGAAGAACTGAAGAAGAGGAGCGAAGAAGAGGAAAAGAAGCTGAAAGAAGAAAGGAAAGGTAGGAAAGCATTAAGTGAGAGTGGATTGGTATGTGTGTGGATTAGTATATATGTGTGGATTAGTATATATGTGTGAATTAGTATATATGTGTGGTTTGGTATATGTGTGGTTTGGTATATGTGCGGATTAGTATATATGTGTGGTTTGGTATATGTGTGGATTACTATATATGTGTGGTTTGGTATATGTGTGGATTAGTATATATGTGTGGATTAGTATATATGTGTGGATTGGTATATGTGTGGATTGGTATATGTGTGGATTGGTATATGTGTGGATTAGTATATATGTGTGGTTTGGTATATGTGTGGATTAGTATATATGTGTGGTTTGGTATATGTGTGAATTAGTATATATGTGTGGATTAGTATATATGTGGATTAGTATATATGTGTGGATTGGTATATGTGTGGATGGTTATATGTGTGGATTGGTATATATGTGTGGATTGGTATACGTGTGGATTAGTGTATGTGTGTGGATTGGTATACGTGTGGATTGGTATATATGTGTGGATTGGTATGTCTGTGGATTGGTATATATGTGTGGATTGGTATGCGTGTGGGTTGGTATGCGTGTGGATTGGTTTATGTGTGGATTAGTATATATGTGTGGTTTGGTATATGTGTGGATTGGTATATATGTGTGGATTGGTATCTACGTGTGGATTGGTATACGTGTGGATTGGTATACATGTGGATTAGTGTATGTGTGTGGATTGGTATGTCTGTGGATTGGTATGTCTGTGGATTGGTATATATGTGTGGATTGGTATGCGTGTGGATTGGTATGCGTGTGGATTGGTATGCGTGTGGATTGGTATGCGTGTGGATTGGTATATGTGTGGATTGGTGTGTGTGTGGATAAGTATACGTGTGGATTGGTGTGCGTGTGGGTTGGTATATGTGTGGATTAGTATATATGTGTGGATTGGTGTATGTGTGGATTGGTATACATGTATGGATTGGTAATTTTGTGGATTGGTATACGTGTGGATTGGTAAGTGTGTGAGAGTGACGGGTGTTATGCTGTACCATTTCCAATGAATTTTTCATTATATAATTATGCTCTAAAGTACATCATAACTCCCATCACTCTATACTGTTCCATACAGTGGCAGAGCTGGGAGGCAGAGGCCTTGCACCCCCACTGCAGGACTCCTGAAAGGTAAGTGAACTTCAAAGAGGGAGAGGGTAGATAGTTAGGAGGGGGTAGATAAGGAGAATGAGTGAGATGGGGGATAGGGGGTAGATAGGGCAGAAGGGAGTGAGAAGGGGTAGATAGGGCAATCATACTCCTATCATGCCAAGTCTGCGAGTATATCCTGGAATCTGGGTATGCCTGGGCATCATAGGAATGTGATTGCTGTTAACAAGAAAATATTGTTAATATACACAGGCTTTTATTTGCCCGGGTGCTCCAAAAATAGCCAGATATATGTTTCCAAAGAAAAAATGGGCACTCACAGGTCTTTGCCTTGAGAAAGGACCGGGGGTGGTCCGAAACGTTGGCCGTGCTGATTGAAATAAACTAGTGTTTAATGCACTTTACTGCAAAGACCCGTGAGTGCCCATTTTTTTCTTTGGTTACATATATAAAATATATATAAAATAGCAAAATGCTACTTGTACTTATTGCTCTATAACTTGCAAAAAACACTGGGTATTTCTGAACTCAGGACAAATAGCATGTATTTGCTCGTCTTCTAATCGGGGTCGTCTTCTAATCAGAGAGGTCTGATTATGAGACTAAGATCCAGATCCCCCGCAGGGGACCTGGATCCTCCTGTCTCCCCACCCCATTTAACACCCCCCCCCACACGCACACACCGGTACCGGTGCTTCCTGCTGTATTGCCGGGGCAGCGGGTTGACGTCTACGCGATGTGCGTAGAGAACGTCCGCTGCAGTCGGAAGGAGGTGTGGCTAGCAGCGGGGGTTGTCTGCGTCCGTCGCGCAGACCTTCCCCGAGTGTCAGAGATCAGAGTTCCCCGCACCGGTGCTGGGGGACTCTGATCTCTGACAGCCGGGGAAAGTATGCGCGACGGACGCAGACAAACCCCCACTGCAAACTCCACCTCCTTCCGGCTGCAGCGGAAGGAGACGTCAACCCGCTGCCCTGGCAATACAGCAGGAAGCATCGGTACCGGTAAGTAAGTGTGTGTGTGTGTTAAATGGGATTTCTGGAATGCCTTATACCCCTATATGCCACTCTGGCATTTAGGGGGTTAAAATGCATGTTATGGGGCATATAGGGAGGTATAAGGCAATATTCAGATTTTGGGGGTATAAGTTAATATTCAGATTTTGGGGGGTCGTCTTATAATCAGGGTTGTCTTATAATTGAGCAAATACGGTATTTAGCAGGTTTTTGTCATTAGCTTTTATAGATGACTAAAAAAAATTCAAATAAAACAGACTGCTTTTTTAAATTTTTCATCATATTTTATTATCTCCTTTTATAAGAAATTACATGATATCACAAAAATGGTATCTGAAGAAAGCAATAAATACCTCGTGTGGGTAGACTAATTGGGAGAGGAGAAAATCACAGCTGGGGTGCAGGTTGGCAAAGAGAAGAAAATATAAAAGAGGCATCTCAGTTTTTATTAAATATGAAATAGTTTACATGAATTAATATTTACTACTAAAATGCACACGCAGAGAGAGAGAGACACGCACACGCAGAGAGAGAGAGACACGCACACGCAGAGAGAGAGACACAGAAAGTGAGAGAGAGAGCCACACACACAGAGAGAGAGAGAGCCACACACACACACACAGAGAGAGACACACACACACAGAGAAAGAGAGAGACACACACACACACACACAGAGAGAGAGGGAGAGAGCCACACACACAGAGAGAGAGAGACACACACACACAGAGAAAGAGAGAGACACACACACACACACAGAGAGAGAGGGAGAGAGCCACACACAGAGAGAGAGAGAGAGAGCCACACACACAGAGAGAGAGAGAGCCACACACAGAGAGAGAGAGCCACACACAGAGAGAGAGAGAGCCACACACACAGAGAGAGAGAGCCACACACACACACACAGAGAGAGAGCCACACACAGAGAGAGAGAGCCACACACACACAGAGAGCCACACACACACAGAGAGCCACACACACACAGAGAGACACACACACAGAGAGACACACAGAGAGAGAGAGAGACAGACACACACACACAGAGAGAGACACAGAGAGAGAGAGAGACAAAGAGAGACACACACACAGAGAGACATAGAGAGAGAGAGACACACACACACACACAGAGAGAGAGAGACAAAGAGAGAGAGAGACACACAGAGAGAGACACAGAGAGAGAGAGAGAGAGAGAGAGAGAGACACTGAGTGGATATGAATGCATTCTCAGCTGAACAGTGATTTAAATCTCCAATTCTATGGCAATGCTCACAGACAGAGCTCTGCAAAAATCAAATAATACGGGATTTATCTTAAAGATTCAAGTTTTCTTCTGCCTCCAGAATGTTCTCCGTTTTCAGTAACTGCAAAGACTGCAGCATTCTGTCAAAGCTTCATCCTCACATCCCACTTTACAATAGCTACACACAGTACAATCATCACAGCGCGCTTCCAATCATCTGCATTTCCTGTTTAGCAGCTTCCTGTCGTACTTTCTACAATGTGACCATGGGTAGGAACTAACTGTGCTCTTTCCTGTCAGCCAACCACCCGAGACGGGTCAATGGAGAAACCGGAAGTGCAGTTTTAACAGCATCCGTTCCCCGGTAGTAGTTTGACAGCTTTGTATTGAATAATACTTGTGAAGATGGCGCTTCGGCCAGGAGCTGGAGCCGGTGGTTGCGGCGGAGGCGGCAGGTGAGAGTCTTTAAGGCATTTGTTACTTTGATGTAGGTCGCGGTGTATGTTTTACCTGCTTTAACTTTAACAGTGTTTTGATGCTGAATGTAAAGATAGATTACATTATATGAGGCGGTAAATACATAAACATTGTTATCGATTTATTTTTACTAGTTTTTTGGAGGTTTGCAAAGCTTGTTATGAGGGTTTTATGTAAGAGAGGATACGTTGCTGAAGCATGGAATGCTGCTCGATGCGTTGGAATGTGGATGTAATGGAATATTGTGTCACTGAGGCT
Organism: Spea bombifrons; assembly: GCF_027358695.1. Taxonomy (NCBI): domain Eukaryota; kingdom Metazoa; phylum Chordata; class Amphibia; order Anura; family Pelobatidae; genus Spea; species Spea bombifrons. Next base: position 44,546,452 of record NC_071088.1, read on the forward strand.
GGGCGCCGGTAATACTATATGGCACTCATTAATTATATAGTACAGGGTGTTACAGAGTAAAACGAATGCTCCCAAGTAGATCATGTAGAAAGTTGTTGCATTTACAGCAGTCTACATGTGTGCATTCCATGAACTGTTTTCTGGGCTCTTCATTTTATTCTGAAAAGCATGTAAGTAGCATGTGCTCTCATCATACAAACTATATGTAGAAATGTAGTTTTGCTCTAGGATTGTATTTTGTTTTGTGTAATAAAAAACTGCTTATTAGGCAAACTTGTTAAGCTTTTGGTGTTAAATTTCAATTTTATTTAATTTAGTAACAAATGGCCTCATATAAAAATGAGGTTTTTATTCGAGGTATTACACCTCGCTGGCAGTACTTGTGGAAGTAGTGAAGGAAAAGGCAGATTGACTAAAAAACACATGAATAAAGTACACTAATTGCTTACTAAAATGTTAAAAAGTGCTTATAAAATGTGAAGTAATGGACACATCTAGAGAGAATCTCCATTCGAGGTGAGAATCCAGAAATGAATACCGGTCGCCTTCATTGTTTATTTGCAGTTGATTTCTATGTGCAGCTTCCCCTTTAAATTTTTAGTCTTGGTTCCTTTGTGATGATTCTCTCACTGTGATGTCATAGAGTGGAGATGCTGTAAAGGCAGCATCCTGCTAACAGTAGTATACATTTAATGCAAGGTCGTGAAGCAGAAGGGAGATTGCAAACCCTGGCTTAACGGCTCGCAAACAAAATGTATCTATTTGGACTACTTTTTTGTTATTTAGCAATGGCAAAAGAAACATATGATATTGACTTACAAAACCTGAAAGCTGTGACCGTCCCCGACCGGCTTAAAGGTGTATCTGTCAAGATGGTTGTAGAATCTTCCCCGTGCAGCACTTCTTGTGGACTTGGTAACAAGAAAGAAAAGCGTTGCATTGTGGGACCATCAGGGAAGAGGGAGGACTGTGAAACCGTCAGCGTATCCTGTGTAGTGAGTTGGATTTGCGGCATGACGAGTTATACTCTGACCGTGGGACAGCCTTTTACTATGAACTGTCTGATTGTGCCTGCTGAAGGGCAATCAAATCAGGGGTTGAATTACTACTGGTACAACACCAAAGGTCAGGTAACAACCCAAGATGACCTATTTCGCCCACTCAGAATCAGGTACTTTAACATCACCTTTCCAGCCATCAAGGAGAGCGACGCCGGCTCATACCGTTGCGATGTGCAACACGCATTGGACTTTAAATTAATCAAGCGGGTTTACTATGCCGTCAAGGTGATCCCTCCTAGCCTGGTTAATCTGAACTACGGCAAATCTCTGATGCGTGAAAGTGAGCTGGAAGCAATGGCCGCACAAAAGCAGAAGTTAACCAAGGGCAACCTGTCGGAGAAAGTGAAGGCCATTTTGGAGTCGCACAATTTTATCATTTTTGGCGTCGGGGGTAGTGCTGCCGTCATTGTAGGTGGTGCATTTTGGGGATTTTTCTACCTAATTCGAAAACGCAGACGTAAAAGAAGAACGAATGACGTCGAAGATGGCGTCGACGACGATGATGACAGCGGCGACCATGATGACAGCGTCGACAGCGTCGACCATGATGACAGCGTCGACAGCGTCGACCATGATGACAGCGTCGACAGCGTCGACCATGATGACAGCGTCGACAGCGGCGACCATGATGACAGCGTCGACCATGATGACAGCGTCGACAGCGTCGAACATGATGACAGCGTCGACAGCGTCGACCATGATGACAGCGTCGACAGCGGCGACCATGATGACAGCGTCGACCATGATGACAGCGTCGACAGCGTCGACCATGATGACAGCGTCGACAGCGGCGACCATGATGACAGCGTCGACAGCGTCGACCATGATGACAGCGTCGACAGCGTCGACCATGATGACAGCGTCGACAGCGGCGACCATGATGACAGCGTCGACAGCGGCGACCATGATGACAGCGTCGACCATGATGACAGCGTCGACAGCGTCGACCATGATGACAGCGTCGACAGCGTCGACCATGATGACAGCCTCGACAGCGTCGACCATGATGATAGCCTCGACAGCGTCGACCATGATGATAGCCTCGACAGCGTCGACCATGATGACAGCCTCGACAGCGTCGACGATGATGACAGCCTCGACAGCGTCGACCATGATGACAACGTCGACTATTTGTGATCGGTTTGCCGTTTGGTGTTGAGGAGAAGCAGCCGCCGGCGTTGAGAAGCAGCCGCTGGCGACAATCATGCTGGTCTTCCAACATAACCCCCAGAGTCTGGCTGAAAGGAGGAGAAACGTCCGCAATCTTAACATCGATATAAGTTGACTGATAGCTGTGCTTACTGTCACACGAACTCTTATCATCAACTGCGGAAGATTGTTGTTAAATAAAACTTTTAGTGCATGCTCATTGTTTCATATTTGTACTTGATTTTTAACCTGAAGTAGTAGTAAATATTTTTTTAAATAAGCAAACAAGCATTAAAATAATACAATTATCACAGTTTTAAAAATGGGCTTAATTCTGTGGAAAACAAAATAACAGTAACTTATGATATTCTCTAAAGAGGACAGTGTTGAGTGGAATGTCAACAAAGAATAATGCATATTAAAGGTACTTTTCCACACATCACTCCCATCTCCCAAAACAACTCAACAAATAAGGCTCTCTTCCCTTTACTGGCCATTACCGTGTTTTTTTTTTGTTAGACTTATTTAATAGGAGGGGCAGCTAAATACTGCTCAAACATAAATTGGTTCCAGTTCAACCCTTCTACCTAACCTTCCTACTCTTGATCCAAAAGTAGAAATATGGAACACTATATGTACAATTCGGTAAATATGATATGACTTGCACTTGACAGCTTGTCCCAAAAACAAATTTTATTAGCTTGGAAGCATTAAAGTTGTAGTTTAAACTCTTCCACTTATTAACTATTAATAACTATTAATTAACTATTAGGAAGTGCCAACACTGCCAGCTTTTCCTAGCCAGAAGGACTGAACTTACTGCATAATGCATAGTTGGATGTGTGAGGAGACTTTGAGAAAGATATTTTGGAACATAGAATTTTGTAGGTAAATCAGTGAGATTTCATATTTTCTTTGGGCTGTTAAAGGGATTTGTTCTCATTTGCAGATTATTCACACTGTTAAAGTTTCAGGAAATAATAAATCTTTGCTCGAATCTGAGTTGGTTGGAGGGGCTTGGGTTTTTTAAATAACAACATTAATTTGAGTCTCTATATGTTAAGTAAATAAATATTAGCACATCTGCCATATTCTTTAGCGTGAAAGCTGGATCACATAACAATAACATTTTCAATGAAGCTTTTTTCCGTTTTTATGGCAACAACCTATCAGCGCCTGCTTTTAGCATATATGCATAGTTTAATATTATTTTGCAGTTAACTTTAGACCCTGTAGCTGCTGTTTTGGTTTGCAGAGAAAACCTTGGTGTAGGTTTATAGATATTCCATTCATGTATGTTCCAAACACATTTCTGTTATCTGAGGATCGCTGTGCTTTAAAGAATGTATTTTTTTAAAAAATGGTGGTCTGTGTCTTTCTTATGTAGTGTGGTAAATCAGAAGATGATGATTTTCAAGATGCCTCTAAATCTGGACCCATTGATATTTCCTTCTCCGATTTCTAGAGTGATATTTCAGTGAAACCAACCACTTCTCAAACTGGCATAAGGTGAGTGATATCTGTTCAATGTTTGCTGAATATACTACACATCTCTCTCTATTCTCTGTATGTGGTGAAATTAGATTTTTCACTGCTACACCTGGATAAGCATACATCTGTGCACCTGTGCAAGGGTGCAAATCATTGGGAATTATACTGAGGACCACAGATCTCCCAAAGCTCATGTGGGCACAAACAAGGACAACCGCTACTATCTGTGTGCCACTGCAAGCCTCGATACACTCCTTAACATAAAAACTCTGATGACATGAGACGTGTGGAACAGTGCGCCCAATTGACAGCAACAAGCCACTCGACCCAAAATGTATTAGTTAATAAGCAGGTTATTGTAGGAGGATATTTAAAGTAGGCTGTCCATTCAAAGTTAAAAATAAAGTTTGTAATAATTTAGGGATTATTGCTGAAGATCAGCAATCTATATTTGATGACTACACTTGACAATTTAAGCTAAGCTGACATCTAATTACTATTAATCATATAGTTATCATTTAGTTCTATATATAGTTTTATAATTCATATGCTGATTTTGATTTTTTTAACTGTTCTGCAGGCTTAACTTTATAAATTAGTTTATATACGTTTTAATTTTCTTGCTTTGGTTTTATTAAAAGAAAAAAAATAACTGCTGTAACATACTTGATTAGTTATTTCTTGTGAGAGTGTCATTTTCCTCGGCATCAATGAACTATATACATAAGTCAGGTCTATGTATGAAATATAGTTTCAATTTTGTTTTGTTATTGCAGTTTGTGTTTGAATCTTCTCAACAACAGATCCCCTACAGCAGATGTAACCCTCGTGAGGACAAATGTATTAATGATGAGTGTAGTTTTTTATCGTAATAATGATAATATAGTGTAATAATTATTGAAATACTTTATGAGTATTTAGAAAAACATAATAATTTTAAAAGAATTGTAAAAAAGTAGACTGTCTATGTAAGTTTATTTTAACCCCTTAAAAATAGGGGTTTTTTTACACCACAGGACCAGACCAATGGTTCATGTTTTTACAAAGTTTCTCTGTCTCTCTTTCTCGATTAGTGCAGGCCACACACACTCAGAGTGGATGCCGCCAAATGCTGAAATGTGTTCTACATCAAACTGCCTGTCCTCTATTGCCCCGCTTACTATGGTGTTATAATAAGCAACATCAGCACGGTTGTAAAGCACACCGCCGCTGTACTCTTGAGAGCAGTGGAAACGTGTTCTCTGAAGTGACAAATCTGGATTTGGCAGATGCCAGGAGAACGCTGGTTATCAGAATGCATAGTATCTACGGTAAACATTTAGAGAGATTGCATTTTAGAAATGCTGGGTTTACTGGCACATTTTTATGCATTATTATTTCATACCTTGATTGGTTAGACAGTTATACCGTAGTAGTCGTCTTTGCAGTGACTTCACCGATCTACAACAACGTCACTGAGGAAAGGACAAAACCAGCTGGGTCTGTCTAGTCCAGAGGTGGCCAAACTGTGGCTTTTTAATATTAGTACGTTTAGATGGGAAGGTCTGGACAAAAAAATAAAAAATTGGCAACATGTTTTATATGATAAATAGTATTTTATAATTAATAAGGATATATATTTAGAATATTTAATGTTTTGTCTATTTTTCTGCACAGATTAATTTCTTATATGTATAATTAAAATAACATTATTTAGCAATATTGATAAAATGTGTTAAGGCAGCTGATGTTTATATGTGTGTGTATATATGTATGTACAGTATCTCACAAAAGTGATAACACCCCTCACATTTTTGTAAATATTTTATTATATTTTTTTTAATGTGACAACACTGAAGAAATGACACTCTGCTACAATGTAAAGTAGTGAGTGTACAGCCTGTATAACAGTGTAAATTTGCTGTCCCCTCAAAATAACTCAACACACAGCCATTAATGTCTAAACCTTGGCAACAAAAGTGAGTACACCCCTAAGTGGAAATGTCCAAATTAGGCCCAATTAGCCATTTCCCCTCACTGGTGTCATGTGACTCGTTAGTGTTACAAGGTCTCAGGTGTGAATGTAATAATATATATGCATTTTTAAACAAACACGCAAGGCCTTTGATGAAGCCTGATTGGCAAGCCAAACACTGAAATTCATTCCTTCCGTTGGCGCGAGGTTAAACAAGGAATTTGGAACAATTGTAATATTGATTTGTTTAAGCTGTATATGTGAGTCTTCAGAAGGTGTTCTCACCACTCTGCTCTGTAAGCATTGACTTTTACTTTTGTTTGGAAGAATAAATATATCGTCTTAACGGATGTGCCTCAAATCTTTTACCAGTTTCAACCTTTGCGCTGCAAGATTGAACCCTTTCTTTGCATATTCTGGAAAACCCAACCCTAGACGAATTAAATGTCATAATCTTTCCTCTTTTGTCATTGGAAGAATATTAAATTTGGGCAATAAATTGTGTTGTTTGGGTACACCGGGATGTTCTGTGGTTCCAGTAAGAATGTGAAATAAATAGCAATAAGCTGAAATACTGAAAACATTTGTTTACATGAACAATTGTTTATTTTGTTGAACTGGACCCTGTCAACCACTTAATATAATTATGACACATTATACACACAGCGAGCGTACATATATATGGAAATAATTATACCATTATGTTTTGTCGTTGCCTCTTTGTTGGTGTTGTAGCTGTCTGGGTGCTGTACACACCTGTGTGCTAAGCCAGACTTCCTTCTACTTTGTCTCGGAAAGCATTCTGTGTGTAGTAATAATAAAGGGAAGTGTCAATGTTTAAAAATGGTTTCATGTAGGGCTGCAACAACTAATCAATAAAATCGATAATAATCGATAATGAAATTCGTTGCCTACGAATTTCATTATCGATTAGTTGAATCGATTATTATCGATTATAAAATGAGGGATTTTTCAGAGCAAACGCTCTGAAAAATCCCCCTCATTATATAATCCGTTTTACTGACTCACCGTCTCACAGCAGCAGCTCCTACTTACTCCCCCTCCCTGTAATCACTATGACAACTGGCCCCGCCCCTTCCTTCTCCAGGCCAGAACCACATGGCTGTGACACTCATCTAACTGTAAGTATATATATATATATATATATATAAGTATGTTATATATATATGTTAATATTTGGGCTACTGAAAGTTAGGGGAGGTGGGGGTTAATTTAGGGGCAGTTATGGTTAATGGGGTGTTTAGGGGCAGCTATGGTTAATGGGGTGTTTAGGGTTAATTTAGGGGCAGTTGTGGTTAATGGGGTGTTTGGGGTTAATTTAGGAACAGCTGTGGTTAATGGAGTGTTTGGGGTTAATTTGAGCCAGTTGTGGTTAATGGGGAGTTTAGGGTTAATTTAGGGGATGCTGTGGTTGATGGGGTCTTTAGGGTTAATTTAGGGGATGCTGTGGTTAATGGGGAGTTTAGGGTTAATTTAGGGTAGCTTTGATGGGGTATTTAGAGTTAATTTAAGGGTAGTTATGGTTAATGGGGTGTTTAGGGTTAATTTAATGAGAACTGAGGGTTAATTTAATAAAGTTAACTTAAGGTGCAGTTAGAGATAAAGGGGGGGCAAACTAAGGGGAATCTAAATCCTGGGGGCAGTGAAGTGACATATCTGGGGGTAAAAGGCATATGTGGGGAGGGCAGTGTGGCATGTCTGGGGAGGACGGAGTGCTGTATCAGGGTGTATAAAGCGTATCAGGCACAGTGGCATGTCTGGGGGTAGAGTGAAGTGGCATATGTGAGGAGGGCAGGGTGGCATGTCTGGGAAGGATGGAGTGGTCTATCGGGGTATAAGGCGTATCAGGCACAGAGGCATATGGGGGGTAGAGGGGAGTGGCAGATGTGGGAGGTGGCGTGGCAGATGTGGGAGGTGGCGTGGCATATGTGGGAGGCAGCATGGAGTGCTGTGGTAGGCAGCGTGGCATATGTGGGAGGCAGCGTGGCATGTCTGGGAGGCAGGGTGGCAAGCCTGGGCTCAAATGTGCATAAATTGGGGGGGGGGGCTAGTTGGGAAATAAAGACAAGAAATGCATTTTATCAAAGTTTTTTTTATTCTGCTGTTTGTATTTAACATCATTTGTTTATTAAATTATTTTAAATAAATGAAAAATTTACATTAATATTTTTTATCCGATTAATCGAAAAAATAATCGGCCAACTAATCGATTATGAAAATAATCGTTAGTTGCAGCCCTAGTTTCATGTATTTTCTCGACGGTTAACTAGCTCAGTTACCCACTACAAACTCACACTTTTCAACAACAATTCTTTTATGTAGGTGTGTTTTTATAGACTATAAGTTAAACCATGATCAGCAAAAAAATCAAGCAGGTAACCTTTTATAAATGGACAGAACACACACACACAATCTTTGTGCAAAAGGTTACATTGCACACACTTGTAGTTCTCTCTGAACTTACTATGCTAACCCTTTCAGTGTCAACCTTGTATGTGATCCATGGATAGTAATGTGGAACCCACGTACCAACAATAATCTCATGCTGTGTGCTACTGGAGGGTCCCCTCCACAATCGTTGGAAAGGTAAAATAAAACCAAAAGCTGTTGCATGCTGCCGACTTACTTACTGTGAGATCAGGTGGCCATTATAGTTGAAAAAAATTTGGTGTGCTAACTTTTACTTAGCACTTTCCTGGGCAATCTTTGAAGGGTTGCTCCTGTGGGTGTGGTTTCATAATGTAGGAGAAAAAAAAAACATGTGAATATAAAGAAGAGCAAGGAGGAATGAGGAGAGGTGGAAGAATGAAATGGACACAGAAAAAAGACAGGTAAGTTACATCTGTACACTTACTCTAACAGAGACACTTATACTAACAATGACTCTCGCACATCTACCCAACACTGACACACCACAAACATAGACATACTTACACAGAAACACGCAAGCACCTTTACACTCACATTAACATACACACAAACACATTCAGTCATGGACACACACATGCACTCACACCCACTTACAGCAACATTCATAGGCACACAAGGCATACGCCCGGATACTAACATCAAGAGATGCCTTGCTTACTCCACAGGGTCACAGAATTGTTGTAAAAGGCATGTGTTGTTGTTAATTCAAAATTAAAGTACTTTACTTAAAGGGTATAAAGAAGGTACTTAATGTGTATTCTGGTTTCCTGATATAGTCCAATGCATGTCTAATTTTGGGCTGGATTAACGTAGGGGCTGATGAAGCTGCAACTCCACACGACCACCAGAGCCGTCTTTAACTTAGCGAAAAGCCTGCAGCAACCAGGGACGCTGGGGTCGCAACAGAGACTGGGACTGCCACTCCAGGCAGCTTCCTGTTGGCTGCCATTGCCATGAGGTCGATCTGTGAAGTACCTCAGTCTCTTGTGACCTGCAGAAATATTGCAGTGCTCAGGCTCCATTCTCCTGAACACTGATACGATAATTACTCAATCAATCAATTAACGAGAATTGTTTAACCACAGAACAGATTGATATCAGTAACACTGATACAATAATTAATCAATTAACGAGGCTACAATTAATAGTTTGTCTATCCATCTCTTTCCGATGTCTTTTTTCCCCACGGGGTTCTGTTCCACAAAGATATATTCCTGTGGAAAGAAGAATATATATATTTATTTAACACATTAGATCTTCAAATCAATATCAATTTACATTGCTACTAGGTTGTTACATTGTTTCACTTACCCACTTCAGTTTGGACAGACTCCAAACCACAAACACAGATGTCTTCTATCTTGATTCTGCCTGTCTGCTTTTTTTTGACTTTATGAATTATCTATCTTGTATACTTACCGATCACGAATATTGGTGATTACGATTCCCGATGATACGATGGAATGGAGATTTCCACAACGTTCGTTGTCAATTTGTCTTGAGGCACCTAAAAGACAACAACTAATAAAGAAAAAAGGGAAAAAAAAGATCAAACGTGATGACGTAGGGATGACGTAAACAGAGGAAGACGGCGAGCGGGGACCTTTAAAAACCGCAAAGACACAGACGGGATACAGATTGAATTTTAAATTTCTCCTGAGGAAGCCGAGATCAAAATCTGCGAAACGCGTTGAGAAACTTTAATATAATTGAAATTTGGACTTCAAAAGGACTTGCTGATTTACCTTTACGAAGGACAAAAAAAAACAAATATTATTTTTACGGCACTATTTCGTTTCCTATTCTTAACACAGAAACTCCAAGACAAGAAAAAGTCTGGATTTTTGATGAGCGATCACTTTCAAGTACACTTGTGAGTGCAATTAATATCATAATTTTTAATTTTTGTTTGAATTTATTACACTATATTTGTTTTATTTTTTCCCCACATATCTATGTGCCCCGTTTTTTTGTCTATACTCCATTCTCCTTGAAGGACAGATGTTCTGCTGAGGTAATCTGCAGTAATGTTCTCCTTTCCATGAATGAACATGTCCGAAAAGGTGGGAGAGATGGAACCCACTTCCCGATCTTCTGAAGAAGAGCCCTGAATTGAAGACTGTGCCGTCTTGCTTCTTCAGGAAAGCCACCACCGTGCGATTGTCTGAAAGAACTCTCACTGCTTTTCCCTGTAACCTGGATTGCCAAGAAAGGAGCGCCTTCCAGACTGCCAGAAGTTCCAGCACATTGATATGAAGACAATGTTGGTCAAACCAAAAACCCCAACCGGATAAGATGGCGTCTGTAGACACTACTGTCCAAACGGACTCGGTTCAAACCAGACCTGAATTCAGTCTTTTCATCTGGAGCCACCATCTGAGGGAAAGACAAATGCTGGCTGGAATGGCAACCTACCTTGAGAGGGCTGGAATGGATCGATCCCATGTCCTCAGGATGAAACAATGTTGTGGACGCATATGAAGAAGAGCCCATGCCAGGGCAGGCATCGTAGACACCACCATTCCCAGAAGGCCCATGAGCAACCTCAGGCTGGAGAGACGTCTGGGAAAAAAGTAAACGGGAAAGGCTGGTGATATTCTGAATCTTGTCCCCTGGCAAAAAGATCTTTTGACAGCGAGTATCCAGGATAAACCCCAGGAAAGGAATCGTTCTGGTAGGAAGCAGACAGGATTTTTTAAAATTGACAATCCATCCCAAATCCTGAAGCAGGCAAACAGTCCTGTGAATCTGGTGGGAGAGAAGATCTGGAGAGCTTGCTGCCAGACACTAATCATCTAAATAAGGGACCATCTTGATTCCTTCCTTGCTCAGGAAGGCAACAATCCCTGGCAGCAGTTTGGTGAAGATTCTTGGAGCTGAAGAAAGACCAAAAGGGAGAGCCTGGAACTGGAAATGAAGAGTCCATTTCGTAGATGGAATGGCCACACAAAGAAACTTCTGCGACTCCCCCCCCCCCGATGGGAACTTGAAGATAGGCATCCTGAAAATCTAGAGTATCGAGAAAGTCTCCTCAGGAAAGAAGTTCTATGGTGGACGTGACAGACTCCATCATGATCTTCCTGTAAGCCACAAAACGGTTGAGAAACGTGAGATCTATAATGAGTCTGAAATCTCCTGATGATTTGGGAACAATGAAGAAGTGGGAGTAAACCCCTCTTCCTCTTTGGTCTGGAGGCACAGGGATCAACACTTGCTTTATCACGAACTCTTGAACAAGGTCCCGAAGTGCCATTCTCCTGGATCCGCAGGAGGCATAGAAAAAACGCTCTGGGGGAGAACTGACAAGCTCCAGACCCTACCCTCTGGAAATGATGCCCAGGGTCCAGGCGTCCAAACAAAAAAGAGTCCATTGGTGAAGAGAACTCTTCAGCCTACCCCCTATCAAAATGTTTCTGGCGTCATGCTTTCTTAGAAGAACCGTCCACCTGTTTAAAGGAGGAGGGTCTGCCTCTACCACGAAAAGACCGACATCTGGAGCCACAGGGCCTATCCCGAAATGTGGGCTGGGGTCTGGAATCCTGACCTCTAGATGCCCTAAACGGGTTGGGACGAAAACATGGCAGAGGTTTATGCAAGAAATACTTGGCACTAGTGGCTTCCTCCAACAAAACTTCTAACTCCTTCCCAAATAGTTCTTTCCCAGAGAACGGTATCCCACACAAATGGTGCTTGGAGGCTGAGTCTGCTGACTAAGATTTGAGCCATAAAGCCCTTCTGGAGACTTCGGATAAGGCAGAGGCCCTAGCAGCCATACGGACGGATTCCATAGCAGAATCACACAAGAACTCAGCCGTACTCTTCACATCTGAAATTCCTCCGGAGAACCTCTTCGTCTCCTGCACCCCTCATGATATCTTCCTCAATCTGCTCACCACGGACCCTGCGGCGATTAACCCTATCCCAGACCTGGCAGAGCCTCTCATATGCTACCGGGAGTGACAGGGGAAATCTAGTTCCCGTCCAGCCAAGGGACCTTTATATCTCCATCTAATAATGGTCCTTAACAAGAATAAGAATCCCTTACACTGCAGAACAATTGTAGCTCCAGCTCACAAAGGTCCATTACAATAACTAAAAACTATTTGATAAGCATATTTTCTTCTAACTATATATATGCAGTGTATTTGCTATGTTTATAAAGTGATTGCATGATATATACGTTATTTCACATTTTGTCCATAAGATAAAAAAACTTAACTGCTCAGCATCCATGTGTAGTGGATAAAGATGACATCAGACATACACACCAGGAAAGGCTCTGCCACACTGACACACACACCAGGACAGGCTCTGCCACACCAACACACAGTCACACACACTAAGACAGACACTGACACTCACATCCGGACCGGCTAAGCTACAAAAAAAAAAAAGTATTTTCCACACTGCTTTGTCGTTGACCCCCCCTTTTGTGTTTTTGCCCCCTTGTGTACTATGTGTGTATATGTCCCCAGCCTGCAATCCCTTTAGTATTGATTTATGAAAGGGGCCCAGCTGCCCCCTTTGTGTATTGATGCTGCCAGCCCAGATAAAACGCTGTTCTGCAGTATGGGGGGTATAAATGTAACTGGTTCCCTTCCATGAGTCTATACATCCCCATACTGAAGGGCAGCATTTTATCTGGGCTGGTCAACAATATGTAAAAGTTATGCGTGTCCTGAAAAACATGGCCGATGTGGTCACCCTAATGCCCCCGCACCCTTGTGTATTGCCCTAAGCTAGCCCCCCATTATATATTTAGCATACCACCCAGCCCCCCATTAAGTATTGATTTATATGATGCCCCCCGCCAGCACATGCTTGGGAATTAATGCCCCCTCATTATCATCTCAGCCCTGGCACCCAGATTGCATCCACAGGACCTGGCCACAGAGTGGAAGCTTGCCATCTTTGCCCACAAACCGCATGCATGTGGCATCCTAGCCTTAAACAGCCTCCCTGTGCCATGCCCCCCCACTTACACATCCATACTATCACAGATATATTCATTAATTATTAATTCACAAATATCAGGTAGGGGCCTGGAGCTGCAGCTCCATCAGCCCCTACGTTAATCTGGCCCTGTTTGATGTGATAAATTGGAGTGACCAGGTTCAAAGTCCAAATAGGATATAAGCAGACTGACCAAATTGAGAGAGGAAAAAAAAGCGCCACAACCAGAACCTACGCGTCGGTGGCATCACTGTACTCCGGGGGATGTCGTTGAATACGTATCGTGTGTTTGACCAGAAGCTACACATTTATAACTCAAGTACAATTTGTGTGAAAAAACACAGCACAAATTACCACCCCAAACTTTGGCAAAGGTTAGTGTAACGGGTTCACCAAGAGAGCTGTAGTAACTCCCAGAGATCACCCACATTTATCCTCCTGTCGTCCCCGGAATAACTTCCAGCACCAGTCAGCATGCGCACCTTGGAACCCTGCTATGTGTACCCAATAAGTAGACACAACTACCTTGAACTGAGTACAGCAGGAATGAACAGTTTATTGACATAGACTGATATATCCACAGAACAGCATTAACATAAATTAACAGATACATGCATACAACCCAGCCTTTAATCCCCAGGCAGCAATCCTATTGATGGGAGTAATTAAACAATGGAGTTCCTGCCTGTGCTATCTTTGTTTGGTAGCCGGGCTGGAGTCATCTCTGACTACCTTGGGCCCCTGTATGACAGCTCATTCTGTCAAAGTTAGTGGTACAAATCATAAAGAGAAATGGTTAAAATACCAGCACTTGAAATACCTTGGGCCGTCTAGTTTTCAGAATTATATGGTTTGATGGTGTAAATTGAATTGTCCAGCTTCAAAGACATGGGGGCAGAAGGACCAGATGTCAAAATTCCAAGTTGAAAACCTGAATTGTGCATGTGCCAATTGTGGCCTTTTAGCCCTGAAAAAACCTACAACACCCAATATGGGCAATATCACTGTACTCAGGAGATGTTGCTAAACACATATTGGGGTGTTTGGCAGTGAAATATACCAGCAACTGTAAATGTATACCCAGTAGCGTACCTAGCGGGGGGGCGGTCCGCACCGGGTGCCGCTCATCACGGGGGTGCCGATTTGCAGGCACCCCTCCAGAGACGGACAGTAATGTCCGCCGCTGGAGGAGCAGGCTCGCAAGGGAGCGGTATCGAAGGTCTTTAACAGACCTCCGATACCGCTCCCTTGCGATCCGGGCGGCAACAGCTGCTGTGCGCCGGGATTTGTTGTCAGATCCCGGCGCACAGCACGGAAGCCGCGCCCACCGCTGTCCGTGCCCTCTGACCCGGAAGAAGACAGAGAAGACAGAAGAACTGAAGAAGAGGAGCGAAGAAGAGGAAAAGAAGCTGAAAGAAGAAAGGAAAGGTAGGAAAGCATTAAGTGAGAGTGGATTGGTATGTGTGTGGATTAGTATATATGTGTGGATTAGTATATATGTGTGAATTAGTATATATGTGTGGTTTGGTATATGTGTGGTTTGGTATATGTGCGGATTAGTATATATGTGTGGTTTGGTATATGTGTGGATTACTATATATGTGTGGTTTGGTATATGTGTGGATTAGTATATATGTGTGGATTAGTATATATGTGTGGATTGGTATATGTGTGGATTGGTATATGTGTGGATTGGTATATGTGTGGATTGGTATATGTGTGGATTAGTATATATGTGTGGTTTGGTATATGTGTGGATTAGTATATATGTGTTGTTTGGTATATGTGTGAATTAGTATATATGTGTGGATTAGTATATATGTGGATTAGTATATATGTGTGGATTGGTATATGTGTGGATGGTTATATGTGTGGATTGGTATATATGTGTGGATTGGTATACGTGTGGATTAGTGTATGTGTGTGGATTGGTATACGTGTGGATTGGTATATATGTGTGGATTGGTATGTCTGTGGATTGGTATATATGTGTGGATTGGTATGCGTGTGGGTTGGTATGCGTGTGGATTGGTTTATGTGTGGATTAGTATATATGTGTGGTTTGGTATATGTGTGGATTGGTATATATGTGTGGATTGGTATCTACGTGTGGATTGGTATACGTGTGGATTGGTATACATGTGGATTAGTGTATGTGTGTGGATTGGTATGTCTGTGGATTGGTATGTCTGTGGATTGGTATATATGTGTGGATTGGTATGCGTGTGGATTGGTATGCGTGTGGATTGGTATGCGTGTGGATTGGTATGCGTGTGGATTGGTGTATGTGTGGATAAGTATACGTGTGGATTGGTGTGCGTGTGGGTTGGTATATGTGTGGATTAGTATATATGTGTGGATTGGTGTATGTGTGGATTGGTATACATGTATGGATTGGTAATTTTGTGGATTGGTATACGTGTGGATTGGTAAGTGTGTGAGAGTGACGGGTGTTATGCTGTACCATTTCCAATGAATTTTTCATTATATAATTATGCTCTAAAGTACATCATAACTCCCATCACTCTATACTGTTCCATACAGTGGCAGAGCTGGGAGGCAGAGGCCTTGCACCCCCACTGCAGGACTCCTGAAAGGTAAGTGAACTTCAAAGAGGGAGAGGGTAGATAGTTAGGAGGGGGTAGATAAGGAGAATGAGTGAGATGGGGGATAGGGGGTAGATAGGGCAGAAGGGAGTGAGAAGGGGTAGATAGGGCAATCATACTCCTATCATGCCAAATCTGCGAGTATATCCTGGAATCTGGGTATGCCTGGGCATCATAGGAATGTGATTGCTGTTAACAAGAAAATATTGTTAATATACACAGGCTTTTATTTGCCCGGGTGCTCCAAAAATAGCCAGATATATGTTTCCAAAGAAAAAATGGGCACTCACAGGTCTTTGCCTTGAGAAAGGACCGGGGGTGGTCCGAAACGTTGGCCGTGCTGATTGAAATAAACTAGTGTTTAATGCACTTTACTGCAAAGACCCGTGAGTGCCCATTTTTTTCTTTGGTTACATATATAAAATATATATAAAATAGCAAAATGCTACTTGTACTTATTGCTCTATAACTTGCAAAAAACACTGGGTATTTCTGAACTCAGGACAAATAGCATGTATTTGCTCGTCTTCTAATCGGGGTCGTCTTCTAATCAGAGAGGTCTGATTATGAGACTAAGATCCAGATCCCCCGCAGGGGACCTGGATCCTCCTGTCTCCCCACCCCATTTAACACCCCCCCCCCACACGCACACACCGGTACCGGTGCTTCCTGCTGTATTGCCGGGGCAGCGGGTTGACGTCTACGCGATGTGCGTAGAGAACGTCCGCTGCAGTCGGAAGGAGGTGTGGCTAGCAGCGGGGGTTGTCTGCGTCCGTCGCGCAGACCTTCCCCGAGTGTCAGAGATCAGAGTTCCCCGCACCGGTGCTGGGGGACTCTGATCTCTGACAGCCGGGGAAAGTATGCGCGACGGACGCAGACAAACCCCCACTGCAAACTCCACCTCCTTCCGGCTGCAGCGGAAGGAGACGTCAACCCGCTGCCCTGGCAATACAGCAGGAAGCATCGGTACCGGTAAGTAAGTGTGTGTGTGTGTGTTAAATGGGATTTCTGGAATGCCTTATACCCCTATATGCCACTCTGGCATTTAGGGGGTTAAAATGCATGTTATGGGGCATATAGGGAGGTATAAGGCAATATTCAGATTTTGGGGGTATAAGTTAATATTCAGATTTTGGGGGGTCGTCTTATAATCAGGGTTGTCTTATAATTGAGCAAATACGGTATTTAGCAGGTTTTTGTCATTAGCTTTTATAGATGACTAAAAAAAATTCAAATAAAACAGACTGCTTTTTTAAATTTTTCATCATATTTTATTATCTCCTTTTATAAGAAATTACATGATATCACAAAAATGGTATCTGAAGAAAGCAATAAATACCTCGTGTGGGTAGACTAATTGGGAGAGGAGAAAATCACAGCTGGGGTGCAGGTTGGCAAAGAGAAGAAAATATAAAAGAGGCATCTCAGTTTTTATTAAATATGAAATAGTTTACATGAATTAATATTTACTACTAAAATGCACACGCAGAGAGAGAGAGACACGCACACGCAGAGAGAGAGAGACACGCACACGCAGAGAGAGAGACACAGAAAGTGAGAGAGAGAGCCACACACACAGAGAGAGAGAGAGCCACACACACACACACAGAGAGAGACACACACACACAGAGAAAGAGAGAGACACACACACACACACACAGAGAGAGAGGGAGAGAGCCACACACACAGAGAGAGAGAGACACACACACACAGAGAAAGAGAGAGACACACACACACACACAGAGAGAGAGGGAGAGAGCCACACACAGAGAGAGAGAGAGAGAGCCACACACACAGAGAGAGAGAGCCACACACAGAGAGAGAGAGAGCCACACACAGAGAGAGAGAGAGCCACACACACAGAGAGAGAGAGCCACACACACAGAGAGAGAGAGCCACACACACAGAGAGAGAGAGCCACACACACACACAGAGAGAGAGAGCCACACACAGAGAGAGAGAGCCACACACACACAGAGAGCCACACACACACAGAGAGACACACACACAGAGAGACACACAGAGAGAGAGAGAGACAGACACACACACACAGAGAGAGACACAGAGAGAGAGAGAGACAAAGAGAGACACACACACAGAGAGACATAGAGAGAGAGAGACACACACACACACACAGAGAGAGAGAGAGACAAAGAGAGAGAGAGACACAGAGAGAGAGAGACACACAGAGAGAGACACAGAGAGAGAGAGAGAGAGAGAGAGACACTGAGTGGATATGAATGCATTCTCAGCTGAACAGTGATTTAAATCTCCAATTCTATGGCAATGCTCACAGACAGAGCTCTGCAAAAATCAAATAATACGGGATTTATCTTAAAGATTCAAGTTTTCTTCTGCCTCCAGAATGTTCTCCGTTTTCAGTAACTGCAAAGACTGCAGCATTCTGTCAAAGCTTCATCCTCACATCCCACTTTACAATAGCTACACACAGTACAATCATCACAGCGCGCTTCCAATCATCTGCATTTCCTGTTTAGCAGCTTCCTGTCGTACTTTCTACAATGTGACCATGGGTAGGAACTAACTGTGCTCTTTCCTGTCAGCCAACCACCCGAGACGGGTCAATGGAGAAACCGGAAGTGCAGTTTTAACAGCATCCGTTCCCCGGTAGTAGTTTGACAGCTTTGTATTGAATAATACTTGTGAAGATGGCGCTTCGGCCAGGAGCTGGAGCCGGTGGTTGCGGCGGAGGCGGCAGGTGAGAGTCTTTAAGGCATTTGTTACTTTGATGTAGGTCGCGGTGTATGTTTTACCTGCTTTAACTTTAACAGTGTTTTGATGCTGAATGTAAAGATAGATTACATTATATGAGGCGGTAAATACATAAACATTGTTATCGATTTATTTTTACTAGTTTTTTGGAGGTTTGCAAAGCTTGTTATGAGGGTTTTATGTAAGAGAGGATACGTTGCTGAAGCATGGAATGCTGCTCGATGCGTTGGAATGTGGATGTAATGGAATATTGTGTCACTGAGGCTGGGCGCCGGTAATACTATATGGCACTCATTAATTATATAGTACAGGGTGTTACAGAGTAAAACGAATGCTCCCAAGTAGATCATGTAGAAAGTTGTTGCATTTACAGCAGTCTACATGTGTGCATTCCATGAACTGTTTTCTGGGCTCTTCATTTTATTCTGAAAAGCATGTAAGTAGCATGTGCTCTCATCATACAAACTATATGTAGAAATGTAGTTTTGCTCTAGGATTGTATTTTGTTTTGTGTAATAAAAAACTGCTTATTAGGCAAACTTGTTAAGCTTTTGGTGTTAAATTTCAATTTTATTTAATTTAGTAACAAATGGCCTCATATAAAAATGAGGTTTTTATTCGAGGTATTACACCTCGCTGGCAGTACTTGTGGAAGTAGTGAAGGAAAAGGCAGATTGACTAAAAAACACATGAATAAAGTACACTAATTGCTTACTAAAATGTTAAAAAGTGCTTATAAAATGTGAAGTAATGGACACATCTAGAGAGAATCTCCATTCGAGGTGAGAATCCAGAAATGAATACCGGTCGCCTTCATTGTTTATTTGCAGTTGATTTCTATGTGCAGCTTCCCCTTTAAATTTTTAGTCTTGGTTCCTTTGTGATGATTCTCTCACTGTGATGTCATAGAGTGGAGATGCTGTAAAGGCAGCATCCTGCTAACAGTAGTATACATTTAATGCAAGGTCGTGAAGCAGAAGGGAGATTGCAAACCCTGGCTTAACGGCTCGCAAACAAAATGTATCTATTTGGACTACTTTTTTGTTATTTAGCAATGGCAAAAGAAACATATGATATTGACTTACAAAACCTGAAAGCTGTGACCGTCCCCGACCGGCTTAAAGGTGTATCTGTCAAGATGGTTGTAGAATCTTCCCCGTGCAGCACTTCTTGTGGACTTGGTAACAAGAAAGAAAAGCGTTGCATTGTGGGACCATCAGGGAAGAGGGAGGACTGTGAAACCGTCAGCGTATCCTGTGTAGTGAGTTGGATTTGCGGCATGACGAGTTATACTCTGACCGTGGGACAGCCTTTTACTATGAACTGTCTGATTGTGCCTGCTGAAGGGCAATCAAATCAGGGGTTGAATTACTACTGGTACAACACCAAAGGTCAGGTAACAACCCAAGATGACCTATTTCGCCCACTCAGAATCAGGTACTTTAACATCACCTTTCCAGCCATCAAGGAGAGCGACGCCGGCTCATACCGTTGCGATGTGCAACACGCATTGGACTTTAAATTAATCAAGCGGGTTTACTATGCCGTCAAGGTGATCCCTCCTAGCCTGGTTAATCTGAACTACGGCAAATCTCTGATGCGTGAAAGTGAGCTGGAAGCAATGGCCGCACAAAAGCAGAAGTTAACCAAGGGCAACCTGTCGGAGAAAGTGAAGGCCATTTTGGAGTCGCACAATTTTATCATTTTTGGCGTCGGGGGTAGTGCTGCCGTCATTGTAGGTGGTGCATTTTGGGGATTTTTCTACCTAATTCGAAAACGCAGACGTAAAAGAAGAACGAATGACGTCGAAGATGGCGTCGACGACGATGATGACAGCGGCGACCATGATGACAGCGTCGACAGCGTCGACCATGATGACAGCGTCGACAGCGTCGACCATGATGACAGCGTCGACAGCGGCGACCATGATGACAGCGTCGACCATGATGACAGCGTCGACAGCGTCGAACATGATGACAGCGTCGACAGCGTCGACCATGATGACAGCGTCGACAGCGGCGACCATGATGACAGCGTCGACCATGATGACAGCGTCGACAGCGTCGACCATGATGACAGCGTCGACAGCGGCGACCATGATGACAGCGTCGACCATGATGACAGCGTCGACAGCGTCGACCATGATGACAGCGTCGACAGCGGCGACCATGATGACAGCGTCGACAGCGGCGACCATGATGACAGCGTCGACCATGATGACAGCGTCGACAGCGTCGACCATGATGACAGCGTCGACAGCGTCGACCATGATGACAGCCTCGACAGCGTCGACCATGATGATAGCCTCGACAGCGTCGACCATGATGATAGCCTCGACAGCGTCGACCATGATGACAGCCTCGACAGCGTCGACGATGATGACAGCCTCGACAGCGTCGACCATGATGACAACGTCGACTATTTGTGATCGGTTTGCCGTTTGGTGTTGAGGAGAAGCAGCCGCCGGCGTTGAGAAGCAGCCGCTGGCGACAATCATGCTGGTCTTCCAACATAACCCCCAGAGTCTGGCTGAAAGGAGGAGAAACGTCCGCAATCTTAACATCGATATAAGTTGACTGATAGCTGTGCTTACTGTCACACGAACTCTTATCATCAACTGCGGAAGATTGTTGTTAAATAAAACTTTTAGTGCATGCTCATTGTTTCATATTTGTACTTGATTTTTAACCTGAAGTAGTAGTAAATATTTTTTTAAATAAGCAAACAAGCATTAAAATAATACAATTATCACAGTTTTAAAAATGGGCTTAATTCTGTGGAAAACAAAATAACAGTAACTTATGATATTCTCTAAAGAGGACAGTGTTGAGTGGAATGTCAACAAAGAATAATGCATATTAAAGGTACTTTTCCACACATCACTCCCATCTCCCAAAACAACTCAACAAATAAGGCTCTCTTCCCTTTACTGGCCATTACCGTGTTTTTTTTTTGTTAGACTTATTTAATAGGAGGGGCAGCTAAATACTGCTCAAACATAAATTGGTTCCAGTTCAACCCTTCTACCTAACCTTCCTACTCTTGATCCAAAAGTAGAAATATGGAACACTATATGTACAATTCGGTAAATATGATATGACTTGCACTTGACAGCTTGTCCCAAAAACAAATTTTATTAGCTTGGAAGCATTAAAGTTGTAGTTTAAACTCTTCCACTTATTAACTATTAATAACTATTAATTAACTATTAGGAAGTGCCAACACTGCCAGCTTTTCCTAGCCAGAAGGACTGAACTTACTGCATAATGCATAGTTGGATGTGTGAGGAGACTTTGAGAAAGATATTTTGGAACATAGAATTTTGTAGGTAAATCAGTGAGATTTCATATTTTCTTTGGGCTGTTAAAGGGATTTGTTCTCATTTGCAGATTATTCACACTGTTAAAGTTTCAGGAAATAATAAATCTTTGCTCGAATCTGAGTTGGTTGGAGGGGCTTGGGTTTTTTAAATAACAACATTAATTTGAGTCTCTATATGTTAAGTAAATAAATATTAGCACATCTGCCATATTCTTTAGCGTGAAAGCTGGATCACATAACAATAACATTTTCAATGAAGCTTTTTTCCGTTTTTATGGCAACAACCTATCAGTGCCTGCTTTTAGCATATATGCATAGTTTAATATTATTTTGCAGTTAACTTTAGACCCTGTAGCTGCTGTTTTGGTTTGCAGAGAAAACCTTGGTGTAGGTTTATAGATATTCCATTCATGTATGTTCCAAACACATTTCTGTTATCTGAGGATCGCTGTGCTTTAAAGAATGTATTTTTTTAAAAAATGGTGGTCTGTGTCTTTCTTATGTAGTGTGGTAAATCAGAAGATGATGATTTTCAAGATGCCTCTAAATCTGGACCCATTGATATTTCCTTCTCCGATTTCTAGAGTGATATTTCAGTGAAACCAACCACTTCTCAAACTGGCATAAGGTGAGTGATATCTGTTCAATGTTTGCTGAATATACTACACATCTCTCTCTATTCTCTGTATGTGGTGAAATTAGATTTTTCACTGCTACACCTGGATAAGCATACATCTGTGCACCTGTGCAAGGGTGCAAATCATTGGGAATTATACTGAGGACCACAGATCTCCCAAAGCTCATGTGGGCACAAACAAGGACAACCGCTACTATCTGTGTGCCACTGCAAGCCTCGATACACTCCTTAACATAAAAACTCTGATGACATGAGACATGTGGAACAGTGCGCCCAATTGACAGCAACAAGCCACTCGACCCAAAATGTATTAGTTAATAAGCAGGTTATTGTAGGAGGATATTTAAAGTAGGCTGTCCATTCAAAGTTAAAAATAAAGTTTGTAATAATTTAGGGATTATTGCTGAAGATCAGCAATCTATATTTGATGACTACACTTGACAATTTAAGCTAAGCTGACATCTAATTACTATTAATCATATAGTTATCATTTAGTTCTATATATAGTTTTATAATTCATATGCTGATTTTGATTTTTTTAACTGTTCTGCAGGCTTAACTTTATAAATTAGTTTATATACGTTTTAATTTTCTTGCTTTGGTTTTATTAAAAGAAAAAAAATAACTGCTGTAACATACTTGATTAGTTATTTCTTGTGAGAGTGTCATTTTCCTCGGCATCAATGAACTATATACATAAGTCAGGTCTATGTATGAAATATAGTTTCAATTTTGTTTTGTTATTGCAGTTTGTGTTTGAATCTTCTCAACAACAGATCCCCTACAGCAGATGTAACCCTCGTGAGGACAAATGTATTAATGATGAGTGTAGTTTTTTATCGTAATAATGATAATATAGTGTAATAATTATTGAAATACTTTATGAGTATTTAGAAAAACATAATAATTTTAAAAGAATTGTAAAAAAGTAGACTGTCTATGTAAGTTTATTTTAACCCCTTAAAAATAGGGGTTTTTTTACACCACAGGACCAGACCAATGGTTCATGTTTTTACAAAGTTTCTCTGTCTCTCTTTCTCGATTAGTGCAGGCCACACACACTCAGAGTGGATGCCGCCAAATGCTGAAATGTGTTCTACATCAAACTGCCTGTCCTCTATTGCCCCGCTTACTATGGTGTTATAATAAGCAACATCAGCACGGTTGTAAAGCACACCGCCGCTGTACTCTTGAGAGCAGTGGAAACGTGTTCTCTGAAGTGACAAATCTGGATTTGGCAGATGCCAGGAGAACGCTGGTTATCAGAATGCATAGTATCTACGGTAAACATTTAGAGAGATTGCATTTTAGAAATGCTGGGTTTACTGGCACATTTTTATGCATTATTATTTCATACCTTGATTGGTTAGACAGTTATACCGTAGTAGTCGTCTTTGCAGTGACTTCACCGATCTACAACAACGTCACTGAGGAAAGGACAAAACCAGCTGGGTCTGTCTAGTCCAGAGGTGGCCAAACTGTGGCTTTTTAATATTAGTACGTTTAGATGGGAAGGTCTGGACAAAAAAATAAAAAATTGGCAACATGTTTTATATGATAAATAGTATTTTATAATTAATAAGGATATATATTTAGAATATTTAATGTTTTGTCTATTTTTCTGCACAGATTAATTTCTTATATGTATAATTAAAATAACATTATTTAGCAATATTGATAAAATGTGTTAAGGCAGCTGATGTTTATATGTGTGTGTATATATGTATGTACAGTATCTCACAAAAGTGATAACACCCCTCACATTTTTGTAAATATTTTATTATATTTTTTTTAATGTGACAACACTGAAGAAATGACACTCTGCTACAATGTAAAGTAGTGAGTGTACAGCCTGTATAACAGTGTAAATTTGCTGTCCCCTCAAAATAACTCAACACACAGCCATTAATGTCTAAACCTTGGCAACAAAAGTGAGTACACCCCTAAGTGGAAATGTCCAAATTAGGCCCAATTAGCCATTTCCCCTCACTGGTGTCATGTGACTCGTTAGTGTTACAAGGTCTCAGGTGTGAATGTAATAATATATATGCATTTTTAAACAAACACGCAAGGCCTTTGATGAAGCCTGATTGGCAAGCCAAACACTGAAATTCATTCCTTCCGTTGGCGCGAGGTTAAACAAGGAATTTGGAACAATTGTAATATTGATTTGTTTAAGCTGTATATGTGAGTCTTCAGAAGGTGTTCTCACCACTCTGCTCTGTAAGCATTGACTTTTACTTTTGTTTGGAAGAATAAATATATCGTCTTAACGGATGTGCCTCAAATCTTTTACCAGTTTCAACCTTTGCGCTGCAAGATTGAACCCTTTCTTTGCATATTCTGGAAAACCCAACCCTAGACGAATTAAATGTCATAATCTTTCCTCTTTTGTCATTGGAAGAATATTAAATTTGGGCAATAAATTGTGTTGTTTGGGTACACCGGGATGTTCTGTGGTTCCAGTAAGAATGTGAAATAAATAGCAATAAGCTGAAATACTGAAAACATTTGTTTACATGAACAATTGTTTATTTTGTTGAACTGGACCCTGTCAACCACTTAATATAATTATGACACATTATACACACAGCGAGCGTACATATATATGGAAATAATTATACCATTATGTTTTGTCGTTGCCTCTTTGTTGGTGTTGTAGCTGTCTGGGTGCTGTACACACCTGTGTGCTAAGCCAGACTTCCTTCTACTTTGTCTCGGAAAGCATTCTGTGTGTAGTAATAATAAAGGGAAGTGTCAATGTTTAAAAATGGTTTCATGTAGGGCTGCAACAACTAATCAATAAAATCGATAATAATCGATAATGAAATTCGTTGCCTACGAATTTCATTATCGATTAGTTGAATCGATTATTATCGATTATAAAATGTGGGATTTTTCAGAGCAAACGCTCTGAAAAATCCCCCTCATTATATAATCCGTTTTACTGACTCACCGTCTCACAGCAGCAGCTCCTACTTACTCCCCCTCCCTGTAATCACTATGACAACTGGCCCCGCCCCTTCCTTCTCCAGGCCAGAACCACATGGCTGTGACACTCATCTAACTGTAAGTATATATATATATATATATATATATATATATATATAAGTATGTTATATATATATGTTAATATTTGGGCTACTGAAAGTTAGGGGAGGTGGGGGTTAATTTAGGGGCAGTTATGGTTAATGGGGTGTTTAGGGGCAGCTATGGTTAATGGGGTGTTTAGGGTTAATTTAGGGGCAGTTGTGGTTAATGGGGTGTTTGGGGTTAATTTAGGAACAGCTGTGGTTAATGGGGTGTTTGGGGTTAATTTGAGCCAGTTGTGGTTAATGGGGAGTTTAGGGTTAATTTAGGGGATGCTGTGGTTGATGGGGTCTTTAGGGTTAATTTAGGGGATGCTGTGGTTAATGGGGAGTTTAGGGTTAATTTAGGGTAGCTTTGATGGGGTATTTAGAGTTAATTTAAGGGTAGTTATGGTTAATGGGGTGTTTAGGGTTAATTTAATGAGAACTGAGGGTTAATTTGATAAAGTTAACTTAAGGTGCAGTTAGAGATAAAGGGGGGGCAAACTAAGGGGAATCTAAATCCTGGGGGCAGTGAAGTGACATATCTGGGGGTAAAAGGCATATGTGGGGAGGGCAGTGTGGCATGTCTGGGGAGGACGGAGTGATGTATCAGGGTGTATAAAGCGTATCAGGCACAGTGGCATGTCTGGGGGTAGAGTGAAGTGGCATATGTGAGGAGGGCAGGGTGGCATGTCTGGGAAGGATGGAGTGGTCTATCGGGGTATAAGGCGTATCAGGCACAGAGGCATATGGGGGGTAGAGGGGAGTGGCAGATGTGGGAGGTGGCGTGGCAGATGTGGGAGGTGGCGTGGCATATGTGGGAGGCAGCATGGAGTGCTGTGGTAGGCAGCGTGGCATATGTGGGAGGCAGCGTGGCATGTCTGGGAGGCAGGGTGGCAAGCCTGGGCTCAAATGTGCATAAATTGGGGGGGGGGGCTAGTTGGGAAATAAAGACAAGAAATGCATTTTATCAAAGTTTTTTTTATTCTGCTGTTTGTATTTAACATCATTTGTTTATTAAATTATTTTAAATAAATGAAAAATTTACATTAATATTTTTTATCCGATTAATCGAAAAAATAATCGGCCAACTAATCGATTATGAAAATAATCGTTAGTTGCAGCCCTAGTTTCATGTATTTTCTCGACGGTTAACTAGCTCAGTTACCCACTACAAACTCACACTTTTCAACAACAATTCTTTTATGTAGGTGTGTTTTTATAGACTATAAGTTAAACCATGATCAGCAAAAAAATCAAGCAGGTAACCTTTTATAAATGGACAGAACACACACACACAATCTTTGTGCAAAAGGTTACATTGCACACACTTGTAGTTCTCTCTGAACTTACTATGCTAACCCTTTCAGTGTCAACCTTGTATGTGATCCATGGATAGTAATGTGGAACCCACGTACCAACAATAATCTCATGCTGTGTGCTACTGGAGGGTCCCCTCCACAATCGTTGGAAAGGTAAAATAAAACCAAAAGCTGTTGCATGCTGCCGACTTACTTACTGTGAGATCAGGTGGCCATTATAGTTGAAAAAAATTTGGTGTGCTAACTTTTACTTAGCACTTTCCTGGGCAATCTTTGAAGGGTTGCTCCTGTGGGTGTGGTTTCATAATGTAGGAGAAAAAAAAAACATGTGAATATAAAGAAGAGCAAGGAGGAATGAGGAGAGGTGGAAGAATGAAATGGACACAGAAAAAAGACAGGTAAGTTACATCTGTACACTTACTCTAACAGAGACACTTATACTAACAATGACTCTCGCACATCTACCCAACACTGACACACCACAAACATAGACATACTTACACAGAAACACGCAAGCACCTTTACACTCACATTAACATACACACAAACACATTCAGTCATGGACACACACATGCACTCACACCCACTTACAGCAACATTCATAGGCACACAAGGCATACGCCCGGATACTAACATCAAGAGATGCCTTGCTTACTCCACAGGGTCACAGAATTGTTGTAAAAGGCATGTGTTGTTGTTAATTCAAAATTAAAGTACTTTACTTAAAGGGTATAAAGAAGGTACTTAATGTGTATTCTGGTTTCCTGATATAGTCCAATGCATGTCTAATTTTGGGCTGGATTAACGTAGGGGCTGATGAAGCTGCAACTCCACACGACCACCAGAGCCGTCTTTAACTTAGCGAAAAGCCTGCAGCAACCAGGGACGCTGGGGTCGCAACAGAGACTGGGACTGCCACTCCAGGCAGCTTCCTGTTGGCTGCCATTGCCATGAGGTCGATCTGTGAAGTACCTCAGTCTCTTGTGACCTGCAGAAATATTGCAGTGCTCAGGCTCCATTCTCCTGAACACTGATACGATAATTACTCAATCAATCAATTAACGAGAATTGTTTAACCACAGAACAGATTGATATCAGTAACACTGATACAATAATTAATCAATTAACGAGGCTACAATTAATAGTTTGTCTATCCATCTCTTTCCGATGTCTTTTTTCCCCACGGGGTTCTGTTCCACAAAGATATATTCCTGTGGAAAGAAGAATATATATATTTATTTAACACATTAGATCTTCAAATCAATATCAATTTACATTGCTACTAGGTTGTTACATTGTTTCACTTACCCACTTCAGTTTGGACAGACTCCAAACCACAAACACAGATGTCTTCTATCTTGATTCTGCCTGTCTGCTTTTTTTTGACTTTATGAATTATCTATCTTGTATACTTACCGATCACGAATATTGGTGATTACGATTCCCGATGATACGATGGAATGGAGATTTCCACAACGTTCGTTGTCAATTTGTCTTGAGGCACCTAAAAGACAACAACTAATAAAGAAAAAAGGGAAAAAAAAGATCAAACGTGATGACGTAGGGATGACGTAAACAGAGGAAGACGGCGAGCGGGGACCTTTAAAAACCGCAAAGACACAGACGGGATACAGATTGAATTTTAAATTTCTCCTGAGGAAGCCGAGATCAAAATCTGCGAAACGCGTTGAGAAACTTTAATATAATTGAAATTTGGACTTCAAAAGGACTTGCTGATTTACCTTTACGAAGGACAAAAAAAAACAAATATTATTTTTACGGCACTATTTCGTTTCCTATTCTTAACACAGAAACTCCAAGACAAGAAAAAGTCTGGATTTTTGATGAGCGATCACTTTCAAGTACACTTGTGAGTGCAATTAATATCATAATTTTTAATTTTTGTTTGAATTTATTACACTATATTTGTTTTATTTTTTCCCCACATATCTATGTGCCCCGTTTTTTTGTCTATACTCCATTCTCCTTGAAGGACAGATGTTCTGCTGAGGTAATCTGCAGTAATGTTCTCCTTTCCATGAATGAACATGTCCGAAAAGGTGGGAGAGATGGAACCCACTTCCCGATCTTCTGAAGAAGAGCCCTGAATTGAAGACTGTGCCGTCTTGCTTCTTCAGGAAAGCCACCACCGTGCGATTGTCTGAAAGAACTCTCACTGCTTTTCCCTGTAACCTGGATTGCCAAGAAAGGAGCGCCTTCCAGACTGCCAGAAGTTCCAGCACATTGATATGAAGACAATGTTGGTCAAACCAAAAACCCCAACCGGATAAGATGGCGTCTGTAGACACTACTGTCCAAACGGACTCGGTTCAAACCAGACCTGAATTCAGTCTTTTCATCTGGAGCCACCATCTGAGGGAAAGACAAATGCTGGCTGGAATGGCAACCTACCTTGAGAGGGCTGGAATGGATCGATCCCATGTCCTCAGGATGAAACAATGTTGTGGACGCATATGAAGAAGAGCCCATGCCAGGGCAGGCATCGTAGACACCACCATTCCCAGAAGGCCCATGAGCAACCTCAGGCTGGAGAGACGTCTGGGAAAAAAGTAAACGGGAAAGGCTGGTGATATTCTGAATCTTGTCCCCTGGCAAAAAGATCTTTTGACAGCGAGTATCCAGGATAAACCCCAGGAAAGGAATCGTTCTGGTAGGAAGCAGACAGGATTTTTTAAAATTGACAATCCATCCCAAATCCTGAAGCAGGCAAACAGTCCTGTGAATCTGGTGGGAGAGAAGATCTGGAGAGCTTGCTGCCAGACACTAATCATCTAAATAAGGGACCATCTTGATTCCTTCCTTGCTCAGGAAGGCAACAATCCCTGGCAGCAGTTTGGTGAAGATTCTTGGAGCTGAAGAAAGACCAAAAGGGAGAGCCTGGAACTGGAAATGAAGAGTCCATTTCGTAGATGGAATGGCCACACAAAGAAACTTCTGCGACTCCCCCCCCCCCCGATGGGAACTTGAAGATAGGCATCCTGAAAATCTAGAGATCTCCATCTAATAATGGTCCTTAACAAGAATAAGAATCCCTTACACTGCAGAACAATTGTAGCTCCAGCTCACAAAGGTCCATTACAATAACTAAAAACTATTTGATAAGCATATTTTCTTCTAACTATATATATGCAGTGTATTTGCTATGTTTATAAAGTGATTGCATGATATATACGTTATTTCACATTTTGTCCATAAGATAAAAAAACTTAACTGCTCAGCATCCATGTGTAGTGGATAAAGATGACATCAGACATACACACCAGGAAAGGCTCTGCCACACTGACACACACACCAGGACAGGCTCTGCCACACCAACACACAGTCACACACACTAAGACAGACACTGACACTCACATCCGGACCGGCTAAGCTACAAAAAAAAAAAAGTATTTTCCACACTGCTTTGTCGTTGACCCCCCCTTTTGTGTTTTTGCCCCCTTGTGTACTATGTGTGTATATGTCCCCAGCCTGCAATCCCTTTAGTATTGATTTATGAAAGGGGCCCAGCTGCCCCCTTGTGTATTGATGCTGCCAGCCCAGATAAAACGCTGTTCTGCAGTATGGGGGGTATAAATGTAACTGGTTCCCTTCCATGAGTCTATACATCCCCATACTGAAGGGCAGCATTTTATCTGGGCTGGTCAACAATATGTAAAAGTTATGCGTGTCCTGAAAAACATGGCCGATGTGGTCACCCTAATGCCCCCGCACCCTTGTGTATTGCCCTAAGCTAGCCCCCCATTATATATTTAGCATACCACCCAGCCCCCCATTAAGTATTGATTTATATGATGCCCCCCGCCAGCACATGCTTGGGAATTAATGCCCCCTCATTATCATCTCAGCCCTGGCACCCAGATTGCATCCACAGGACCTGGCCACAGAGTGGAAGCTTGCCATCTTTGCCCACAAACCGCATGCATGTGGCATCCTAGCCTTAAACAGCCTCCCTGTGCCATGCCCCCCCACTTACACATCCATACTATCACAGATATATTCATTAATTATTAATTCACAAATATCAGGTAGGGGCCTGGAGCTGCAGCTCCATCAGCCCCTACGTTAATCTGGCCCTGTTTGATGTGATAAATTGGAGTGACCAGGTTCAAAGTCCAAATAGGATATAAGCAGACTGACCAAATTGAGAGAGGAAAAAAAAGCGCCACAACCAGAACCTACGCGTCGGTGGCATCACTGTACTCCGGGGGATGTCGTTGAATACGTATCGTGTGTTTGACCAGAAGCTACACATTTATAACTCAAGTACAATTTGTGTGAAAAAACACAGCACAAATTACCACCCCAAACTTTGGCAAAGGTTAGTGTAACGGGTTCACCAAGAGAGCTGTAGTAACTCCCAGAGATCACCCACATTTATCCTCCTGTCGTCCCCGGAATAACTTCCAGCACCAGTCAGCATGCGCACCTTGGAACCCTGCTATGTGTACCCAATAAGTAGACACAACTACCTTGAACTGAGTACAGCAGGAATGAACAGTTTATTGACATAGACTGATATATCCACAGAACAGCATTAACATAAATTAACAGATACATGCATACAACCCAGCCTTTAATCCCCAGGCAGCAATCCTATTGATGGGAGTAATTAAACAATGGAGTTCCTGCCTGTGCTATCTTTGTTTGGTAGCCGGGCTGGAGTCATCTCTGACTACCTTGGGCCCCTGTATGACAGCTCATTCTGTCAAAGTTAGTGGTACAAATCATAAAGAGAAATGGTTAAAATACCAGCACTTGAAATACCTTGGGCCGTCTAGTTTTCAGAATTATATGGTTTGATGGTGTAAATTGAATTGTCCAGCTTCAAAGACATGGGGGCAGAAGGACCAGATGTCAAAATTCCAAGTTGAAAACCTGAATTGTGCATGTGCCAATTGTGGCCTTTTAGCCCTGAAAAAACCTACAACACCCAATATGGGCAATATCACTGTACTCAGGAGATGTTGCTAAACACATATTGGGGTGTTTGGCAGTGAAATATACCAGCAACTGTAAATGTATACCCAGTAGCGTACCTAGCGGGGGGGCGGTCCGCACCGGGTGCCGCTCATCACGGGGGTGCCGATTTGCAGGCACCCCTCCAGAGACGGACAGTAATGTCCGCCGCTGGAGGAGCAGGCTCGCAAGGGAGCGGTATCGAAGGTCTTTAACAGACCTCCGATACCGCTCCCTTGCGATCCGGGCGGCAACAGCTGCTGTGCGCCGGGATTTGTTGTCAGATCCCGGCGCACAGCACGGAAGCCGCGCCCACCGCTGTCCGTGCCCTCTGACCCGGAAGAAGACAGAGAAGACAGAAGAACTGAAGAAGAGGAGCGAAGAAGAGGAAAAGAAGCTGAAAGAAGAAAGGAAAGGTAGGAAAGCATTAAGTGAGAGTGGATTGGTATGTGTGTGGATTAGTATATATGTGTGGATTAGTATATATGTGTGGTTTGGTATATGTGTGGTTTGGTATATGTGCGGATTAGTATATATGTGTGGTTTGGTATATGTGTGGTTTGGTATATGTGTGGATTACTATATATGTGTGGTTTGGTATATGTGTGGATTAGTATATATGTGTGGATTAGTATATATGTGTGGATTGGTATATGTGTGGATTGGTATATGTGTGGATTGGTATATGTGTGGATTGGTATATGTGTGGATTGGTATATGTGTGGATTAGTATATATGTGTGGTTTGGTATATGTGTGGATTAGTATATATGTGTGGTTTGGTATATGTGTGAATTAGTATATATGTGTGGATTAGTATATATGCCTCCAGAATGTTCTCCGTTTTCAGTAACTGCAAAGACTGCAGCATTCTGTCAAAGCTTCATCCTCACATCCCACTTTACAATAGCTACACACAGTACAATCATCACAGCGCGCTTCCAATCATCTGCATTTCCTATTTAGCAGCTTCCTGTCGTACTTTCTACAATGTGACCATGGGTAGGAACTAACTGTGCTCTTTCCTGTCAGCCAACCACCCGAGACGGGTCAATGGAGAAACCGGAAGTGCAGTTTTAACAGCATCCGTTCCCCGGTAGTAGTTTGACAGCTTTGTATTGAATAATACTTGTGAAGATGGCGCTTCGGCCAGGAGCTGGAGCCGGTGGTTGCGGCGGAGGCGGCAGGTGAGAGTCTTTAAGGCATTTGTTACTTTGATGTAGGTCGCGGTGTATGTTTTACCTGCTTTAACTTTAACAGTGTTTTGATGCTGAATGTAAAGATAGATTACATTATATGAGGCGGTAAATACATAAACATTGTTATCGATTTATTTTTACTAGTTTTTTGGAGGTTTGCAAAGCTTGTTATGAGGGTTTTATGTAAGAGAGGATACGTTGCTGAAGCATGGAATGCTGCTCGATGCGTTGGAATGTGGATGTAATGGAATATTGTGTCACTGAGGCTGGGCGCCGGTAATACTATATGGCACTCATTAATTATATAGTACAGGGTGTTACAGAGTAAAACGAATGCTCCCAAGTAGATCATGTAGAAAGTTGTTGCATTTACAGCAGTCTACATGTGTGCATTCCATGAACTGTTTTCTGGGCTCTTCATTTTATTCTGAAAAGCATGTAAGTAGCATGTGCTCTCATCATACAAACTATATGTAGAAATGTAGTTTTGCTCTAGGATTGTATTTTGTTTTGTGTAATAAAAAACTGCTTATTAGGCAAACTTGTTAAGCTTTTGGTGTTAAATTTCAATTTTATTTAATTTAGTAACAAATGGCCTCATATAAAAATGAGGTTTTTATTCGAGGTATTACACCTCGCTGGCAGTACTTGCGGAAGTAGTGAAGGAAAAGGCAGATTGACTAAAAAACACATGAATAAAGTACACTAATTGCTTACTAAAATGTTAAAAAGTGCTTATAAAATGTGAAGTAATGGACACATCTAGAGAGAATCTCCATTCGAGGTGAGAATCCAGAAATGAATACCGGTCGCCTTCATTGTTTATTTGCAGTTGATTTCTATGTGCAGCTTCCCCTTTAAATTTTTAGTCTTGGTTCCTTTGTGATGATTCTCTCACTGTGATGTCATAGAGTGGAGATGCTGTAAAGGCAGCATCCTGCTAACAGTAGTATACATTTAATGCAAGGTCGTGAAGCAGAAGGGAGATTGCAAACCCTGGCTTAACGGCTCGCAAACAAAATGTATCTATTTGGACTACTTTTTTGTTATTTAGCAATGGCAAAAGAAACATATGATATTGACTTACAAAACCTGAAAGCTGTGACCGTCCCCGACCGGCTTAAAGGTGTATCTGTCAAGATGGTTGTAGAATCTTCCCCGTGCAGCACTTCTTGTGGACTTGGTAACAAGAAAGAAAAGCGTTGCATTGTGGGACCATCAGGGAAGAGGGAGGACTGTGAAACCGTCAGCGTATCCTGTGTAGTGAGTTGGATTTGCGGCATGACGAGTTATACTCTGACCGTGGGACAGCCTTTTACTATGAACTGTCTGATTGTGCCTGCTGAAGGGCAATCAAATCAGGGGTTGAATTACTACTGGTACAACACCAAAGGTCAGGTAACAACCCAAGATGACCTATTTCGCCCACTCAGAATCAGGTACTTTAACATCACCTTTCCAGCCATCAAGGAGAGCGACGCCGGCTCATACCGTTGCGATGTGCAACACGCATTGGACTTTAAATTAATCAAGCGGGTTTACTATGCCGTCAAGGTGATCCCTCCTAGCCTGGTTAATCTGAACTACGGCAAATCTCTGATGCGTGAAAGTGAGCTGGAAGCAATGGCCGCACAAAAGCAGAAGTTAACCAAGGGCAACCTGTCGGAGAAAGTGAAGGCCATTTTGGAGTCGCACAATTTTATCATTTTTGGCGTCGGGGGTAGTGCTGCCGTCATTGTAGGTGGTGCATTTTGGGGATTTTTCTACCTAATTCGAAAACGCAGACGTAAAAGAAGAACGAATGACGTCGAAGATGGCGTCGACGACGATGATGACAGCGGCGACCATGATGACAGCGTCGACCATGATGACAGCATCGACAGCGTCGACCATGATGACAGCGGCGACAGCGGCGACCATGATGACAGCGTCGACCATGATGACAGCGTCGACAGCGTCGACCATGATGACAGCGTCGACAGCGTCGACCATGATGACAGCGTCGACAGCGGCGACCATGATGACAGCGTCGACCATGATGACAGCGTCGACAGCGTCGACCATGATGACAGCGTCGACAGCGTCGACCATGATGACAGCGTCGACAGCGGCGACCATGATGACAGCGTCGACAGCGTCGACCATGATGACAGCGTCAACAGCGTCGACCATGATGACAGCGTCGACAGCGTCGACCATGATGACAGCGTCGACAGCGGCGACCATGATGACAGCGTCGACAGCGGCGACCATGATGACAGCGTCGACAGCGTCGACCATGATGACAGCGTCGACAGCGTCGACCATGATGACAGCCTCGACAGCGTCGACCATGATGATAGCCTCGACAGCGTCGACCATGATGACAACGTCGACTATTTGTGATCGGTTTGCCGTTTGGTGTTGAGGAGAAGCAGCCGCCGGCGTTGAGAAGCAGCCGCTGGCGACAATCATGCTGGTCTTCCAACATAACCCCCAGAGTCTGGCTGAAAGGAGGAGAAACGTCCGCAATCTTAACATCGATATAAGTTGACTGATAGCTGTGCTTACTGTCACACGAACTCTTATCATCAACTGCGGAAGATTGTTGTTAAATAAAACTTTTAGTGCATGCTCATTGTTTCATATTTGTACTTGATTTTTAACCTGAAGTAGTAGTAAATATTTTTTTAAATAAGCAAACAAGCATTAAAATAATACAATTATCACAGTTTTAAAAATGGTCTTAATTCTGTGGAAAACAAAATAACAGTAACTTATGATATTCTCTAAAGAGGACAGTGTTGAGTGGAATGTCAACAAAGAATAATGCATATTAAAGGTACTTTTCCACACATCACTCCCATCTCCCAAAACAACTCAACAAATAAGGCTCTCTTCCCTTTACTGGCCATTACCGTGTTTTTTTTTTGTTAGACTTATTTAATAGGAGGGGCAGCTAAATACTGCTCAAACATAAATTGGTTCCAGTTCAACCCTTCTACCTAACCTTCCTACTCTTGATCCAAAAGTAGAAATATGGAACACTATATGTACAATTCGGTAAATATGATATGACTTGCACTTGACAGCTTGTCCCAAAAACAAATTTTATTAGCTTGGAAGCATTAAAGTTGTAGTTTAAACTCTTCCACTTATTAACTATTAATAACTATTAATTAACTATTAGGAAGTGCCAACACTGCCAGCTTTTCCTAGCCAGAAGGACTGAACTTACTGCATAATGCATAGTTGGATGTGTGAGGAGACTTTGAGAAAGATATTTTGGAACATAGAATTTTGTAGGTAAATCAGTGAGATTTCATATTTTCTTTGGGCTGTTAAAGGGATTTGTTCTCATTTGCAGATTATTCACACTGTTAAAGTTTCAGGAAATA
Source organism: Spea bombifrons (assembly GCF_027358695.1). Classification (NCBI taxonomy): domain Eukaryota; kingdom Metazoa; phylum Chordata; class Amphibia; order Anura; family Pelobatidae; genus Spea; species Spea bombifrons. The sequence goes on from NC_071088.1 coordinate 44,582,753, forward strand.
ATAAATCTTTGCTCGAATCTGAGTTGGTTGGAGGGGCTTGGGTTTTTTAAATAACAACATTAATTTGAGTCTCTATATGTTAAGTAAATAAATATTAGCACATCTGCCATATTCTTTAGCGTGAAAGCTGGATCACATAAAAATAACATTTTCAATGAAGCTTTTTTCCGTTTTTATGGCAACAACCTATCAGCGCCTGCTTTTAGCATATATGCATAGTTTAATATTATTTTGCAGTTAACTTTAGACCCTGTAGCTGCTGTTTTGGTTTGCAGAGAAAACCTTGGTGTAGGTTTATAGATATTCCATTCATGTATGTTCCAAACACATTTCTGTTATCTGAGGATCGCTGTGCTTTAAAGAATGTATTTTTTTAAAAAATGGTGGTCTGTGTCTTTCTTATGTAGTGTGGTAAATCAGAAGATGATGATTTTCAAGATGCCTCTAAATCTGGACCCATTGATATTTCCTTCTCCGATTTCTAGAGTGATATTTCAGTGAAACCAACCACTTCTCAAACTGGCATAAGGTGAGTGATATCTGTTCAATGTTTGCTGAATATACTACACATCTCTCTCTATTCTCTGTATGTGGTGAAATTAGATTTTTCACTGCTACACCTGGATAAGCATACATCTGTGCACCTGTGCAAGGGTGCAAATCATTGGGAATTATACTGAGGACCACAGATCTCCCAAAGCTCATGTGGGCACAAACAAGGACAACCGCTACTATCTGTGTGCCACTGCAAGCCTCGATACACTCCTTAACATAAAAACTCTGATGACATGAGACATGTGGAACAGTGCGCCCAATTGACAGCAACAAGCCACTCGACCCAAAATGTATTAGTTAATAAGCAGGTTATTGTAGGAGGATATTTAAAGTAGGCTGTCCATTCAAAGTTAAAAATAAAGTTTGTAATAATTTAGGGATTATTGCTGAAGATCAGCAATCTATATTTGATGACTACACTTGACAATTTAAGCTAAGCTGACATCTAATTACTATTAATCATATAGTTATCATTTAGTTCTATATATAGTTTTATAATTCATATGCTGATTTTGATTTTTTTAACTGTTCTGCAGGCTTAACTTTATAAATTAGTTTATATACGTTTTAATTTTCTTGCTTTGGTTTTATTAAAAGAAAAAAAATAACTGCTGTAACATACTTGATTAGTTATTTCTTGTGAGAGTGTCATTTTCCTCGGCATCAATGAACTATATACATAAGTCAGGTCTATGTATGAAATATAGTTTCAATTTTGTTTTGTTATTGCAGTTTGTGTTTGAATCTTCTCAACAACAGATCCCCTACAGCAGATGTAACCCTCGTGAGGACAAATGTATTAATGATGAGTGTAGTTTTTTATCGTAATAATGATAATATAGTGTAATAATTATTGAAATACTTTATGAGTATTTAGAAAAACATAATAATTTTAAAAGAATTGTAAAAAAGTAGACTGTCTATGTAAGTTTATTTTAACCCCTTAAAAATAGGGGTTTTTTTACACCACAGGACCAGACCAATGGTTCATGTTTTTACAAAGTTTCTCTGTCTCTCTTTCTCGATTAGTGCAGGCCACACACACTCAGAGTGGATGCCGCCAAATGCTGAAATGTGTTCTACATCAAACTGCCTGTCCTCTATTGCCCCGCTTACTATGGTGTTATAATAAGCAACATCAGCACGGTTGTAAAGCACACCGCCGCTGTACTCTTGAGAGCAGTGGAAACGTGTTCTCTGAAGTGACAAATCTGGATTTGGCAGATGCCAGGAGAACGCTGGTTATCAGAATGCATAGTATCTACGGTAAACATTTAGAGAGATTGCATTTTAGAAATGCTGGGTTTACTGGCACATTTTTATGCATTATTATTTCATACCTTGATTGGTTAGACAGTTATACCGTAGTAGTCGTCTTTGCAGTGACTACAACAACGTCACTGAGGAAAGGACAAAACCAGCTGGGTCTGTCTAGTCCAGAGGTGGCCAAACTGTGGCTTTTTAATATTAGTACGTTTAGATGGGAAGGTCTGGACAAAAAAATAAAAAATTGGCAACATGTTTTATATGATAAATAGTATTTTATAATTAATAAGGATATATATTTAGAATATTTAATGTTTTGTCTATTTTTCTGCACAGATTAATTTCTTATATGTATAATTAAAATAACATTATTTAGCAATATTGATAAAATGTGTTAAGGCAGCTGATGTTTATATGTGTGTGTATATATGTATGTACAGTATCTCACAAAAGTGATAACACCCCTCACATTTTTGTAAATATTTTATTATATTTTTTTTAATGTGACAACACTGAAGAAATGACACTCTGCTACAATGTAAAGTAGTGAGTGTACAGCCTGTATAACAGTGTAAATTTGCTGTCCCCTCAAAATAACTCAACACACAGCCATTAATGTCTAAACCTTGGCAACAAAAGTGAGTACACCCCTAAGTGGAAATGTCCAAATTAGGCCCAATTAGCCATTTCCCCTCACTGGTGTCATGTGACTCGTTAGTGTTACAAGGTCTCAGGTGTGAATGTAATAATATATATGCATTTTTAAACGAACACGCAAGGCCTTTGATGAAGCCTGATTGGCAAGCCAAACACTGAAATTCATTCCTTCCGTTGGCGCGAGGTTAAACAAGGAATTTGGAACAATTGTAATATTGATTTGTTTAAGCTGTATATGTGAGTCTTCAGAAGGTGTTCTCACCACTCTGCTCTGTAAGCATTGACTTTTACTTTTGTTTGGAAGAATAAATATATCGTCTTAACGGATGTGCCTCAAATCTTTTACCAGTTTCAACCTTTGCGCTGCAAGATTGAACCCTTTCTTTGCATATTCGGGAAAACCCAACCCTAGACGAATTAAATGTCATAATCTTTCCTCTTTTGTCATTGGAAGAATATTAAATTTGGGCAATAAATTGTGTTGTTTGGGTACACCGGGATGTTCTGTGGTTCCAGTAAGAATGTGAAATAAATAGCAATAAGCTGAAATACTGAAAACATTTGTTTACATGAACAATTGTTTATTTTGTTGAACTGGACCCTGTCAACCACTTAATATAATTATGACACATTATACACACAGCGAGCGTACATATATATGGAAATAATTATACCATTATGTTTTGTCGTTGCCTCTTTGTTGGTGTTGTAGCTGTCTGGGTGCTGTACACACCTGTGTGCTAAGCCAGACTTCCTTCTACTTTGTCTCGGAAAGCATTCTGTGTGTAGTAATAATAAAGGGAAGTGTCAATGTTTAAAAATGGTTTCATGTAGGGCTGCAACAACTAATCAATAAAATCGATAATAATCGATAATGAAATTCGTTGCCTACGAATTTCCTTATCGATTAGTTGAATCGATTATTATCGATTATAAAATGAGGGATTTTTCAGAGCAAACGCTCTGAAAAATCCCCCTCATTATATAATCCGTTTTACTGACTCACCGTCTCACAGCAGCAGCTCCTACTTACTCCCCCTCCCTGTAATCACTATGACAACTGGCCCCGCCCCTTCCTTCTCCAGGCCAGAACCACATGGCTGTGACACTCATCTAACTGTAAGTATATATATATATATATATATATATGTTAATATTTGGGCTACTGAAAGTTAGGGGAGGTGGGGGTTAATTTAGGGGCAGTTATGGTTAATGGGGTGTTTAGGGGCAGCTATGGTTAATGGGGTGTTTAGGGTTAATTTAGGGGCAGTTGTGGTTAATGGGGTGTTTGGGGTTAATTTAGGAACAGCTGTGGTTAATGGGGTGTTTGGGGTTAATTTGAGCCAGTTGTGGTTAATGGGGAGTTTAGGGTTAATTTAGGGGATGCTGTGGTTGATGGGGTCTTTAGGGTTAATTTAGGGGATGCTGTGGTTAATGGGGAGTTTAGGGTTAATTTAGGGTAGCTTTGATGGGGTATTTAGAGTTAATTTAAGGGTAGTTATGGTTAATGGGGTGTTTAGGGTTAATTTAATGAGAACTGAGGGTTAATTTAATAAAGTTAACTTAAGGTGCAGTTAGAGATAAAGGGGGGGCAAACTAAGGGGAATCTAAATCCTGGGGGCAGTGAAGTGACATATCTGGGGGTAAAAGGCATATGTGGGGAGGGCAGTGTGGCATGTCTGGGGAGGACGGAGTGATGTATCAGGGTGTATAAAGCGTATCAGGCACAGTGGCATGTCTGGGGGTAGAGTGAAGTGGCATATGTGAGGAGGGCAGGGTGGCATGTCTGGGAAGGATGGAGTGGTCTATCGGGGTATAAGGCGTATCAGGCACAGAGGCATATGGGGGGTAGAGGGGAGTGGCAGATGTGGGAGGTGGCGTGGGAGGTGGCGTGGCATATGTGGGAGGCAGCATGGAGTGCTGTGGTAGGCAGCGTGGCATATGTGGGAGGCAGCGTGGCATGTCTGGGAGGCAGGGTGGCAAGCCTGGGCTCAAATGTGCATAAATTGGGGGGGGGGGCTAGTTGGGAAATAAAGACAAGAAATGCATTTTATCAAAGTTTTTTTTATTCTGCTGTTTGTATTTAACATCATTTGTTTATTAAATTATTTTAAATAAATGAAAAATTTACATTAATATTTTTTATCCGATTAATCGAAAAAATAATCGGCCAACTAATCGATTATGAAAATAATCGTTAGTTGCAGCCCTAGTTTCATGTATTTTCTCGACGGTTAACTAGCTCAGTTACCCACTACAAACTCACACTTTTCAACAACAATTCTTTTATGTAGGTGTGTTTTTATAGACTATAAGTTAAACCATGATCAGCAAAAAAATCAAGCAGGTAACCTTTTATAAATGGACAGAACACACACACACAATCTTTGTGCAAAAGGTTACATTGCACACACTTGTAGTTCTCTCTGAACTTACTATGCTAACCCTTTCAGTGTCAACCTTGTATGTGATCCATGGATAGTAATGTGGAACCCACGTACCAACAATAATCTCATGCTATGTGCTACTGGAGGGTCCCCTCCACAATCGTTGGAAAGGTAAAATAAAACCAAAAGCTGTTGCATGCTGCCGACTTACTTACTGTGAGATCAGGTGGCCATTATAGTTGAAAAAAATTTGGTGTGCTAACTTTTACTTAGCACTTTCCTGGGCAATCTTTGAAGGGTTGCTCCTGTGGGTGTGGTTTCATAATGTAGGAGAAAAAAAAAACATGTGAATATAAAGAAGAGCAAGGAGGAATGAGGAGAGGTGGAAGAATGAAATGGACACAGAAAAAAGACAGGTAAGTTACATCTGTACACTTACTCTAACAGAGACACTTATACTAACAATGACTCTCGCACATCTACCCAACACTGACACACCACAAACATAGACATACTTACACAGAAACACGCAAGCACCTTTACACTCACATTAACATACACACAAACACATTCAGTCATGGACACACACATGCACTCACACCCACTTACAGCAACATTCATAGGCACACAAGGCATACGCCCGGATACTAACATCAAGAGATGCCTTGCTTACTCCACAGGGTCACAGAATTGTTGTAAAAGGCATGTGTTGTTGTTAATTCAAAATTAAAGTACTTTACTTAAAGGGTATAAAGAAGGTACTTAATGTGTATTCTGGTTTCCTGATATAGTCCAATGCATGTCTAATTTTGGGCTGGATTAACGTAGGGGCTGATGAAGCTGCAACTCCACACGACCACCAGAGCCGTCTTTAACTTAGCGAAAAGCCTGCAGCAACCAGGGACGCTGGGGTCGCAACAGAGACTGGGACTGCCACTCCAGGCAGCTTCCTGTTGGCTGCCATTGCCATGAGGTCGATCTGTGAAGTACCTCAGTCTCTTGTGACCTGCAGAAATATTGCAGTGCTCAGGCTCCATTCTCCTGAACACTGATACGATAATTACTCAATCAATCAATTAACGAGAATTGTTTAACCACAGAACAGATTGATATCAGTAACACTGATACAATAATTAATCAATTAACGAGGCTACAATTAATAGTTTGTCTATCCATCTCTTTCCGATGTCTTTTTTCCCCACGGGGTTCTGTTCCACAAAGATATATTCCTGTGGAAAGAAGAATATATATATTTATTTAACACATTAGATCTTCAAATCAATATCAATTTACATTGCTACTAGGTTGTTACATTGTTTCACTTACCCACTTCAGTTTGGACAGACTCCAAACCACAAACACAGATGTCCTCTATCTTGATTCTGCCTGTCTGCTTTTTTTTGACTTTATGAATTATCTATCTTGTATACTTACCGATCACGAATATTGGTGATTACGATTCCCGATGATACGATGGAATGGAGATTTCCACAACGTTCGTTGTCAATTTGTCTTGAGGCACCTAAAAGACAACAACTAATAAAGAAAAAAGGGAAAAAAAAGATCAAACGTGATGACGTAGGGATGACGTAAACAGAGGAAGACGGCGAGCGGGGACCTTTAAAAACCGCAAAGACACAGACGGGATACAGATTGAATTTTAAATTTCTCCTGAGGAAGCCGAGATCAAAATCTGCGAAACGCGTTGAGAAACTTTAATATAATTGAAATTTGGACTTCAAAAGGACTTGCTGATTTACCTTTACGAAGGACAAAAAAAAACAAATATTATTTTTACGGCACTATTTCGTTTCCTATTCTTAACACAGAAACTCCAAGACAAGAAAAAGTCTGGATTTTTGATGAGCGATCACTTTCAAGTACACTTGTGAGTGCAATTAATATCATAATTTTTAATTTTTGTTTGAATTTATTACACTATATTTGTTTTATTTTTTCCCCACATATCTATGTGCCCCGTTTTTTTGTCTATACTCCATTCTCCTTGAAGGACAGATGTTCTGCTGAGGTAATCTGCAGTAATGTTCTCCTTTCCATGAATGAACATGTCCGAAAAGGTGGGAGAGATGGAACCCACTTCCCGATCTTCTGAAGAAGAGCCCTGAATTGAAGACTGTGCCGTCTTGCTTCTTCAGGAAAGCCACCACCGTGCGATTGTCTGAAAGAACTCTCACTGCTTTTCCCTGTAACCTGGATTGCCAAGAAAGGAGCGCCTTCCAGACTGCCAGAAGTTCCAGCACATTGATATGAAGACAATGTTGGTCAAACCAAAAACCCCAACCGGATAAGATGGCGTCTGTAGACACTACTGTCCAAACGGACTCGGTTCAAACCAGACCTGAATTCAGTCTTTTCATCTGGAGCCACCATCTGAGGGAAAGACAAATGCTGGCTGGAATGGCAACCTACCTTGAGAGGGCTGGAATGGATCGATCCCATGTCCTCAGGATGAAACAATGTTGTGGACGCATATGAAGAAGAGCCCATGCCAGGGCAGGCATCGTAGACACCACCATTCCCAGAAGGCCCATGAGCAACCTCAGGCTGGAGAGACGTCTGGGAAAAAAGTAAACGGGAAAGGCTGGTGATATTCTGAATCTTGTCCCCTGGCAAAAAGATCTTTTGACAGCGAGTATCCAGGATAAACCCCAGGAAAGGAATCGTTCTGGTAGGAAGCAGACAGGATTTTTTAAAATTGACAATCCATCCCAAATCCTGAAGCAGGCAAACAGTCCTGTGAATCTGGTGGGATAGAAGATCTGGAGAGCTTGCTGCCAGACACTAATCATCTAAATAAGGGACCATCTTGATTCCTTCCTTGCTCAGGAAGGCAACAATCCCTGGCAGCAGTTTGGTGAAGATTCTTGGAGCTGAAGAAAGACCAAAAGGGAGAGCCTGGAACTGGAAATGAAGAGTCCATTTCGTAGATGGAATGGCCACACAAAGAAACTTCTGCGACTCCCCCCCCCCCCCCCCGATGGGAACTTGAAGATAGGCATCCTGAAAATCTAGAGTATCGAGAAAGTCTCCTCAGGAAAGAAGTTCTATGGTGGACGTGACAGACTCCATCATGATCTTCCTGTAAGCCACAAAACGGTTGAGAAACGTGAGATCTATAATGAGTCTGAAATCTCCTGATGATTTGGGAACAATGAAGAAGTGGGAGTAAACCCCTCTTCCTCTTTGGTCTGGAGGCACAGGGATCAACACTTGCTTTATCACGAACTCTTGAACAAGGTCCCGAAGTGCCATTCTCCTGGATCCGCAGGAGGCATAGAAAAAACGCTCTGGGGGAGAACTGACAAGCTCCAGACCCTACCCTCTGGAAATGATGCCCAGGGTCCAGGCGTCCAAACAAAAAAGAGTCCATTGGTGAAGAGAACTCTTCAGCCTACCCCCTATCAAAATGTTTCTGGCGTCATGCTTTCTTAGAAGAACCGTCCACCTGTTTAAAGGAGGAGGGTCTGCCTCTACCACGAAAAGACCGACATCTGGAGCCACAGGGCCTATCCCGAAATGTGGGCTGGGGTCTGGAATCCTGACCTCTAGATGCCCTAAACGGGTTGGGACGAAAACATGGCAGAGGTTTATGCAAGAAATACTTGGCACTAGTGGCTTCCTCCAACAAAACTTCTAACTCCTTCCCAAATAGTTCTTTCCCAGAGAACGGTATCCCACACAAATGGTGCTTGGAGGCTGAGTCTGCTGACTAAGATTTGAGCCATAAAGCCCTTCTGGAGACTTCGGATAAGGCAGAGGCCCTAGCAGCCATACGGACGGATTCCATAGCAGAATCACACAAGAACTCAGCCGTACTCTTCACATCTGAAATTCCTCCGGAGAACCTCTTCGTCTCCTGCACCCCTCATGATATCTTCCTCAATCTGCTCACCACGGACCCTGCGGCGATTAACCCTATCCCAGACCTGGCAGAGCCTCTCATATGCTACCGGGAGTGACAGGGGAAATCTAGTTCCCGTCCAGCCAAGGGACCTTTATATCTCCATCTAATAATGGTCCTTAACAAGAATAAGAATCCCTTACACTGCAGAACAATTGTAGCTCCAGCTCACAAAGGTCCATTACAATAACTAAAAACTATTTGATAAGCATATTTTCTTCTAACTATATATATGCAGTGTATTTGCTATGTTTATAAAGTGATTGCATGATATATACGTTATTTCACATTTTGTCCATAAGATAAAAAAACTTAACTGCTCAGCATCCATGTGTAGTGGATAAAGATGACATCAGACATACACACCAGGAAAGGCTCTGCCACACTGACACACACACCAGGACAGGCTCTGCCACACCAACACACAGTCACACACACTAAGACAGACACTGACACTCACATCCGGACCGGCTAAGCTACAAAAAAAAAAAAGTATTTTCCACACTGCTTTGTCGTTGACCCCCCCTTTTGTGTTTTTGCCCCCTTGTGTACTATGTGTGTATATGTCCCCAGCCTGCAATCCCTTTAGTATTGATTTATGAAAGGGGCCCAGCTGCCCCCTTGTGTATTGATGCTGCCAGCCCAGATAAAACGCTGTTCTGCAGTATGGGGGGTATAAATGTAACTGGTTCCCTTCCATGAGTCTATACATCCCCATACTGAAGGGCAGCATTTTATCTGGGCTGGTCAACAATATGTAAAAGTTATGCGTGTCCTGAAAAACATGGCCGATGTGGTCACCCTAATGCCCCCGCACCCTTGTGTATTGCCCTAAGCTAGCCCCCCATTATATATTTAGCATACCACCCAGCCCCCCATTAAGTATTGATTTATATGATGCCCCCCGCCAGCACATGCTTGGGAATTAATGCCCCCTCATTATCATCTCAGCCCTGGCACCCAGATTGCATCCACAGGACCTGGCCACAGAGTGGAAGCTTGCCATCTTTGCCCACAAACCGCATGCATGTGGCATCCTAGCCTTAAACAGCCTCCCTGTGCCATGCCCCCCCACTTACACATCCATACTATCACAGATATATTCATTAATTATTAATTCACAAATATCAGGTAGGGGCCTGGAGCTGCAGCTCCATCAGCCCCTACGTTAATCTGGCCCTGTTTGATGTGATAAATTGGAGTGACCAGGTTCAAAGTCCAAATAGGATATAAGCAGACTGACCAAATTGAGAGAGGAAAAAAAAGCGCCACAACCAGAACCTACGCGTCGGTGGCATCACTGTACTCCGGGGGATGTCGTTGAATACGTATCGTGTGTTTGACCAGAAGCTACACATTTATAACTCAAGTACAATTTGTGTGAAAAAACACAGCACAAATTACCACCCCAAACTTTGGCAAAGGTTAGTGTAACGGGTTCACCAAGAGAGCTGTAGTAACTCCCAGAGATCACCCACATTTATCCTCCTGTCGTCCCCGGAATAACTTCCAGCACCAGTCAGCATGCGCACCTTGGAACCCTGCTATGTGTACCCAATAAGTAGACACAACTACCTTGAACTGAGTACAGCAGGAATGAACAGTTTATTGACATAGACTGATATATCCACAGAACAGCATTAACATAAATTAACAGATACATGCATACAACCCAGCCTTTAATCCCCAGGCAGCAATCCTATTGATGGGAGTAATTAAACAATGGAGTTCCTGCCTGTGCTATCTTTGTTTGGTAGCCGGGCTGGAGTCATCTCTGACTACCTTGGGCCCCTGTATGACAGCTCATTCTGTCAAAGTTAGTGGTACAAATCATAAAGAGAAATGGTTAAAATACCAGCACTTGAAATACCTTGGGCCGTCTAGTTTTCAGAATTATATGGTTTGATGGTGTAAATTGAATTGTCCAGCTTCAAAGACATGGGGGCAGAAGGACCAGATGTCAAAATTCCAAGTTGAAAACCTGAATTGTGCATGTGCCAATTGTGGCCTTTTAGCCCTGAAAAAACCTACAACACCCAATATGGGCAATATCACTGTACTCAGGAGATGTTGCTAAACACATATTGGGGTGTTTGGCAGTGAAATATACCAGCAACTGTAAATGTATACCCAGTAGCGTACCTAGCGGGGGGGCGGTCCGCACCGGGTGCCGCTCATCACGGGGGTGCCGATTTGCAGGCACCCCTCCAGAGACGGACAGTAATGTCCGCCGCTGGAGGAGCAGGCTCGCAAGGGAGCGGTATCGAAGGTCTTTAACAGACCTCCGATACCGCTCCCTTGCGATCCGGGCGGCAACAGCTGCTGTGCGCCGGGATTTGTTGTCAGATCCCGGCGCACAGCACGGAAGCCGCGCCCACCGCTGTCCGTGCCCTCTGACCCGGAAGAAGACAGAGAAGACAGAAGAACTGAAGAAGAGGAGCGAAGAAGAGGAAAAGAAGCTGAAAGAAGAAAGGAAAGGTAGGAAAGCATTAAGTGAGAGTGGATTGGTATGTGTGTGGATTAGTATATATGTGTGGATTAGTATATATGTGTGGTTTGGTATATGTGTGGTTTGGTATATGTGCGGATTAGTATATATGTGTGGTTTGGTATATGTGTGGTTTGGTATATGTGTGGATTACTATATATGTGTGGTTTGGTATATGTGTGGTTTGGTATATGTGTGGATTAGTATATATGTGTGGATTGGTATATGTGTGGATTGGTATATGTGTGGATTGGTATATGTGTGGATTAGTATATATGTGTGGTTTGGTATATGTGTGGATTAGTATATATGTGTGGTTTGGTATATGTGTGAATTAGTATATATGTGTGGATTAGTATATATGTGGATTAGTATATATGTGTGGATTGGTATATGTGTGGATGGTTATATGTGTGGATTGGTATATATGTGTGGATTGGTATACGTGTGGATTAGTGTATGTGTGTGGATTGGTATACGTGTGGATTGGTATATATGTGTGGATTGGTATGTCTGTGGATTGGTATATATGTGTGGATTGGTATGCGTGTGGGTTGGTATGCGTGTGGATTGGTTTATGTGTGGATTAGTATATATGTGTGGTTTGGTATATGTGTGGATTGGTATATATGTGTGGATTGGTATCTACGTGTGGATTGGTATACGTGTGGATTGGTATACATGTGGATTAGTGTATGTGTGTGGATTGGTATGTCTGTGGATTGGTATGTCTGTGGATTGGTATATATGTGTGGATTGGTATGCGTGTGGATTGGTATGCGTGTGGATTGGTATGCGTGTGGATTGGTATGCGTGTGGATTGGTATATGTGTGGATTGGTGTATGTGTGGATAAGTATACGTGTGGATTGGTGTGCGTGTGGGTTGGTATATGTGTGGATTAGTATATATGTGTGGATTGGTGTATGTGTGGATTGGTATACATGTATGGATTGGTAATTTTGTGGATTGGTATACGTGTGGATTGGTAAGTGTGTGAGAGTGACGGGTGTTATGCTGTACCATTTCCAATGAATTTTTCATTATATAATTATGCTCTAAAGTACATCATAACTCCCATCACTCTATACTGTTCCATACAGTGGCAGAGCTTGGAGGCAGAGGCCTTGCACCCCCACTGCAGGACTCCTGAAAGGTAAGTGAACTTCAAAGAGGGAGAGGGTAGATAGTTAGGAGGGGGTAGATAAGGAGAATGAGTGAGATGGGGGATAGGGGGTAGATAGGGCAGAAGGGAGTGAGAAGGGGTAGATAGGGCAATCATACTCCTATCATGCCAAGTCTGCGAGTATATCCTGGAATCTGGGTATGCCTGGGCATCATAGGAATGTGATTGCTGTTAACAAGAAAATATTGTTAATATACACAGGCTTTTATTTGCCCGGGTGCTCCAAAAATAGCCAGATATATGTTTCCAAAGAAAAAATGGGCACTCACAGGTCTTTGCCTTGAGAAAGGACCGGGGGTGGTCCGAAACGTTGGCCGTGCTAAACTAGTGTTTAATGCACTTTACTGCAAAGACCCGTGAGTGCCCATTTTTTTCTTTGGTTACATATATAAAATATATATAAAATAGCAAAATGCTACTTGTACTTATTGCTCTATAACTTGCAAAAAACACTGGGTATTTCTGAACTCAGGACAAATAGCATGTATTTGCTCGTCTTCTAATCGGGGTCGTCTTCTAATCAGAGAGGTCTGATTATGAGACTAAGATCCAGATCCCCCGCAGGGGACCTGGATCCTCCTGTCTCCCCACCCCATTTAACACCCCCCCCCACACGCACACACCGGTACCGGTGCTTCCTGCTGTATTGCCGGGGCAGCGGGTTGACGTCTACGCGATGTGCGTAGAGAACATCCGCTGCAGTCGGAAGGAGGTGTGGCTAGCAGCGGGGGTTGTCTGCGTCCGTCGCGCAGACCTTCCCCGAGTGTCAGAGATCAGAGTTCCCCGCACCGGTGCTGGGGGACTCTGATCTCTGACAGCCGGGGAAAGTATGCGCGACGGACGCAGACAAACCCCCACTGCAAACTCCACCTCCTTCCGGCTGCAGCGGAAGGAGACGTCAACCCGCTGCCCTGGCAATACAGCAGGAAGCATCGGTACCGGTAAGTAAGTGTGTGTGTGTGTGTTAAATGGGATTTCTGGAATGCCTTATACCCCTATATGCCACTCTGGCATTTAGGGGGTTAAAATGCATGTTATGGGGCATATAGGGAGGTATAAGGCAATATTCAGATTTTGGGGGTATAAGTTAATATTCAGATTTTGGGGGGTCGTCTTATAATTGAGCAAATACGGTATTTAGCAGGTTTTTGTCATTAGTTTTATAGATGACTAAAAAAAATTCAAATAAAACAGACTGCTTTTTTAAATTTTTCATCATATTTTATTATCTCCTTTTATAAGAAATTACATGATATCACAAAAATGGTATCTGAAGAAAGCAATAAATACCTCGTGTGGGTAGACTAATTGGGAGAGGAGAAAATCACAGCTGGGGTGCAGGTTGGCAAAGAGAAGAAAATATAAAAGAGGCATCTCAGTTTTTATTAAATATGAAATAGTTTACATGAATTAATATTTACTACTAAAATGCACACGCAGAGAGAGAGAGACACGCACACGCAGAGAGAGAGACACAGAAAGTGAGAGAGAGAGAGAGCCACACACACACACACAGAGAGAGACACACACACACAGAGAAAGAGAGAGACACACACACACACAGAGAGAGAGAGGGAGAGAGCCACACACACAGAGAGAGAGAGAGCCACACACACAGAGAGAGACACACACACACAGAGAAAGAGAGAGACACACACACACACACACACACACAGAGAGAGGGAGAGAGCCACACACACAGAGAGAGAGAGAGAGAGCCACACACACAGAGAGAGAGAGCCACACACAGAGAGAGAGAGCCACACACAGAGAGAGAGAGAGCCACACACACAGAGAGAGCCACACACACAGAGAGAGCCACACACACAGAGAGAGCCACACACACAGAGAGAGAGAGCCACACACACAGAGAGAGAGAGCCACACACACACAGAGAGAGCCACACACACACAGAGAGAGCCACACACACAGAGAGAGAGAGCCACACACACACAGAGAGAGAGAGCCACACACACACAGAGAGAGAGCCACACACACACAGAGAGACACACAGAGAGAGAGAGACAGACACACACACACAGAGAGAGAGACAAAGAGAGACACACACACAGAGAGACATAGAGAGAGAGACACACACACACACAGAGAGACACACAGAGAGAGAGAGAGACAAAGAGAGAGAGAGACACACAGAGAGAGACACAGAGAGAGACAAAGAGAGAGAGAGACACACAGAGAGAGACACAGAGAGAGACACAGAGAGAGAGAGAGAGACACTGAGTGGATATGAATGCATTCTCAGCTGAACAGTGATTTAAATCTCCAATTCTATGGCGATGCTCACAGACAGAGCTCTGCAAAAATCAAATAATACGGGATTTATCTTAAAGATTCAAGTTTTCTTCTGCCTCCAGAATGTTCTCCGTTTTCAGTAACTGCAAATACTGCAGCATTCTGTCAAAGCTTCATCCTCACATCCCACTTTACAATAGCTACACACAGTACAATCATCACAGCGCGCTTCCAATCATCTGCATTTCCTGTTTAGCAGCTTCCTGTCGTACTTTCTACAATGTGACCATGGGTAGGAACTAACTGTGCTCTTTCCTGTCAGCCAACCACCCGAGACGGGTCAATGGAGAAACCGGAAGTGCAGTTTTAACAGCATCCGTTCCCCGGTAGTAGTTTGACAGCTTTGTATTGAATAATACTTGTGAAGATGGCGCTTCGGCCAGGAGCTGGAGCCGGTGGTAGCGGCGGAGGCGGCAGGTGAGAGTCTTTAAGGCATTTGTTACTTTGATGTAGGTCGCGGTGTATGTTTTACCTGCTTTAACTTTAACAGTGTTTTGATGCTGAATGTAAAGATAGATTACATTATATGAGGCGGTAAATACATAAACATTGTTATCGATTTATTTTTACTAGTTTTTTGGAGGTTTGCAAAGCTTGTTATGAGGGTTTTATGTAAGAGAGGATACGTTGCTGAAGCATGGAATGCTGCTCGATGCGTTGGAATGTGGATGTAATGGAATATTGTGTCACTGAGGCTGGGCGCCGGTAATACTATATCGCACTCATTAATTATATAGTACAGGGTGTTACAGAGTAAAACGAATGCTCCCAAGTAGATCATGTAGAAAGTTGTTGCATTTACAGCAGTCTACATGTGTGCATTCCATGAACTGTTTTCTGGGCTCTTCATTTTATTCTGAAAAGCATGTAAGTAGCATGTGCTCTCATCATACAAACTATATGTAGAAATGTAGTTTTGCTCTAGGATTGTATTTTGTTTTGTGTAATAAAAAACTGCTTATTAGGCAAACTTGTTAAGCTTTTGGTGTTAAATTTCAATTTTATTTAATTTAGTAACAAATGGCCTCATATAAAAATGAGGTTTTTATTCGAGGTATTACACCTCGCTGGCAGTACTTGTGGAAGTAGTGAAGGAAAAGGCAGATTGACTAAAAAACACATGAATAAAGTACACTAATTGCTTACTAAAATGTTAAAAAGTGCTTATAAAATGTGAAGTAATGGACACATCTAGAGAGAATCTCCATTCGAGGTGAGAATCCAGAAATGAATACCGGTCGCCTTCATTGTTTATTTGCAGTTGATTTCTATGTGCAGCTTCCCCTTTAAATTTTTAGTCTTGGTTCCTTTGTGATGATTCTCTCACTGTGATGTCATAGAGTGGAGATGCTGTAAAGGCAGCATCCTGCTAACAGTAGTATACATTTAATGCAAGGTCGTGAAGCAGAAGGGAGATTGCAAACCCTGGCTTAACGGCTCGCAAACAAAATGTATCTATTTGGACTACTTTTTTGTTATTTAGCAATGGCAAAAGAAACATATGATATTGACTTACAAAACCTGAAAGCTGTGACCGTCCCCGACCGGCTTAAAGGTGTATCTGTCAAGATGGTTGTAGAATCTTCCCCGTGCAGCACTTCTTGTGGACTTGGTAACAAGAAAGAAAAGCGTTGCATTGTGGGACCATCAGGGAAGAGGGAGGACTGTGAAACCGTCAGCGTATCCTGTGTAGTGAGTTGGATTTGCGGCATGACGAGTTATACTCTGACCGTGGGACAGCCTTTTACTATGAACTGTCTGATTGTGCCTGCTGAAGGGCAATCAAATCAGGGGTTGAATTACTACTGGTACAACACCAAAGGTCAGGTAACAACCCAAGATGACCTATTTCGCCCACTCAGAATCAGGTACTTTAACATCACCTTTCCAGCCATCAAGGAGAGCGACGCCGGCTCATACCGTTGCGATGTGCAACACGCATTGGACTTTAAATTAATCAAGCGGGTTTACTATGCCGTCAAGGTGATCCCTCCTAGCCTGGTTAATCTGAACTACGGCAAATCTCTGATGCATGAAAGTGAGCTGGAAGCAATGGCCGCACAAAAGCAGAAGTTAACCAAGGGCAACCTGTCGGAGAAAGTGAAGGCCATTTTGGAGTCGCACAATTTTATCATTTTTGGCGTCGGGGGTAGTGCTGCCGTCATTGTAGGTGGTGCATTTTGGGGATTTTTCTACCTAATTCGAAAACGCAGACGTAAAAGAAGAACGAATGACGTCGAAGATGGCGTCGACGACGATGATGACAGCGGCGACCATGATGACAGCGTCGACCATGATGACAGCGTCGACAGCGTCGACCATGATGACAGCGTCGACAGCGGCGACCATGATGACAGCGTCGACAGCGGCGACCATGATGACAGCGTCGACCATGATGACAGCGTCGACAGCGTCGACCATGATGACAGCGTCGACAGCGGCGACCATGATGACAGCGTCGACCATGATGACAGCGTCGACAGCGTCGACCATGATGACAGCGTCGACAGCGGCGACCATGATGACAGCGTCGACCATGATGACAGCGTCGACAGCGTCGACCATGATGACAGCGTCGACAGCGTCGACCATGATGACAGCGTCGACAGCGGCGACCATGATGACAGCGTCGACAGCGGCGACCATGATGACAGCGTCGACAGCGTCGACCATGATGACAGCGTCGACAGCGTCGACCATGATGACAGCGTCGACAGCGTCGACCATGATGACAGCGTCGACAGCGTCGACCATGATGACAGCGTCGACAGCGTCGACCATGATGACAGCCTCGACAGCGTCGACGATGATGACAGCCTCGACAGCGTCGACCATGATGACAACGTCGACTATTTGTGATCGGTTTGCCGTTTGGTGTTGAGGAGAAGCAGCCGCCGGCGTTGAGAAGCAGCCGCTGGCGACAATCATGCTGGTCTTCCAACATAACCCCCAGAGTCTGGCTGAAAGGAGGAGAAACGTCCGCAATCTTAACATCGATATAAGTTGACTGATAGCTGTGCTTACTGTCACACGAACTCTTATCATCAACTGCGGAAGATTGTTGTTAAATAAAACTTTTAGTGCATGCTCATTGTTTCATATTTGTACTTGATTTTTAACCTGAAGTAGTAGTAAATATTTTTTTAAATAAGCAAACAAGCATTAAAATAATACAATTATCACAGTTTTAAAAATGGGCTTAATTCTGTGGAAAACAAAATAACAGTAACTTATGATATTCTCTAAAGAGGACAGTGTTGAGTGGAATGTCAACAAAGAATAATGCATATTAAAGGTACTTTTCCACACATCACTCCCATCTCCCAAAACAACTCAACAAATAAGGCTCTCTTCCCTTTACTGGCCATTACCGTGTTTTTTTTTTGTTAGACTTATTTAATAGGAGGGGCAGCTAAATACTGCTCAAACATAAATTGGTTCCAGTTCAACCCTTCTACCTAACCTTCCTACTCTTGATCCAAAAGTAGAAATATGGAACACTATATGTACAATTCGGTAAATATGATATGACTTGCACTTGACAGCTTGTCCCAAAAACAAATTTTATTAGCTTGGAAGCATTAAAGTTGTAGTTTAAACTCTTCCACTTATTAACTATTAATAACTATTAATTAACTATTAGGAAGTGCCAACACTGCCAGCTTTTCCTAGCCAGAAGGACTGAACTTACTGCATAATGCATAGTTGGATGTGTGAGGAGACTTTGAGAAAGATATTTTGGAACATAGAATTTTGTAGGTAAATCAGTGAGATTTCATATTTTCTTTGGGCTGTTAAAGGGATTTGTTCTCATTTGCAGATTATTCACACTGTTAAAGTTTCAGGAAATAATAAATCTTTGCTCGAATCTGAGTTGGTTGGAGGGGCTTGGGTTTTTTAAATAACAACATTAATTTGAGTCTCTATATGTTAAGTAAATAAATATTAGCACATCTGCCATATTCTTTAGCGTGAAAGCTGGATCACATAAAAATAACATTTTCAATGAAGCTTTTTTCCGTTTTTATGGCAACAACCTATCAGCGCCTGCTTTTAGCATATATGCATAGTTTAATATTATTTTGCAGTTAACTTTAGACCCTGTAGCTGCTGTTTTGGTTTGCAGAGAAAACCTTGGTGTAGGTTTATAGATATTCCATTCATGTATGTTCCAAACACATTTCTGTTATCTGAGGATCGCTGTGCTTTAAAGAATGTATTTTTTTTAAAAATGGTGGTCTGTGTCTTTCTTATGTAGTGTGGTAAATCAGAAGATGATGATTTTCAAGATGCCTCTAAATCTGGACCCATTGATATTTCCTTCTCCGATTTCTAGAGTGATATTTCAGTGAAACCAACCACTTCTCAAACTGGCATAAGGTGAGTGATATCTGTTCAATGTTTGCTGAATATACTACACATCTCTCTCTATTCTCTGTATGTGGTGAAATTAGATTTTTCACTGCTACACCTGGATAAGCATACATCTGTGCACCTGTGCAAGGGTGCAAATCATTGGGAATTATACTGAGGACCACAGATCTCCCAAAGCTCATGTGGGCACAAACAAGGACAACCGCTACTATCTGTGTGCCACTGCAAGCCTCGATACACTCCTTAACATAAAAACTCTGATGACATGAGACATGTGGAACAGTGCGCCCAATTGACAGCAACAAGCCACTCGACCCAAAATGTATTAGTTAATAAGCAGGTTATTGTAGGAGGATATTTAAAGTAGGCTGTCCATTCAAAGTTAAAAATAAAGTTTGTAATAATTTAGGGATTATTGCTGAAGATCAGCAATCTATATTTGATGACTACACTTGACAATTTAAGCTAAGCTGACATCTAATTACTATTAATCATATAGTTATCATTTAGTTCTATATATACTTTTATAATTCATATGCTGATTTTGATTTTTTTAACTGTTCTGCAGGCTTAACTTTATAAATTAGTTTATATACGTTTTAATTTTCTTGCTTTGGTTTTATTAAAAGAAAAAAAATAACTGCTGTAACATACTTGATTAGTTATTTCTTGTGAGAGTGTCATTTTCCTCGGCATCAATGAACTATATACATAAGTCAGGTCTATGTATGAAATATAGTTTCAATTTTGTTTTGTTATTGCAGTTTGTGTTTGAATCTTCTCAACAACAGATCCCCTACAGCAGATGTAACCCTCGTGAGGACAAATGTATTAATGATGAGTGTAGTTTTTTATCGTAATAATGATAATATAGTGTAATAATTATTGAAATACTTTATGAGTATTTAGAAAAACATAATAATTTTAAAAGAATTGTAAAAAAGTAGACTGTCTATGTAAGTTTATTTTAACCCCTTAAAAATAGGGGTTTTTTTACACCACAGGACCAGACCAATGGTTCATGTTTTTACAAAGTTTCTCTGTCTCTCTTTCTCGATTAGTGCAGGCCACACACACTCAGAGTGGATGCCGCCAAATGCTGAAATGTGTTCTACATCAAACTGCCTGTCCTCTATTGCCCCGCTTACTATGGTGTTATAATAAGCAACATCAGCACGGTTGTAAAGCACACCGCCGCTGTACTCTTGAGAGCAGTGGAAACGTGTTCTCTGAAGTGACAAATCTGGATTTGGCAGATGCCAGGAGAACGCTGGTTATCAGAATGCATAGTATCTACGGTAAACATTTAGAGAGATTGCATTTTAGAAATGCTGGGTTTACTGGCACATTTTTATGCATTATTATTTCATACCTTGATTGGTTAGACAGTTATACCGTAGTAGTCGTCTTTGCAGTGACTTCACCGATCTACAACAACGTCACTGAGGAAAGGACAAAACCAGCTGGGTCTGTCTAGTCCAGAGGTGGCCAAACTGTGGCTTTTTAATATTAGTACGTTTAGATGGGAAGGTCTGGACAAAAAAATAAAAAATTGGCAACATGTTTTATATGATAAATAGTATTTTATAATTAATAAGGATATATATTTAGAATATTTAATGTTTTGTCTATTTTTCTGCACAGATTAATTTCTTATATGTATAATTAAAATAACATTATTTAGCAATATTGATAAAATGTGTTAAGGCAGCTGATGTTTATATGTGTGTGTATATATGTATGTACAGTATCTCACAAAAGTGATAACACCCCTCACATTTTTGTAAATATTTTATTATATTTTTTTTAATGTGACAACACTGAAGAAATGACACTCTGCTACAATGTAAAGTAGTGAGTGTACAGCCTGTATAACAGTGTAAATTTGCTGTCCCCTCAAAATAACTCAACACACAGCCATTAATGTCTAAACCTTGGCAACAAAAGTGAGTACACCCCTAAGTGGAAATGTCCAAATTAGGCCCAATTAGCCATTTCCCCTCACTGGTGTCATGTGACTCGTTAGTGTTACAAGGTCTCAGGTGTGAATGTAATAATATATATGCATTTTTAAACGAACACGCAAGGCCTTTGATGAAGCCTGATTGGCAAGCCAAACACTGAAATTCATTCCTTCCGTTGGCGCGAGGTTAAACAAGGAATTTGGAACAATTGTAATATTGATTTGTTTAAGCTGTATATGTGAGTCTTCAGAAGGTGTTCTCACCACTCTGCTCTGTAAGCATTGACTTTTACTTTTGTTTGGAAGAATAAATATATCGTCTTAACGGATGTGCCTCAAATCTTTTACCAGTTTCAACCTTTGCGCTGCAAGATTGAACCCTTTCTTTGCATATTCTGGAAAACCCAACCCTAGACGAATTAAATGTCATAATCTTTCCTCTTTTGTCATTGGAAGAATATTAAATTTGGGCAATAAATTGTGTTGTTTGGGTACACCGGGATGTTCTGTGGTTCCAGTAAGAATGTGAAATAAATAGCAATAAGCTGAAATACTGAAAACATTTGTTTACATGAACAATTGTTTATTT
Source organism: Spea bombifrons (assembly GCF_027358695.1). Lineage (NCBI taxonomy): Eukaryota > Metazoa > Chordata > Amphibia > Anura > Pelobatidae > Spea > Spea bombifrons. The sequence continues at coordinate 44,604,452 of NC_071088.1, forward strand.
TGTTGAACTGGACCCTGTCAACCACTTAATATAATTATGACACATTATACACACAGCGAGCGTACATATATATGGAAATAATTATACCATTATGTTTTGTCGTTGCCTCTTTGTTGGTGTTGTAGCTGTCTGGGTGCTGTACACACCTGTGTGCTAAGCCAGACTTCCTTCTACTTTGTCTCGGAAAGCATTCTGTGTGTAGTAATAATAAAGGGAAGTGTCAATGTTTAAAAATGGTTTCATGTAGGGCTGCAACAACTAATCAATAAAATCGATAATAATCGATAATGAAATTCGTTGCCTACGAATTTCCTTATCGATTAGTTGAATCGATTATTATCGATTATAAAATGAGGGATTTTTCAGAGCAAACGCTCTGAAAAATCCCCCTCATTATATAATCCGTTTTACTGACTCACCGTCTCACAGCAGCAGCTCCTACTTACTCCCCCTCCCTGTAATCACTATGACAACTGGCCCCGCCCCTTCCTTCTCCAGGCCAGAACCACATGGCTGTGACACTCATCTAACTGTAAGTATATATATATATATATATATATATATATGTTAATATTTGGGCTACTGAAAGTTAGGGGAGGTGGGGGTTAATTTAGGGGCAGTTATGGTTAATGGGGTGTTTAGGGGCAGCTATGGTTAATGGGGTGTTTAGGGTTAATTTAGGGGCAGTTGTGGTTAATGGGGTGTTTGGGGTTAATTTAGGAACAGCTGTGGTTAATGGGGTGTTTGGGGTTAATTTGAGCCAGTTGTGGTTAATGGGGAGTTTAGGGTTAATTTAGGGGATGCTGTGGTTGATGGGGTCTTTAGGGTTAATTTAGGGGATGCTGTGGTTAATGGGGAGTTTAGGGTTAATTTAGGGTAGCTTTGATGGGGTATTTAGAGTTAATTTAAGGGTAGTTATGGTTAATGGGGTGTTTAGGGTTAATTTAATGAGAACTGAGGGTTAATTTAATAAAGTTAACTTAAGGTGCAGTTAGAGATAAAGGGGGGGCAAACTAAGGGGAATCTAAATCCTGGGGGCAGTGAAGTGACATATCTGGGGGTAAAAGGCATATGTGGGGAGGGCAGTGTGGCATGTCTGGGGAGGACGGAGTGATGTATCAGGGTGTATAAAGCGTATCAGGCACAGTGGCATGTCTGGGGGTAGAGTGAAGTGGCATATGTGAGGAGGGCAGGGTGGCATGTCTGGGAAGGATGGAGTGGTCTATCGGGGTATAAGGCGTATCAGGCACAGAGGCATATGGGGGGTAGAGGGGAGTGGCAGATGTGGGAGGTGGCGTGGCATATGTGGGAGGCAGCATGGAGTGCTGTGGTAGGCAGCGTGGCATATGTGGGAGGCAGCGTGGCATGTCTGGGAGGCAGGGTGGCAAGCCTGGGCTCAAATGTGCATAAATTGGGGGGGGGGGCTAGTTGGGAAATAAAGACAAGAAATGCATTTTATCAAAGTTTTTTTTATTCTGCTGTTTGTATTTAACATCATTTGTTTATTAAATTATTTTAAATAAATGAAAAATTTACATTAATATTTTTTATCCGATTAATCGAAAAAATAATCGGCCAACTAATCGATTATGAAAATAATCGTTAGTTGCAGCCCTAGTTTCATGTATTTTCTCGACGGTTAACTAGCTCAGTTACCCACTACAAACTCACACTTTTCAACAACAATTCTTTTATGTAGGTGTGTTTTTATAGACTATAAGTTAAACCATGATTAGCAAAAAAATCAAGCAGGTAACCTTTTATAAATGGACAGAACACACACACACAATCTTTGTGCAAAAGGTTACATTGCACACACTTGTAGTTCTCTCTGAACTTACTATGCTAACCCTTTCAGTGTCAACCTTGTATGTGATCCATGGATAGTAATGTGGAACCCACGTACCAACAATAATCTCATGCTATGTGCTACTGGAGGGTCCCCTCCACAATCGTTGGAAAGGTAAAATAAAACCAAAAGCTGTTGCATGCTGCCGACTTACTTACTGTGAGATCAGGTGGCCATTATAGTTGAAAAAAATTTGGTGTGCTAACTTTTACTTAGCACTTTCCTGGGCAATCTTTGAAGGGTTGCTCCTGTGGGTGTGGTTTCATAATGTAGGAGAAAAAAAAACATGTGAATATAAAGAAGAGCAAGGAGGAATGAGGAGAGGTGGAAGAATGAAATGGACACAGAAAAAAGACAGGTAAGTTACATCTGTACACTTACTCTAACAGAGACACTTATACTAACAATGACTCTCGCACATCTACCCAACACTGACACACCACAAACATAGACATACTTACACAGAAACACGCAAGCACCTTTACACTCACATTAACATACACACAAACACATTCAGTCATGGACACACACATGCACTCACACCCACTTACAGCAACATTCATAGGCACACAAGGCATACGCCCGGATACTAACATCAAGAGATGCCTTGCTTACTCCACAGGGTCACAGAATTGTTGTAAAAGGCATGTGTTGTTGTTAATTCAAAATTAAAGTACTTTACTTAAAGGGTATAAAGAAGGTACTTAATGTGTATTCTGGTTTCCTGATATAGTCCAATGCATGTCTAATTTTGGGCTGGATTAACGTAGGGGCTGATGAAGCTGCAACTCCACACGACCACCAGAGCCGTCTTTAACTTAGCGAAAAGCCTGCAGCAACCAGGGACGCTGGGGTCGCAACAGAGACTGGGACTGCCACTCCAGGCAGCTTCCTGTTGGCTGCCATTGCCATGAGGTCGATCTGTGAAGTACCTCAGTCTCTTGTGACCTGCAGAAATATTGCAGTGCTCAGGCTCCATTCTCCTGAACACTGATACGATAATTACTCAATCAATTAACGAGAATTGTTTAACCACAGAACAGATTGATATCAGTAACACTGATACAATAATTAATCAATTAACGAGGCTACAATTAATAGTTTGTCTATCCATCTCTTTCCGATGTCTTTTTTCCCCACGGGGTTCTGTTCCACAAAGATATATTCCTGTGGAAAGAAGAATATATATATTTATTTAACACATTAGATCTTCAAATCAATATCAATTTACATTGCTACTAGGTTGTTACATTGTTTCACTTACCCACTTCAGTTTGGACAGACTCCAAACCACAAACACAGATGTCCTCTATCTTGATTCTGCCTGTCTGCTTTTTTTTGACTTTATGAATTATCTATCTTGTATACTTACCGATCACGAATATTGGTGATTACGATTCCCGATGATACGATGGAATGGAGATTTCCACAACGTTCGTTGTCAATTTGTCTTGAGGCACCTAAAAGACAACAACTAATAAAGAAAAAAGGGAAAAAAAAGATCAAACGTGATGACGTAGGGATGACGTAAACAGAGGAAGACGGCGAGCGGGGACCTTTAAAAACCGCAAAGACACAGACGGGATACAGATTGAATTTTAAATTTCTCCTGAGGAAGCCGAGATCAAAATCTGCGAAACGCGTTGAGAAACTTTAATATAATTGAAATTTGGACTTCAAAAGGACTTGCTGATTTACCTTTACGAAGGACAAAAAAAAACAAATATTATTTTTACGGCACTATTTCGTTTCCTATTCTTAACACAGAAACTCCAAGACAAGAAAAAGTCTGGATTTTTGATGAGCGATCACTTTCAAGTACACTTGTGAGTGCAATTAATATCATAATTTTTAATTTTTGTTTGAATTTATTACACTATATTTGTTTTATTTTTTCCCCACATATCTATGTGCCCCGTTTTTTTGTCTATACTCCATTCTCCTTGAAGGACAGATGTTCTGCTGAGGTAATCTGCAGTAATGTTCTCCTTTCCATGAATGAACATGTCCGAAAAGGTGGGAGAGATGGAACCCACTTCCCGATCTTCTGAAGAAGAGCCCTGAATTGAAGACTGTGCCGTCTTGCTTCTTCAGGAAAGCCACCACCGTGCGATTGTCTGAAAGAACTCTCACTGCTTTTCCCTGTAACCTGGATTGCCAAGAAAGGAGCGCCTTCCAGACTGCCAGAAGTTCCAGCACATTGATATGAAGACAATGTTGGTCAAACCAAAAACCCCAACCGGATAAGATGGCGTCTGTAGACACTACTGTCCAAACGGACTCGGTTCAAACCAGACCTGAATTCAGTCTTTTCATCTGGAGCCACCATCTGAGGGAAAGACAAATGCTGGCTGGAATGGCAACCTACCTTGAGAGGGCTGGAATGGATCGATCCCATGTCCTCAGGATGAAACAATGTTGTGGACGCATATGAAGAAGAGCCCATGCCAGGGCAGGCATCGTAGACACCACCATTCCCAGAAGGCCCATGAGCAACCTCAGGCTGGAGAGACGTCTGGGAAAAAAGTAAACGGGAAAGGCTGGTGATATTCTGAATCTTGTCCCCTGGCAAAAAGATCTTTTGACAGCGAGTATCCAGGATAAACCCCAGGAAAGGAATCGTTCTGGTAGGAAGCAGACAGGATTTTTTAAAATTGACAATCCATCCCAAATCCTGAAGCAGGCAAACAGTCCTGTGAATCTGGTGGGATAGAAGATCTGGAGAGCTTGCTGCCAGACACTAATCATCTAAATAAGGGACCATCTTGATTCCTTCCTTGCTCAGGAAGGCAACAATCCCTGGCAGCAGTTTGGTGAAGATTCTTGGAGCTGAAGAAAGACCAAAAGGGAGAGCCTGGAACTGGAAATGAAGAGTCCATTTCGTAGATGGAATGGCCACACAAAGAAACTTCTGCGACTCCCCCCCCCCCCCCGATGGGAACTTGAAGATAGGCATCCTGAAAATCTAGAGTATCGAGAAAGTCTCCTCAGGAAAGAAGTTCTATGGTGGACGTGACAGACTCCATCATGATCTTCCTGTAAGCCACAAAACGGTTGAGAAACGTGAGATCTATAATGAGTCTGAAATCTCCTGATGATTTGGGAACAATGAAGAAGTGGGAGTAAACCCCTCTTCCTCTTTGGTCTGGAGGCACAGGGATCAACACTTGCTTTATCACGAACTCTTGAACAAGGTCCCGAAGTGCCATTCTCCTGGATCCGCAGGAGGCATAGAAAAAACGCTCTGGGGGAGAACTGACAAGCTCCAGACCCTACCCTCTGGAAATGATGCCCAGGGTCCAGGCGTCCAAACAAAAAAGAGTCCATTGGTGAAGAGAACTCTTCAGCCTACCCCCTATCAAAATGTTTCTGGCGTCATGCTTTCTTAGAAGAACCGTCCACCTGTTTAAAGGAGGAGGGTCTGCCTCTACCACGAAAAGACCGACATCTGGAGCCACAGGGCCTATCCCGAAATGTGGGCTGGGGTCTGGAATCCTGACCTCTAGATGCCCTAAACGGGTTGGGACGAAAACATGGCAGAGGTTTATGCAAGAAATACTTGGCACTAGTGGCTTCCTCCAACAAAACTTCTAACTCCTTCCCAAATAGTTCTTTCCCAGAGAACGGTATCCCACACAAATGGTGCTTGGAAGCTGAGTCTGCTGACTAAGATTTGAGCCATAAAGCCCTTCTGGAGACTTCGGATAAGGCAGAGGCCCTAGCAGCCATACGGACGGATTCCATAGCAGAATCACACAAGAACTCAGCCGTACTCTTCACATCTGAAATTCCTCCGGAGAACCTCTTCGTCTCCTGCACCCCTCATGATATCTTCCTCAATCTGCTCACCACGGACCCTGCGGCGATTAACCCTATCCCAGACCTGGCAGAGCCTCTCATATGCTACCGGGAGTGACAGGGGAAATCTAGTTCCCGTCCAGCCAAGGGACCTTTATATCTCCATCTAATAATGGTCCTTAACAAGAATAAGAATCCCTTACACTGCAGAACAATTGTAGCTCCAGCTCACAAAGGTCCATTACAATAACTAAAAACTATTTGATAAGCATATTTTCTTCTAACTATATATATGCAGTGTATTTGCTATGTTTATAAAGTGATTGCATGATATATACGTTATTTCACATTTTGTCCATAAGATAAAAAAACTTAACTGCTCAGCATCCATGTGTAGTGGATAAAGATGACATCAGACATACACACCAGGAAAGGCTCTGCCACACTGACACACACACCAGGACAGGCTCTGCCACACCAACACACAGTCACACACACTAAGACAGACACTGACACTCACATCCGGACCGGCTAAGCTACAAAAAAAAAAAAGTATTTTCCACACTGCTTTGTCGTTGACCCCCCCTTTTGTGTTTTTGCCCCCTTGTGTACTATGTGTGTATATGTCCCCAGCCTGCAATCCCTTTAGTATTGATTTATGAAAGGGGCCCAGCTGCCCCCTTGTGTATTGATGCTGCCAGCCCAGATAAAACGCTGTTCTGCAGTATGGGGGGTATAAATGTAACTGGTTCCCTTCCATGAGTCTATACATCCCCATACTGAAGGGCAGCATTTTATCTGGGCTGGTCAACAATATGTAAAAGTTATGCGTGTCCTGAAAAACATGGCCGATGTGGTCACCCTAATGCCCCCGCACCCTTGTGTATTGCCCTAAGCTAGCCCCCCATTATATATTTAGCATACCACCCAGCCCCCCATTAAGTATTGATTTATATGATGCCCCCCGCCAGCACATGCTTGGGAATTAATGCCCCCTCATTATCATCTCAGCCCTGGCACCCAGATTGCATCCACAGGACCTGGCCACAGAGTGGAAGCTTGCCATCTTTGCCCACAAACCGCATGCATGTGGCATCCTAGCCTTAAACAGCCTCCCTGTGCCATGCCCCCCCACTTACACATCCATACTATCACAGATATATTCATTAATTATTAATTCACAAATATCAGGTAGGGGCCTGGAGCTGCAGCTCCATCAGCCCCTACGTTAATCTGGCCCTGTTTGATGTGATAAATTGGAGTGACCAGGTTCAAAGTCCAAATAGGATATAAGCAGACTGACCAAATTGAGAGAGGAAAAAAAAGCGCCACAACCAGAACCTACGCGTCGGTGGCATCACTGTACTCCGGGGGATGTCGTTGAATACGTATCGTGTGTTTGACCAGAAGCTACACATTTATAACTCAAGTACAATTTGTGTGAAAAAACACAGCACAAATTACCACCCCAAACTTTGGCAAAGGTTAGTGTAACGGGTTCACCAAGAGAGCTGTAGTAACTCCCAGAGATCACCCACATTTATCCTCCTGTCGTCCCCGGAATAACTTCCAGCACCAGTCAGCATGCGCACCTTGGAACCCTGCTATGTGTACCCAATAAGTAGACACAACTACCTTGAACTGAGTACAGCAGGAATGAACAGTTTATTGACATAGACTGATATATCCACAGAACAGCATTAACATAAATTAACAGATACATGCATACAACCCAGCCTTTAATCCCCAGGCAGCAATCCTATTGATGGGAGTAATTAAACAATGGAGTTCCTGCCTGTGCTATCTTTGTTTGGTAGCCGGGCTGGAGTCATCTCTGACTACCTTGGGCCCCTGTATGACAGCTCATTCTGTCAAAGTTAGTGGTACAAATCATAAAGAGAAATGGTTAAAATACCAGCACTTGAAATACCTTGGGCCGTCTAGTTTTCAGAATTATATGGTTTGATGGTGTAAATTGAATTGTCCAGCTTCAAAGACATGGGGGCAGAAGGACCAGATGTCAAAATTCCAAGTTGAAAACCTGAATTGTGCATGTGCCAATTGTGGCCTTTTAGCCCTGAAAAAACCTACAACACCCAATATGGGCAATATCACTGTACTCAGGAGATGTTGCTAAACACATATTGGGGTGTTTGGCAGTGAAATATACCAGCAACTGTAAATGTATACCCAGTAGCGTACCTAGCGGGGGGGCGGTCCGCACCGGGTGCCGCTCATCACGGGGGTGCCGATTTGCAGGCACCCCTCCAGAGACGGACAGTAATGTCCGCCGCTGGAGGAGCAGGCTCGCAAGGGAGCGGTATCGAAGGTCTTTAACAGACCTCCGATACCGCTCCCTTGCGATCCGGGCGGCAACAGCTGCTGTGTGCCGGGATTTGTTGTCAGATCCCGGCGCACAGCACGGAAGCCGCGCCCACCGCTGTCCGTGCCCTCTGACCCGGAAGAAGACAGAGAAGACAGAAGAACTGAAGAAGAGGAGCGAAGAAGAGGAAAAGAAGCTGAAAGAAGAAAGGAAAGGTAGGAAAGCATTAAGTGAGAGTGGATTGGTATGTGTGTGGATTAGTATATATGTGTGGATTAGTATATATGTGTGGTTTGGTATATGTGTGGTTTGGTATATGTGCGGATTAGTATATATGTGTGGTTTGGTATATGTGTGGTTTGGTATATGTGTGGATTACTATATATGTGTGGTTTGGTATATGTGTGGTTTGGTATATGTGTGGATTAGTATATATGTGTGGATTGGTATATGTGTGGATTGGTATATGTGTGGATTGGTATATGTGTGGATTAGTATATATGTGTGGTTTGGTATATGTGTGGATTAGTATATATGTGTGGTTTGGTATATGTGTGAATTAGTATATATGTGTGGATTAGTATATATGTGGATTAGTATATATGTGTGGATTGGTATATGTGTGGATGGTTATATGTGTGGATTGGTATATATGTGTGGATTGGTATACGTGTGGATTAGTGTATGTGTGTGGATTGGTATACGTGTGGATTGGTATATATGTGTGGATTGGTATGTCTGTGGATTGGTATATATGTGTGGATTGGTATGCGTGTGGGTTGGTATGCGTGTGGATTGGTTTATGTGTGGATTAGTATATATGTGTGGTTTGGTATATGTGTGGATTGGTATATATGTGTGGATTGGTATCTACGTGTGGATTGGTATACGTGTGGATTGGTATACATGTGGATTAGTGTATGTGTGTGGATTGGTATGTCTGTGGATTGGTATGTCTGTGGATTGGTATATATGTGTGGATTGGTATGCGTGTGGATTGGTATGCGTGTGGATTGGTATGCGTGTGGATTGGTATGCGTGTGGATTGGTATATGTGTGGATTGGTGTATGTGTGGATAAGTATACGTGTGGATTGGTGTGCGTGTGGGTTGGTATATGTGTGGATTAGTATATATGTGTGGATTGGTGTATGTGTGGATTGGTATACATGTATGGATTGGTAATTTTGTGGATTGGTATACGTGTGGATTGGTAAGTGTGTGAGAGTGACGGGTGTTATGCTGTACCATTTCCAATGAATTTTTCATTATATAATTATGCTCTAAAGTACATCATAACTCCCATCACTCTATACTGTTCCATACAGTGGCAGAGCTTGGAGGCAGAGGCCTTGCACCCCCACTGCAGGACTCCTGAAAGGTAAGTGAACTTCAAAGAGGGAGAGGGTAGATAGTTAGGAGGGGGTAGATAAGGAGAATGAGTGAGATGGGGGATAGGGGGTAGATAGGGCAGAAGGGAGTGAGAAGGGGTAGATAGGGCAATCATACTCCTATCATGCCAAGTCTGCGAGTATATCCTGGAATCTGGGTATGCCTGGGCATCATAGGAATGTGATTGCTGTTAACAAGAAAATATTGTTAATATACACAGGCTTTTATTTGCCCGGGTGCTCCAAAAATAGCCAGATATATGTTTCCAAAGAAAAAATGGGCACTCACAGGTCTTTGCCTTGAGAAAGGACCGGGGGTGGTCCGAAACGTTGGCCGTGCTAAACTAGTGTTTAATGCACTTTACTGCAAAGACCCGTGAGTGCCCATTTTTTTCTTTGGTTACATATATAAAATATATATAAAATAGCAAAATGCTACTTGTACTTATTGCTCTATAACTTGCAAAAAACACTGGGTATTTCTGAACTCAGGACAAATAGCATGTATTTGCTCGTCTTCTAATCGGGGTCGTCTTCTAATCAGAGAGGTCTGATTATGAGACTAAGATCCAGATCCCCCGCAGGGGACCTGGATCCTCCTGTCTCCCCACCCCATTTAACACCCCCCCCCACACGCACACACCGGTACCGGTGCTTCCTGCTGTATTGCCGGGGCAGCGGGTTGACGTCTACGCGATGTGCGTAGAGAACATCCGCTGCAGTCGGAAGGAGGTGTGGCTAGCAGCGGGGGTTGTCTGCGTCCGTCGCGCAGACCTTCCCCGAGTGTCAGAGATCAGAGTTCCCCGCACCGGTGCTGGGGGACTCTGATCTCTGACAGCCGGGGAAAGTATGCGCGACGGACGCAGACAAACCCCCACTGCAAACTCCACCTCCTTCCGGCTGCAGCGGAAGGAGACGTCAACCCGCTGCCCTGGCAATACAGCAGGAAGCATCGGTACCGGTAAGTAAGTGTGTGTGTGTGTTAAATGGGATTTCTGGAATGCCTTATACCCCTATATGCCACTCTGGCATTTAGGGGGTTAAAATGCATGTTATGGGGCATATAGGGAGGTATAAGGCAATATTCAGATTTTGGGGGTATAAGTTAATATTCAGATTTTGGGGGGTCGTCTTATAATTGAGCAAATACGGTATTTAGCAGGTTTTTGTCATTAGTTTTATAGATGACTAAAAAAAATTCAAATAAAACAGACTGCTTTTTTAAATTTTTCATCATATTTTATTATCTCCTTTTATAAGAAATTACATGATATCACAAAAATGGTATCTGAAGAAAGCAATAAATACCTCGTGTGGGTAGACTAATTGGGAGAGGAGAAAATCACAGCTGGGGTGCAGGTTGGCAAAGAGAAGAAAATATAAAAGAGGCATCTCAGTTTTTATTAAATATGAAATAGTTTACATGAATTAATATTTACTACTAAAATGCACACGCAGAGAGAGAGAGACACGCACACGCAGAGAGAGAGACACAGAAAGTGAGAGAGAGAGAGAGAGCCACACACACAGAGAGAGAGAGAGCCACACACACACACACAGAGAGAGACACACACACACAGAGAAAGAGAGAGACACACACACACACACACAGAGAGAGAGAGGGAGAGAGCCACACACACAGAGAGAGAGAGAGCCACACACACAGAGAGAGACACACACACACAGAGAAAGAGAGAGACACACACACACACACACACACAGAGAGAGGGAGAGAGCCACACACACAGAGAGAGAGAGAGAGCCACACACACAGAGAGAGAGAGCCACACACAGAGAGAGAGAGCCACACACAGAGAGAGAGAGAGCCACACACACAGAGAGAGCCACACACACAGAGAGAGCCACACACACAGAGAGAGCCACACACAGAGAGAGAGAGAGCCACACACACAGAGAGAGAGAGCCACACACACACAGAGAGAGCCACACACACAGAGAGAGAGAGCCACACACACACAGAGAGAGAGAGCCACACACACACAGAGAGAGAGCCACACACACACAGAGAGACACACAGAGAGAGAGAGACAGACACACACACACAGAGAGAGAGACAAAGAGAGACACACACACAGAGAGACATAGAGAGAGAGACACACACACACACACAGAGAGACACACAGAGAGAGAGAGAGACAAAGAGAGAGAGAGACACACAGAGAGAGACACAGAGAGAGACAAAGAGAGAGAGAGACACACAGAGAGAGACACAGAGAGAGACACAGAGAGAGAGAGAGAGACACTGAGTGGATATGAATGCATTCTCAGCTGAACAGTGATTTAAATCTCCAATTCTATGGCGATGCTCACAGACAGAGCTCTGCAAAAATCAAATAATACGGGATTTATCTTAAAGATTCAAGTTTTCTTCTGCCTCCAGAATGTTCTCCGTTTTCAGTAACTGCAAATACTGCAGCATTCTGTCAAAGCTTCATCCTCACATCCCACTTTACAATAGCTACACACAGTACAATCATCACAGCGCGCTTCCAATCATCTGCATTTCCTGTTTAGCAGCTTCCTGTCGTACTTTCTACAATGTGACCATGGGTAGGAACTAACTGTGCTCTTTCCTGTCAGCCAACCACCCGAGACGGGTCAATGGAGAAACCGGAAGTGCAGTTTTAACAGCATCCGTTCCCCGGTAGTAGTTTGACAGCTTTGTATTGAATAATACTTGTGAAGATGGCGCTTCGGCCAGGAGCTGGAGCCGGTGGTAGCGGCGGAGGCGGCAGGTGAGAGTCTTTAAGGCATTTGTTACTTTGATGTAGGTCGCGGTGTATGTTTTACCTGCTTTAACTTTAACAGTGTTTTGATGCTGAATGTAAAGATAGATTACATTATATGAGGCGGTAAATACATAAACATTGTTATCGATTTATTTTTACTAGTTTTTTGGAGGTTTGCAAAGCTTGTTATGAGGGTTTTATGTAAGAGAGGATACGTTGCTGAAGCATGGAATGCTGCTCGATGCGTTGGAATGTGGATGTAATGGAATATTGTGTCACTGAGGCTGGGCGCCGGTAATACTATATCGCACTCATTAATTATATAGTACAGGGTGTTACAGAGTAAAACGAATGCTCCCAAGTAGATCATGTAGAAAGTTGTTGCATTTACAGCAGTCTACATGTGTGCATTCCATGAACTGTTTTCTGGGCTCTTCATTTTATTCTGAAAAGCATGTAAGTAGCATGTGCTCTCATCATACAAACTATATGTAGAAATGTAGTTTTGCTCTAGGATTGTATTTTGTTTTGTGTAATAAAAAACTGCTTATTAGGCAAACTTGTTAAGCTTTTGGTGTTAAATTTCAATTTTATTTAATTTAGTAACAAATGGCCTCATATAAAAATGAGGTTTTTATTCGAGGTATTACACCTCGCTGGCAGTACTTGTGGAAGTAGTGAAGGAAAAGGCAGATTGACTAAAAAACACATGAATAAAGTACACTAATTGCTTACTAAAATGTTAAAAAGTGCTTATAAAATGTGAAGTAATGGACACATCTAGAGAGAATCTCCATTCGAGGTGAGAATCCAGAAATGAATACCGGTCGCCTTCATTGTTTATTTGCAGTTGATTTCTATGTGCAGCTTCCCCTTTAAATTTTTAGTCTTGGTTCCTTTGTGATGATTCTCTCACTGTGATGTCATAGAGTGGAGATGCTGTAAAGGCAGCATCCTGCTAACAGTAGTATACATTTAATGCAAGGTCGTGAAGCAGAAGGGAGATTGCAAACCCTGGCTTAACGGCTCGCAAACAAAATGTATCTATTTGGACTACTTTTTTGTTATTTAGCAATGGCAAAAGAAACATATGATATTGACTTACAAAACCTGAAAGCTGTGACCGTCCCCGACCGGCTTAAAGGTGTATCTGTCAAGATGGTTGTAGAATCTTCCCCGTGCAGCACTTCTTGTGGACTTGGTAACAAGAAAGAAAAGCGTTGCATTGTGGGACCATCAGGGAAGAGGGAGGACTGTGAAACCGTCAGCGTATCCTGTGTAGTGAGTTGGATTTGCGGCATGACGAGTTATACTCTGACCGTGGGACAGCCTTTTACTATGAACTGTCTGATTGTGCCTGCTGAAGGGCAATCAAATCAGGGGTTGAATTACTACTGGTACAACACCAAAGGTCAGGTAACAACCCAAGATGACCTATTTCGCCCACTCAGAATCAGGTACTTTAACATCACCTTTCCAGCCATCAAGGAGAGCGACGCCGGCTCATACCGTTGCGATGTGCAACACGCATTGGACTTTAAATTAATCAAGCGGGTTTACTATGCCGTCAAGGTGATCCCTCCTAGCCTGGTTAATCTGAACTACGGCAAATCTCTGATGCGTGAAAGTGAGCTGGAAGCAATGGCCGCACAAAAGCAGAAGTTAACCAAGGGCAACCTGTCGGAGAAAGTGAAGGCCATTTTGGAGTCGCACAATTTTATCATTTTTGGCGTCGGGGGTAGTGCTGCCGTCATTGTAGGTGGTGCATTTTGGGGATTTTTCTACCTAATTCGAAAACGCAGACGTAAAAGAAGAACGAATGACGTCGAAGATGGCGTCGACGACGATGATGACAGCGGCGACCATGATGACAGCGTCGACCATGATGACAGCGTCGACAGCGTCGACCATGATGACAGCGTCGACAGCGTCGACCATGATGACAGCGTCGACAGCGGCGACCATGATGACAGCGTCGACCATGATGACAGCGTCGACAGCGTCGACCATGATGACAGCGTCGACAGCGTCGACCATGATGACAGCGTCGACAGCGTCGACCATGATGACAGCGTCGACAGCGGCGACCATGATGACAGCGGCGACAGCGTCGACCATGATGACAGCGTCGACAGCGTCGACCATGATGACAGCGTCGACAGCGTCGACCATGATGACAGCGTCGACAGCGTCGACCATGATGACAGCGTCGACAGCGTCGACCATGATGACAGCCTCGACAGCGTCGACCATGATGATAGCCTCGACAGCGTCGACCATGATGACAGCCTCGACAGCGTTGACGATGATGACAGCCTCGACAGCGTCGACCATGATGACAACGTCGACTATTTGTGATCGGTTTGCCGTTTGGTGTTGAGGAGAAGCAGCCGCCGGCGTTGAGAAGCAGCCGCTGGCGACAATCATGCTGGTCTTCCAACATAACCCCCAGAGTCTGGCTGAAAGGAGGAGAAACGTCCGCAATCTTAACATCGATATAAGTTGACTGATAGCTGTGCTTACTGTCACACGAACTCTTATCATCAACTGCGGAAGATTGTTGTTAAATAAAACTTTTAGTGCATGCTCATTGTTTCATATTTGTACTTGATTTTTAACCTGAAGTAGTAGTAAATATTTTTTTAAATAAGCAAACAAGCATTAAAATAATACAATTATCACAGTTTTAAAAATGGGCTTAATTCTGTGGAAAACAAAATAACAGTAACTTATGGTATTCTCTAAAGAGGACAGTGTTGAGTGGAATGTCAACAAAGAATAATGCATATTAAAGGTACTTTTCCACACATCACTCCCATCTCCCAAAACAACTCAACAAATAAGGCTCTCTTCCCTTTACTGGCCATTACCGTGTTTTTTTTTTGTTAGACTTATTTAATAGGAGGGGCAGCTAAATACTGCTCAAACATAAATTGGTTCCAGTTCAACCCTTCTACCTAACCTTCCTACTCTTGATCCAAAAGTAGAAATATGGAACACTATATGTACAATTCGGTAAATATGATATGACTTGCACTTGACAGCTTGTCCCAAAAACAAATTTTATTAGCTTGGAAGCATTAAAGTTGTAGTTTAAACTCTTCCACTTATTAACTATTAATAACTATTAATTAACTATTAGGAAGTGCCAACACTGCCAGCTTTTCCTAGCCAGAAGGACTGAACTTACTGCATAATGCATAGTTGGATGTGTGAGGAGACTTTGAGAAAGATATTTTGGAACATAGAATTTTGTAGGTAAATCAGTGAGATTTCATATTTTCTTTGGGCTGTTAAAGGGATTTGTTCTCATTTGCAGATTATTCACACTGTTAAAGTTTCAGGAAATAATAAATCTTTGCTCGAATCTGAGTTGGTTGGAGGGGCTTGGGTTTTTTAAATAACAACATTAATTTGAGTCTCTATATGTTAAGTAAATAAATATTAGCACATCTGCCATATTCTTTAGCGTGAAAGCTGGATCACATAAAAATAACATTTTCAATGAAGCTTTTTTCCCTTTTTATGGCAACAACCTATCAGCGCCTGCTTTTAGCATATATGCATAGTTTAATATTATTTTGCAGTTAACTTTAGACCCTGTAGCTGCTGTTTTGGTTTGCAGAGAAAACCTTGGTGTAGGTTTATAGATATTCCATTCATGTATGTTCCAAACACATTTCTGTTATCTGAGGATCGCTGTGCTTTAAAGAATGTATTTTTTAAAAAAATGGTGGTCTGTGTCTTTCTTATGTAGTGTGGTAAATCAGAAGATGATGATTTTCAAGATGCCTCTAAATCTGGACCCATTGATATTTCCTTCTCCGATTTCTAGAGTGATATTTCAGTGAAACCAACCACTTCTCAAACTGGCATAAGGTGAGTGATATCTGTTCAATGTTTGCTGAATATACTACACATCTCTCTCTATTCTCTGTATGTGGTGAAATTAGATTTTTCACTGCTACACCTGGATAAGCATACATCTGTGCACCTGTGCAAGGGTGCAAATCATTGGGAATTATACTGAGGACCACAGATCTCCCAAAGCTCATGTGGGCACAAACAAGGACAACCGCTACTATCTGTGTGCCACTGCAAGCCTCGATACACTCCTTAACATAAAAACTCTGATGACATGAGACATGTGGAACAGTGCGCCCAATTGACAGCAACAAGCCACTCGACCCAAAATGTATTAGTTAATAAGCAGGTTATTGTAGGAGGATATTTAAAGTAGGCTGTCCATTCAAAGTTAAAAATAAAGTTTGTAATAATTTAGGGATTATTGCTGAAGATCAGCAATCTATATTTGATGACTACACTTGACAATTTAAGCTAAGCTGACATCTAATTACTATTAATCATATAGTTATCATTTAGTTCTATATATAGTTTTATAATTCATATGCTGATTTTGATTTTTTTAACTGT
Source organism: Spea bombifrons (assembly GCF_027358695.1). Lineage (NCBI taxonomy): Eukaryota > Metazoa > Chordata > Amphibia > Anura > Pelobatidae > Spea > Spea bombifrons. The sequence continues at coordinate 44,620,996 of NC_071088.1, forward strand.
TCTGCAGGCTTAACTTTATAAATTAGTTTATATACGTTTTAATTTTCTTGCTTTGGTTTTATTAAAAGAAAAAAAATAACTGCTGTAACATACTTGATTAGTTATTTCTTGTGAGAGTGTCATTTTCCTCGGCATCAATGAACTATATACATACGTCAGGTCTATGTATGAAATATAGTTTCAATTTTGTTTTGTTATTGCAGTTTGTGTTTGAATCTTCTCAACAACAGATCCCCTACAGCAGATGTAACCCTCGTGAGGACAAATGTATTAATGATGAGTGTAGTTTTTTATCGTAATAATGATAATATAGTGTAATAATTATTGAAATACTTTATGAGTATTTAGAAAAACATAATAATTTTAAAAGAATTGTAAAAAAGTAGACTGTCTATGTAAGTTTATTTTAACCCCTTAAAAATAGGGGTTTTTTTACACCACAGGACCAGACCAATGGTTCATGTTTTTACAAAGTTTCTCTGTCTCTCTTTCTCGATTAGTGCAGGCCACACACACTCAGAGTGGATGCCGCCAAATGCTGAAATGTGTTCTACATCAAACTGCCTGTCCTCTATTGCCCCGCTTACTATGGTGTTATAATAAGCAACATCAGCACGGTTGTAAAGCACACCGCCGCTGTACTCTGGAGAGCAGTGGAAACGTGTTCTCTGAAGTGACAAATCTGGATTTGGCAGATGCCAGGAGAACGCTGGTTATCAGAATGCATAGTATCTACGGTAAACATTTAGAGAGATTGCATTTTAGAAATGCTGGGTTTACTGGCACATTTTTATGCATTATTATTTCATACCTTGATTGGTTAGACAGTTATACCGTAGTAGTCGTCTTTGCAGTGACTTCACCGATCTACAACAACGTCACTGAGGAAAGGACAAAACCAGCTGGGTCTGTCTAGTCCAGAGGTGGCCAAACTGTGGCTTTTTAATATTAGTACGTTTAGATGGGAAGGTCTGGACAAAAAAATAAAAAATTGGCAACATGTTTTATATGATAAATAGTATTTTATAATTAATAAGGATATATATTTAGAATATTTAATGTTTTGTCTATTTTTCTGCACAGATTAATTTCTTATATGTATAATTAAAATAACATTATTTAGCAATATTGATAAAATGTGTTAAGGCAGCTGATGTTTATATGTGTGTGTATATATGTATGTACAGTATCTCACAAAAGTGATAACACCCCTCACATTTTTGTAAATATTTTATTATATTTTTTTTAATGTGACAACACTGAAGAAATGACACTCTGCTACAATGTAAAGTAGTGAGTGTACAGCCTGTATAACAGTGTAAATTTGCTGTCCCCTCAAAATAACTCAACACACAGCCATTAATGTCTAAACCTTGGCAACAAAAGTGAGTACACCCCTAAGTGGAAATGTCCAAATTAGGCCCAATTAGCCATTTCCCCTCACTGGTGTCATGTGACTCGTTAGTGTTACAAGGTCTCAGGTGTGAATGTAATAATATATATGCATTTTTAAACGAACACGCAAGGCCTTTGATGAAGCCTGATTGGCAAGCCAAACACTGAAATTCATTCCTTCCGTTGGCGCGAGGTTAAACAAGGAATTTGGAACAATTGTAATATTGATTTGTTTAAGCTGTATATGTGAGTCTTCAGAAGGTGTTCTCACCACTCTGCTCTGTAAGCATTGACTTTTACTTTTGTTTGGAAGAATAAATATATCGTCTTAACGGATGTGCCTCAAATCTTTTACCAGTTTCAACCTTTGCGCTGCAAGATTGAACCCTTTCTTTGCATATTCTGGAAAACCCAACCCTAGACGAATTAAATGTCATAATCTTTCCTCTTTTGTCATTGGAAGAATATTAAATTTGGGCAATAAATTGTGTTGTTTGGGTACACCGGGATGTTCTGTGGTTCCAGTAAGAATGTGAAATAAATAGCAATAAGCTGAAATACTGAAAACATTTGTTTACATGAACAATTGTTTATTTTGTTGAACTGGACCCTGTCAACCACTTAATATAATTATGACACATTATACACACAGCGAGCGTACATATATATGGAAATAATTATACCATTATGTTTTGTCGTTGCCTCTTTGTTGGTGTTGTAGCTGTCTGGGTGCTGTACACACCTGTGTGCTAAGCCAGACTTCCTTCTACTTTGTCTCGGAAAGCATTCTGTGTGTAGTAATAATAAAGGGAAGTGTCAATGTTTAAAAATGGTTTCATGTAGGGCTGCAACAACTAATCAATAAAATCGATAATAATCGATAATGAAATTCGTTGCCTACGAATTTCCTTATCGATTAGTTGAATCGATTATTATCGATTATAAAATGAGGGATTTTTCAGAGCAAACGCTCTGAAAAATCCCCCTCATTATATAATCCGTTTTACTGACTCACCGTCTCACAGCAGCAGCTCCTACTTACTCCCCCTCCCTGTAATCACTATGACAACTGGCCCCGCCCCTTCCTTCTCCAGGCCAGAACCACATGGCTGTGACACTCATCTAACTGTAAGTATATATATATATATATATATATATATGTTAATATTTGGGCTACTGAAAGTTAGGGGAGGTGGGGGTTAATTTAGGGGCAGTTATGGTTAATGGGGTGTTTAGGGGCAGCTATGGTTAATGGGGTGTTTAGGGTTAATTTAGGGGCAGTTGTGGTTAATGGGGTGTTTGGGGTTAATTTAGGAACAGCTGTGGTTAATGGGGTGTTTGGGGTTAATTTGAGCCAGTTGTGGTTAATGGGGAGTTTAGGGTTAATTTAGGGGATGCTGTGGTTGATGGGGTCTTTAGGGTTAATTTAGGGGATGCTGTGGTTAATGGGGAGTTTAGGGTTAATTTAGGGTAGCTTTGATGGGGTATTTAGAGTTAATTTAAGGGTAGTTATGGTTAATGGGGTGTTTAGGGTTAATTTAATGAGAACTGAGGGTTAATTTAATAAAGTTAACTTAAGGTGCAGTTAGAGATAAAGGGGGGGCAAACTAAGGGGAATCTAAATCCTGGGGGCAGTGAAGTGACATATCTGGGGGTAAAAGGCATATGTGGGGAGGGCAGTGTGGCATGTCTGGGGAGGACGGAGTGATGTATCAGGGTGTATAAAGCGTATCAGGCACAGTGGCATGTCTGGGGGTAGAGTGAAGTGGCATATGTGAGGAGGGCAGGGTGGCATGTCTGGGAAGGATGGAGTGGTCTATCGGGGTATAAGGCGTATCAGGCACAGAGGCATATGGGGGGTAGAGGGGAGTGGCAGATGTGGGAGGTGGCGTGGGAGGTGGCGTGGCATATGTGGGAGGCAGCATGGAGTGCTGTGGTAGGCAGCGTGGCATATGTGGGAGGCAGCGTGGCATGTCTGGGAGGCAGGGTGGCAAGCCTGGGCTCAAATGTGCATAAATTGGGGGGGGGGGCTAGTTGGGAAATAAAGACAAGAAATGCATTTTATCAAAGTTTTTTTTATTCTGCTGTTTGTATTTAACATCATTTGTTTATTAAATTATTTTAAATAAATGAAAAATTTACATTAATATTTTTTATCCGATTAATCGAAAAAATAATCGGCCAACTAATCGATTATGAAAATAATCGTTAGTTGCAGCCCTAGTTTCATGTATTTTCTCGACGGTTAACTAGCTCAGTTACCCACTACAAACTCACACTTTTCAACAACAATTCTTTTATGTAGGTGTGTTTTTATAGACTATAAGTTAAACCATGATTAGCAAAAAAATCAAGCAGGTAACCTTTTATAAATGGACAGAACACACACACACAATCTTTGTGCAAAAGGTTACATTGCACACACTTGTAGTTCTCTCTGAACTTACTATGCTAACCCTTTCAGTGTCAACCTTGTATGTGATCCATGGATAGTAATGTGGAACCCACGTACCAACAATAATCTCATGCTATGTGCTACTGGAGGGTCCCCTCCACAATCGTTGGAAAGGTAAAATAAAACCAAAAGCTGTTGCATGCTGCCGACTTACTTACTGTGAGATCAGGTGGCCATTATAGTTGAAAAAAATTTGGTGTGCTAACTTTTACTTAGCACTTTCCTGGGCAATCTTTGAAGGGTTGCTCCTGTGGGTGTGGTTTCATAATGTAGGAGAAAAAAAAACATGTGAATATAAAGAAGAGCAAGGAGGAATGAGGAGAGGTGGAAGAATGAAATGGACACAGAAAAAAGACAGGTAAGTTACATCTGTACACTTACTCTAACAGAGACACTTATACTAACAATGACTCTCGCACATCTACCCAACACTGACACACCACAAACATAGACATACTTACACAGAAACACGCAAGCACCTTTACACTCACATTAACATACACACAAACACATTCAGTCATGGACACACACATGCACTCACACCCACTTACAGCAACATTCATAGGCACACAAGGCATACGCCCGGATACTAACATCAAGAGATGCCTTGCTTACTCCACAGGGTCACAGAATTGTTGTAAAAGGCATGTGTTGTTGTTAATTCAAAATTAAAGTACTTTACTTAAAGGGTATAAAGAAGGTACTTAATGTGTATTCTGGTTTCCTGATATAGTCCAATGCATGTCTAATTTTGGGCTGGATTAACGTAGGGGCTGATGAAGCTGCAACTCCACACGACCACCAGAGCCGTCTTTAACTTAGCGAAAAGCCTGCAGCAACCAGGGACGCTGGGGTCGCAACAGAGACTGGGACTGCCACTCCAGGCAGCTTCCTGTTGGCTGCCATTGCCATGAGGTCGATCTGTGAAGTACCTCAGTCTCTTGTGACCTGCAGAAATATTGCAGTGCTCAGGCTCCATTCTCCTGAACACTGATACGATAATTACTCAATCAATTAACGAGAATTGTTTAACCACAGAACAGATTGATATCAGTAACACTGATACAATAATTAATCAATTAACGAGGCTACAATTAATAGTTTGTCTATCCATCTCTTTCCGATGTCTTTTTTCCCCACGGGGTTCTGTTCCACAAAGATATATTCCTGTGGAAAGAAGAATATATATATTTATTTAACACATTAGATCTTCAAATCAATATCAATTTACATTGCTACTAGGTTGTTACATTGTTTCACTTACCCACTTCAGTTTGGACAGACTCCAAACCACAAACACAGATGTCTTCTATCTTGATTCTGCCTGTCTGCTTTTTTTTGACTTTATGAATTATCTATCTTGTATACTTACCGATCACGAATATTGGTGATTACGATTCCCGATGATACGATGGAATGGAGATTTCCACAACGTTCGTTGTCAATTTGTCTTGAGGCACCTAAAAGACAACAACTAATAAAGAAAAAAGGGAAAAAAAAGATCAAACGTGATGACGTAGGGATGACGTAAACAGAGGAAGACGGCGAGCGGGGACCTTTAAAAACCGCAAAGACACAGACGGGATACAGATTGAATTTTAAATTTCTCCTGAGGAAGCCGAGATCAAAATCTGCGAAACGCGTTGAGAAACTTTAATATAATTGAAATTTGGACTTCAAAAGGACTTGCTGATTTACCTTTACGAAGGACAAAAAAAAACAAATATTATTTTTACGGCACTATTTCGTTTCCTATTCTTAACACAGAAACTCCAAGACAAGAAAAAGTCTGGATTTTTGATGAGCGATCACTTTCAAGTACACTTGTGAGTGCAATTAATATCATAATTTTTAATTTTTGTTTGAATTTATTACACTATATTTGTTTTATTTTTTCCCCACATATCTATGTGCCCCGTTTTTTTGTCTATACTCCATTCTCCTTGAAGGACAGATGTTCTGCTGAGGTAATCTGCAGTAATGTTCTCCTTTCCATGAATGAACATGTCCGAAAAGGTGGGAGAGATGGAACCCACTTCCCGATCTTCTGAAGAAGAGCCCTGAATTGAAGACTGTGCCGTCTTGCTTCTTCAGGAAAGCCACCACCGTGCGATTGTCTGAAAGAACTCTCACTGCTTTTCCCTGTAACCTGGATTGCCAAGAAAGGAGCGCCTTCCAGACTGCCAGAAGTTCCAGCACATTGATATGAAGACAATGTTGGTCAAACCAAAAACCCCAACCGGATAAGATGGCGTCTGTAGACACTACTGTCCAAACGGACTCGGTTCAAACCAGACCTGAATTCAGTCTTTTCATCTGGAGCCACCATCTGAGGGAAAGACAAATGCTGGCTGGAATGGCAACCTACCTTGAGAGGGCTGGAATGGATCGATCCCATGTCCTCAGGATGAAACAATGTTGTGGACGCATATGAAGAAGAGCCCATGCCAGGGCAGGCATCGTAGACACCACCATTCCCAGAAGGCCCATGAGCAACCTCAGGCTGGAGAGACGTCTGGGAAAAAAGTAAACGGGAAAGGCTGGTGATATTCTGAATCTTGTCCCCTGGCAAAAAGATCTTTTGACAGCGAGTATCCAGGATAAACCCCAGGAAAGGAATCGTTCTGGTAGGAAGCAGACAGGATTTTTTAAAATTGACAATCCATCCCAAATCCTGAAGCAGGCAAACAGTCCTGTGAATCTGGTGGGAGAGAAGATCTGGAGAGCTTGCTGCCAGACACTAATCATCTAAATAAGGGACCATCTTGATTCCTTCCTTGCTCAGGAAGGCAACAATCCCTGGCAGCAGTTTGGTGAAGATTCTTGGAGCTGAAGAAAGACCAAAAGGGAGAGCCTGGAACTGGAAATGAAGAGTCCATTTCGTAGATGGAATGGCCACACAAAGAAACTTCTGCGACTCCCCCCCCCCCGATGGGAACTTGAAGATAGGCATCCTGAAAATCTAGAGTATCGAGAAAGTCTCCTCAGGAAAGAAGTTCTATGGTGGACGTGACAGACTCCATCATGATCTTCCTGTAAGCCACAAAACGGTTGAGAAACGTGAGATCTATAATGAGTCTGAAATCTCCTGATGATTTGGGAACAATGAAGAAGTGGGAGTAAACCCCTCTTCCTCTTTGGTCTGGAGGCACAGGGATCAACACTTGCTTTATCACGAACTCTTGAACAAGGTCCCGAAGTGCCATTCTCCTGGATCCGCAGGAGGCATAGAAAAAACGCTCTGGGGGAGAACTGACAAGCTCCAGACCCTACCCTCTGGAAATGATGCCCAGGGTCCAGGCGTCCAAACAAAAAAGAGTCCATTGGTGAAGAGAACTCTTCAGCCTACCCCCTATCAAAATGTTTCTGGCGTCATGCTTTCTTAGAAGAACCGTCCACCTGTTTAAAGGAGGAGGGTCTGCCTCTACCACGAAAAGACCGACATCTGGAGCCACAGGGCCTATCCCGAAATGTGGGCTGGGGTCTGGAATCCTGACCTCTAGATGCCCTAAACGGGTTGGGACGAAAACATGGCAGAGGTTTATGCAAGAAATACTTGGCACTAGTGGCTTCCTCCAACAAAACTTCTAACTCCTTCCCAAATAGTTCTTTCCCAGAGAACGGTATCCCACACAAATGGTGCTTGGAGGCTGAGTCTGCTGACTAAGATTTGAGCCATAAAGCCCTTCTGGAGACTTCGGATAAGGCAGAGGCCCTAGCAGCCATACGGACGGATTCCATAGCAGAATCACACAAGAACTCAGCCGTACTCTTCACATCTGAAATTCCTCCGGAGAACCTCTTCGTCTCCTGCACCCCTCATGATATCTTCCTCAATCTGCTCACCACGGACCCTGCGGCGATTAACCCTATCCCAGACCTGGCAGAGCCTCTCATATGCTACCGGGAGTGACAGGGGAAATCTAGTTCCCGTCCAGCCAAGGGACCTTTATATCTCCATCTAATAATGGTCCTTAACAAGAATAAGAATCCCTTACACTGCAGAACAATTGTAGCTCCAGCTCACAAAGGTCCATTACAATAACTAAAAACTATTTGATAAGCATATTTTCTTCTAACTATATATATGCAGTGTATTTGCTATGTTTATAAAGTGATTGCATGATATATACGTTATTTCACATTTTGTCCATAAGATAAAAAAACTTAACTGCTCAGCATCCATGTGTAGTGGATAAAGATGACATCAGACATACACACCAGGAAAGGCTCTGCCACACTGACACACACACCAGGACAGGCTCTGCCACACCAACACACAGTCACACACACTAAGACAGACACTGACACTCACATCCGGACCGGCTAAGCTACAAAAAAAAAAAAGTATTTTCCACACTGCTTTGTCGTTGACCCCCCCTTTTGTGTTTTTGCCCCCTTGTGTACTATGTGTGTATATGTCCCCAGCCTGCAATCCCTTTAGTATTGATTTATGAAAGGGGCCCAGCTGCCCCCTTGTGTATTGATGCTGCCAGCCCAGAAAAAACGCTGTTCTGCAGTATGGGGGGTATAAATGTAACTGGTTCCCTTCCATGAGTCTATACATCCCCATACTGAAGGGCAGCATTTTATCTGGGCTGGTCAACAATATGTAAAAGTTATGCGTGTCCTGAAAAACATGGCCGATGTGGTCACCCTAATGCCCCCGCACCCTTGTGTATTGCCCTAAGCTAGCCCCCCATTATATATTTAGCATACCACCCAGCCCCCCATTAAGTATTGATTTATATGATGCCCCCCGCCAGCACATGCTTGGGAATTAATGCCCCCTCATTATCATCTCAGCCCTGGCACCCAGATTGCATCCACAGGACCTGGCCACAGAGTGGAAGCTTGCCATCTTTGCCCACAAACCGCATGCATGTGGCATCCTAGCCTTAAACAGCCTCCCTGTGCCATGCCCCCCCACTTACACATCCATACTATCACAGATATATTCATTAATTATTAATTCACAAATATCAGGTAGGGGCCTGGAGCTGCAGCTCCATCAGCCCCTACGTTAATCTGGCCCTGTTTGATGTGATAAATTGGAGTGACCAGGTTCAAAGTCCAAATAGGATATAAGCAGACTGACCAAATTGAGAGAGGAAAAAAAAGCGCCACAACCAGAACCTACGCGTCGGTGGCATCACTGTACTCCGGGGGATGTCGTTGAATACGTATCGTGTGTTTGACCAGAAGCTACACATTTATAACTCAAGTACAATTTGTGTGAAAAAACACAGCACAAATTACCACCCCAAACTTTGGCAAAGGTTAGTGTAACGGGTTCACCAAGAGAGCTGTAGTAACTCCCAGAGATCACCCACATTTATCCTCCTGTCGTCCCCGGAATAACTTCCAGCACCAGTCAGCATGCGCACCTTGGAACCCTGCTATGTGTACCCAATAAGTAGACACAACTACCTTGAACTGAGTACAGCAGGAATGAACAGTTTATTGACATAGACTGATATATCCACAGAACAGCATTAACATAAATTAACAGATACATGCATACAACCCAGCCTTTAATCCCCAGGCAGCAATCCTATTGATGGGAGTAATTAAACAATGGAGTTCCTGCCTGTGCTATCTTTGTTTGGTAGCCGGGCTGGAGTCATCTCTGACTACCTTGGGCCCCTGTATGACAGCTCATTCTGTCAAAGTTAGTGGTACAAATCATAAAGAGAAATGGTTAAAATACCAGCACTTGAAATACCTTGGGCCGTCTAGTTTTCAGAATTATATGGTTTGATGGTGTAAATTGAATTGTCCAGCTTCAAAGACATGGGGGCAGAAGGACCAGATGTCAAAATTCCAAGTTGAAAACCTGAATTGTGCATGTGCCAATTGTGGCCTTTTAGCCCTGAAAAAACCTACAACACCCAATATGGGCAATATCACTGTACTCAGGAGATGTTGCTAAACACATATTGGGGTGTTTGGCAGTGAAATATACCAGCAACTGTAAATGTATACCCAGTAGCGTACCTAGCGGGGGGGCGGTCCGCACCGGGTGCCGCTCATCACGGGGGTGCCGATTTGCAGGCACCCCTCCAGAGACGGACAGTAATGTCCGCCGCTGGAGGAGCAGGCTCGCAAGGGAGCGGTATCGAAGGTCTTTAACAGACCTCCGATACCGCTCCCTTGCGATCCGGGCGGCAACAGCTGCTGTGCGCCGGGATTTGTTGTCAGATCCCGGCGCACAGCACGGAAGCCGCGCCCACCGCTGTCCGTGCCCTCTGACCCGGAAGAAGACAGAGAAGACAGAAGAACTGAAGAAGAGGAGCGAAGAAGAGGAAAAGAAGCTGAAAGAAGAAAGGAAAGGTAGGAAAGCATTAAGTGAGAGTGGATTGGTATGTGTGTGGATTAGTATATATGTGTGGATTAGTATATATGTGTGGTTTGGTATATGTGTGGTTTGGTATATGTGCGGATTAGTATATATGTGTGGTTTGGTATATGTGTGGTTTGGTATATGTGTGGATTACTATATATGTGTGGTTTGGTATATGTGTGGATTAGTATATATGTGTGGATTGGTATATGTGTGGATTGGTATATGTGTGGATTGGTATATGTGTGGATTAGTATATATGTGTGGTTTGGTATATGTGTGGATTAGTATATATGTGTGGTTTGGTATATGTGTGAATTAGTATATATGTGTGGATTAGTATATATGTGGATTAGTATATATGTGTGGATTGGTATATGTGTGGATGGTTATATGTGTGGATTGGTATATATGTGTGGATTGGTATACGTGTGGATTAGTGTATGTGTGTGGATTGGTATACGTGTGGATTGGTATATATGTGTGGATTGGTATGTCTGTGGATTGGTATATATGTGTGGATTGGTATGCGTGTGGGTTGGTATGCGTGTGGATTGGTTTATGTGTGGATTAGTATATATGTGTGGTTTGGTATATGTGTGGTTTGGTATATGTGTGGATTGGTATATACGTGTGGATTGGTATCTACGTGTGGATTGGTATACGTGTGGATTGGTATACATGTGGATTAGTGTATGTGTGTGGATTGGTATGTCTGTGGATTGGTATGTCTGTGGATTGGTATATATGTGTGGATTGGTATGCGTGTGGATTGGTATGCGTGTGGATTGGTATGCGTGTGGATTGGTATGCGTGTGGATTGGTATGCGTGTGGATTGGTATATGTGTGGATTGGTGTATGTGTGGATAAGTATACGTGTGGATTGGTGTGCGTGTGGGTTGGTATATGTGTGGATTAGTATATATGTGTGGATTGGTGTATGTGTGGATTGGTATACATGTATGGATTGGTAATTTTGTGGATTGGTATACGTGTGGATTGGTAAGTGTGTGAGAGTGACGGGTGTTATGCTGTACCATTTCCAATGAATTTTTCATTATATAATTATGCTCTAAAGTACATCATAACTCCCATCACTCTATACTGTTCCATACAGTGGCAGAGCTGGGAGGCAGAGGACTTGCACCCCCACTGCAGGACTCCTGAAAGGTAAGTGAACTTCAAAGAGGGAGAGGGTAGATAGTTAGGAGGGGGTAGATAAGGAGAATGAGTGAGATGGGGGATAGGGGGTAGATAGGGCAGAAGGGAGTGAGAAGGGGTAGATAGGGCAATCATACTCCTATCATGCCAAGTCTGCGAGTATATCCTGGAATCTGGGTATGCCTGGGCATCATAGGAATGTGATTGCTGTTAACAAGAAAATATTGTTAATATACACAGGCTTTTATTTGCCCGGGTGCTCCAAAAATAGCCAGATATATGTTTCCAAAGAAAAAATGGGCACTCACAGGTCTTTGCCTTGAGAAAGGACCGGGGGTGGTCCGAAACGTTGGCCGTGCTGATTGAAATAAACTAGTGTTTAATGCACTTTACTCCAAAGACCCGTGAGTGCCCATTTTTTTCTTTGGTTACATATATAAAATATATATAAAATAGCAAAATGCTACTTGTACTTATTGCTCTATAACTTGCAAAAAACACTGGGTATTTCTGAACTCAGGACAAATAGCATGTATTTGCTCGTCTTCTAATCGGGGTCGTCTTCTAATCAGAGAGGTCTGATTATGAGACTAAGATCCAGATCCCCCGCAGGGGACCTGGATCCTCCTGTCTCCCCACCCCATTTAACACCCCCCCCCCACACGCACACACCGGTACCGGTGCTTCCTGCTGTATTGCCGGGGCAGCGGGTTGACGTCTACGCGATGTGCGTAGAGAACATCCGCTGCAGTCGGAAGGAGGTGTGGCTAGCAGCGGGGGTTGTCTGCGTCCGTCGCGCAGACCTTCCCCGAGTGTCAGAGATCAGAGTTCCCCGCACCGGTGCTGGGGGACTCTGATCTCTGACAGCCGGGGAAAGTATGCGCGACGGACGCAGACAAACCCCCACTGCAAACTCCACCTCCTTCCGGCTGCAGCGGAAGGAGACGTCAACCCGCTGCCCTGGCAATACAGCAGGAAGCATCGGTACCGGTAAGTAAGTGTGTGTGTGTGTTAAATGGGATTTCTGGAATGCCTTATACCCCTATATGCCACTCTGGCATTTAGGGGGTTAAAATGCATGTTATGGGGCATATAGGGAGGTATAAGGCAATATTCAGATTTTGGGGGTATAAGTTAATATTCAGATTTTGGGGGGTCGTCTTATAATTGAGCAAATACGGTATTTAGCAGGTTTTTGTCATTAGCTTTTATAGATGACTAAAAAAAATTCAAATAAAACAGACTGCTTTTTTAAATTTTTCATCATATTTTATTATCTCCTTTTATAAGAAATTACATGATATCACAAAAATGGTATCTGAAGAAAGCAATAAATACCTCGTGTGGGTAGACTAATTGGGAGAGGAGAAAATCACAGCTGGGGTGCAGGTTGGCAAAGAGAAGAAAATATAAAAGAGGCATCTCAGTTTTTATTAAATATGAAATAGTTTACATGAATTAATATTTACTACTAAAATGCACACGCAGAGAGAGAGAGACACGCACACGCAGAGAGAGAGACACAGAAAGTGAGAGAGAGAGAGAGAGCCACACACACAGAGAGAGAGAGAGCCACACACACACACACACAGAGAGAGACACACACACACAGAGAAAGAGAGAGACACACACACACACACACAGAGAGAGAGAGGGAGAGAGAGAGCCACACACACAGAGAGAGAGAGCCACACACACAGAGAGAGACACACACACACACAGAGAAAGAGAGAGACACACACACACACACACACACACAGAGAGAGGGAGAGAGCCACACACACAGAGAGAGAGAGAGAGCCACACACACAGAGAGAGAGAGCCACACACAGAGAGAGAGAGCCACACACAGAGAGAGAGAGAGCCACACACACAGAGAGAGCCACACACACAGAGAGAGAGAGCCACACACACAGAGAGAGAGAGCCACACACACAGAGAGAGAGCCACACACACAGAGAGAGAGAGCCACACACACACAGAGAGAGAGAGCCACACACACACAGAGAGAGAGCCACACACACACACAGAGAGACACACACACAGAGAGACACACAGAGAGAGAGAGACAGACACACACACACACACAGAGAGAGACACACAGAGAGAGAGAGACAAAGAGAGACACACACACAGAGAGACAGAGAGAGACACACACACACACAGAGAGACACACAGAGAGAGAGAGAGACAAAGAGAGAGAGAGACACACAGAGAGAGACACAGAGAGAGACACAGAGAGAGAGAGAGAGAGAGAGACACTGAGTGGATATGAATGCATTCTCAGCTGAACAGTGATTTAAATCTCCAATTCTATGGCGATGCTCACAGACAGAGCTCTGCAAAAATCAAATAATACGGGATTTATCTTAAAGATTCAAGTTTTCTTCTGCCTCCAGAATGTTCTCCGTTTTCAGTAACTGCAAAGACTGCAGCATTCTGTCAAAGCTTCATCCTCACATCCCACTTTACAATAGCTACACACAGTACAATCATCACAGCGCGCTTCCAATCATCTGCATTTCCTGTTTAGCAGCTTCCTGTCGTACTTTCTACAATGTGACCATGGGTAGGAACTAACTGTGCTCTTTCCTGTCAGCCAACCACCCGAGACGGGTCAATGGAGAAACCGGAAGTGCAGTTTTAACAGCATCCGTTCCCCGGTAGTAGTTTGACAGCTTTGTATTGAATAATACTTGTGAAGATGGCGCTTCGGCCAGGAGCTGGAGCCGGTGGTAGCGGCGGAGGCGGCAGGTGAGAGTCTTTAAGGCATTTGTTACTTTGATGTAGGTCGCGGTGTATGTTTTACCTGCTTTAACTTTAACAGTGTTTTGATGCTGAATGTAAAGATAGATTACATTATATGAGGCGGTAAATACATAAACATTGTTATCGATTTATTTTTACTAGTTTTTTGGAGGTTTGCAAAGCTTGTTATGAGGGTTTTATGTAAGAGAGGATACGTTGCTGAAGCATGGAATGCTGCTCGATGCGTTGGAATGTGGATGTAATGGAATATTGTGTCACTGAGGCTGGGCGCCGGTAATACTATATCGCACTCATTAATTATATAGTACAGGGTGTTACAGAGTAAAACGAATGCTCCCAAGTAGATCATGTAGAAAGTTGTTGCATTTACAGCAGTCTACATGTGTGCATTCCATGAACTGTTTTCTGGGCTCTTCATTTTATTCTGAAAAGCATGTAAGTAGCATGTGCTCTCATCATACAAACTATATGTAGAAATGTAGTTTTGCTCTAGGATTGTATTTTGTTTTGTGTAATAAAAAACTGCTTATTAGGCAAACTTGTTAAGCTTTTGGTGTTAAATTTCAATTTTATTTAATTTAGTAACAAATGGCCTCATATAAAAATGAGGTTTTTATTCGAGGTATTACACCTCGCTGGCAGTACTTGTGGAAGTAGTGAAGGAAAAGGCAGATTGACTAAAAAACACATGAATAAAGTACACTAATTGCTTACTAAAATGTTAAAAAGTGCTTATAAAATGTGAAGTAATGGACACATCTAGAGAGAATCTCCATTCGAGGTGAGAATCCAGAAATGAATACCGGTCGCCTTCATTGTTTATTTGCAGTTGATTTCTATGTGCAGCTTCCCCTTTAAATTTTTAGTCTTGGTTCCTTTGTGATGATTCTCTCACTGTGATGTCATAGAGTGGAGATGCTGTAAAGGCAGCATCCTGCTAACAGTAGTATACATTTAATGCAAGGTCGTGAAGCAGAAGGGAGATTGCAAACCCTGGCTTAACGGCTCGCAAACAAAATGTATCTATTTGGACTACTTTTTTGTTATTTAGCAATGGCAAAAGAAACATATGATATTGACTTACAAAACCTGAAAGCTGTGACCGTCCCCGACCGGCTTAAAGGTGTATCTGTCAAGATGGTTGTAGAATCTTCCCCGTGCAGCACTTCTTGTGGACTTGGTAACAAGAAAGAAAAGCGTTGCATTGTGGGACCATCAGGGAAGAGGGAGGACTGTGAAACCGTCAGCGTATCCTGTGTAGTGAGTTGGATTTGCGGCATGACGAGTTATACTCTGACCGTGGGACAGCCTTTTACTATGAACTGTCTGATTGTGCCTGCTGAAGGGCAATCAAATCAGGGGTTGAATTACTACTGGTACAACACCAAAGGTCAGGTAACAACCCAAGATGACCTATTTCGCCCACTCAGAATCAGGTACTTTAACATCACCTTTCCAGCCATCAAGGAGAGCGACGCCGGCTCATACCGTTGCGATGTGCAACACGCATTGGACTTTAAATTAATCAAGCGGGTTTACTATGCCGTCAAGGTGATCCCTCCTAGCCTGGTTAATCTGAACTACGGCAAATCTCTGATGCGTGAAAGTGAGCTGGAAGCAATGGCCGCACAAAAGCAGAAGTTAACCAAGGGCAACCTGTCGGAGAAAGTGAAGGCCATTTTGGAGTCGCACAATTTTATCATTTTTGGCGTCGGGGGTAGTGCTGCCGTCATTGTAGGTGGTGCATTTTGGGGATTTTTCTACCTAATTCGAAAACGCAGACGTAAAAGAAGAACGAATGACGTCGAAGATGGCGTCGACGACGATGATGACAGCGGCGACCATGATGACAGCGTCGACCATGATGACAGCGTCGACAGCGTCGACCATGATGACAGCGTCGACAGCGTCGACCATGATGACAGCGTCGACAGCGGCGACCATGATGACAGCGTCGACCATGATGACAGCGTCGACAGCGTCGACCATGATGACAGCGTCGACAGCGTATGATGACAGCGTCGACAGCGTCGACCATGATGACAGCGTCGACAGCGTCGACCATGATGACAGCGTCGACAGCGGCGACCATGATGACAGCGGCGACAGCGTCGACCATGATGACAGCGTCGACAGCGTCGACCATGATGACAGCGTCGACAGCGTCGACCATGATGACAGCGTCGACAGCGTCGACCATGATGACAGCGTCGACAGCGTCGACCATGATGACAGCCTCGACAGCGTCGACCATGATGATAGCCTCGACAGCGTCGACCATGATGACAGCCTCGACAGCGTTGACGATGATGACAGCCTCGACAGCGTCGACCATGATGACAACGTCGACTATTTGTGATCGGTTTGCCGTTTGGTGTTGAGGAGAAGCAGCCGCCGGCGTTGAGAAGCAGCCGCTGGCGACAATCATGCTGGTCTTCCAACATAACCCCCAGAGTCTGGCTGAAAGGAGGAGAAACGTCCGCAATCTTAACAT
Source organism: Spea bombifrons (assembly GCF_027358695.1). NCBI lineage: Eukaryota > Metazoa > Chordata > Amphibia > Anura > Pelobatidae > Spea > Spea bombifrons. The sequence goes on from NC_071088.1 coordinate 44,637,614, forward strand.
CGATATAAGTTGACTGATAGCTGTGCTTACTGTCACACGAACTCTTATCATCAACTGCGGAAGATTGTTGTTAAATAAAACTTTTAGTGCATGCTCATTGTTTCATATTTGTACTTGATTTTTAACCTGAAGTAGTAGTAAATATTTTTTTAAATAAGCAAACAAGCATTAAAATAATACAATTATCACAGTTTTAAAAATGGGCTTAATTCTGTGGAAAACAAAATAACAGTAACTTATGGTATTCTCTAAAGAGGACAGTGTTGAGTGGAATGTCAACAAAGAATAATGCATATTAAAGGTACTTTTCCACACATCACTCCCATCTCCCAAAACAACTCAACAAATAAGGCTCTCTTCCCTTTACTGGCCATTACCGTGTTTTTTTTTTGTTAGACTTATTTAATAGGAGGGGCAGCTAAATACTGCTCAAACATAAATTGGTTCCAGTTCAACCCTTCTACCTAACCTTCCTACTCTTGATCCAAAAGTAGAAATATGGAACACTATATGTACAATTCGGTAAATATGATATGACTTGCACTTGACAGCTTGTCCCAAAAACAAATTTTATTAGCTTGGAAGCATTAAAGTTGTAGTTTAAACTCTTCCACTTATTAACTATTAATAACTATTAATTAACTATTAGGAAGTGCCAACACTGCCAGCTTTTCCTAGCCAGAAGGACTGAACTTACTGCATAATGCATAGTTGGATGTGTGAGGAGACTTTGAGAAAGATATTTTGGAACATAGAATTTTGTAGGTAAATCAGTGAGATTTCATATTTTCTTTGGGCTGTTAAAGGGATTTGTTCTCATTTGCAGATTATTCACACTGTTAAAGTTTCAGGAAATAATAAATCTTTGCTCGAATCTGAGTTGGTTGGAGGGGCTTGGGTTTTTTAAATAACAACATTAATTTGAGTCTCTATATGTTAAGTAAATAAATATTAGCACATCTGCCATATTCTTTAGCGTGAAAGCTGGATCACATAAAAATAACATTTTCAATGAAGCTTTTTTCCCTTTTTATGGCAACAACCTATCAGCGCCTGCTTTTAGCATATATGCATAGTTTAATATTATTTTGCAGTTAACTTTAGACCCTGTAGCTGCTGTTTTGGTTTGCAGAGAAAACCTTGGTGTAGGTTTATAGATATTCCATTCATGTATGTTCCAAACACATTTCTGTTATCTGAGGATCGCTGTGCTTTAAAGAATGTATTTTTTAAAAAAATGGTGGTCTGTGTCTTTCTTATGTAGTGTGGTAAATCAGAAGATGATGATTTTCAAGATGCCTCTAAATCTGGACCCATTGATATTTCCTTCTCCGATTTCTAGAGTGATATTTCAGTGAAACCAACCACTTCTCAAACTGGCATAAGGTGAGTGATATCTGTTCAATGTTTGCTGAATATACTACACATCTCTCTCTATTCTCTGTATGTGGTGAAATTAGATTTTTCACTGCTACACCTGGATAAGCATACATCTGTGCACCTGTGCAAGGGTGCAAATCATTGGGAATTATACTGAGGACCACAGATCTCCCAAAGCTCATGTGGGCACAAACAAGGACAACCGCTACTATCTGTGTGCCACTGCAAGCCTCGATACACTCCTTAACATAAAAACTCTGATGACATGAGACATGTGGAACAGTGCGCCCAATTGACAGCAACAAGCCACTCGACCCAAAATGTATTAGTTAATAAGCAGGTTATTGTAGGAGGATATTTAAAGTAGGCTGTCCATTCAAAGTTAAAAATAAAGTTTGTAATAATTTAGGGATTATTGCTGAAGATCAGCAATCTATATTTGATGACTACACTTGACAATTTAAGCTAAGCTGACATCTAATTACTATTAATCATATAGTTATCATTTAGTTCTATATATAGTTTTATAATTCATATGCTGATTTTGATTTTTTTAACTGTTCTGCAGGCTTAACTTTATAAATTAGTTTATATACGTTTTAATTTTCTTGCTTTGGTTTTATTAAAAGAAAAAAAATAACTGCTGTAACATACTTGATTAGTTATTTCTTGTGAGAGTGTCATTTTCCTCGGCATCAATGAACTATATACATACGTCAGGTCTATGTATGAAATATAGTTTCAATTTTGTTTTGTTATTGCAGTTTGTGTTTGAATCTTCTCAACAACAGATCCCCTACAGCAGATGTAACCCTCGTGAGGACAAATGTATTAATGATGAGTGTAGTTTTTTATCGTAATAATGATAATATAGTGTAATAATTATTGAAATACTTTATGAGTATTTAGAAAAACATAATAATTTTAAAAGAATTGTAAAAAAGTAGACTGTCTATGTAAGTTTATTTTAACCCCTTAAAAATAGGGGTTTTTTTACACCACAGGACCAGACCAATGGTTCATGTTTTTACAAAGTTTCTCTGTCTCTCTTTCTCGATTAGTGCAGGCCACACACACTCAGAGTGGATGCCGCCAAATGCTGAAATGTGTTCTACATCAAACTGCCTGTCCTCTATTGCCCCGCTTACTATGGTGTTATAATAAGCAACATCAGCACGGTTGTAAAGCACACCGCCGCTGTACTCTGGAGAGCAGTGGAAACGTGTTCTCTGAAGTGACAAATCTGGATTTGGCAGATGCCAGGAGAACGCTGGTTATCAGAATGCATAGTATCTACGGTAAACATTTAGAGAGATTGCATTTTAGAAATGCTGGGTTTACTGGCACATTTTTATGCATTATTATTTCATACCTTGATTGGTTAGACAGTTATACCGTAGTAGTCGTCTTTGCAGTGACTTCACCGATCTACAACAACGTCACTGAGGAAAGGACAAAACCAGCTGGGTCTGTCTAGTCCAGAGGTGGCCAAACTGTGGCTTTTTAATATTAGTACGTTTAGATGGGAAGGTCTGGACAAAAAAATAAAAAATTGGCAACATGTTTTATATGATAAATAGTATTTTATAATTAATAAGGATATATATTTAGAATATTTAATGTTTTGTCTATTTTTCTGCACAGATTAATTTCTTATATGTATAATTAAAATAACATTATTTAGCAATATTGATAAAATGTGTTAAGGCAGCTGATGTTTATATGTGTGTGTATATATGTATGTACAGTATCTCACAAAAGTGATAACACCCCTCACATTTTTGTAAATATTTTATTATATTTTTTTTAATGTGACAACACTGAAGAAATGACACTCTGCTACAATGTAAAGTAGTGAGTGTACAGCCTGTATAACAGTGTAAATTTGCTGTCCCCTCAAAATAACTCAACACACAGCCATTAATGTCTAAACCTTGGCAACAAAAGTGAGTACACCCCTAAGTGGAAATGTCCAAATTAGGCCCAATTAGCCATTTCCCCTCACTGGTGTCATGTGACTCGTTAGTGTTACAAGGTCTCAGGTGTGAATGTAATAATATATATGCATTTTTAAACGAACACGCAAGGCCTTTGATGAAGCCTGATTGGCAAGCCAAACACTGAAATTCATTCCTTCCGTTGGCGCGAGGTTAAACAAGGAATTTGGAACAATTGTAATATTGATTTGTTTAAGCTGTATATGTGAGTCTTCAGAAGGTGTTCTCACCACTCTGCTCTGTAAGCATTGACTTTTACTTTTGTTTGGAAGAATAAATATATCGTCTTAACGGATGTGCCTCAAATCTTTTACCAGTTTCAACCTTTGCGCTGCAAGATTGAACCCTTTCTTTGCATATTCTGGAAAACCCAACCCTAGACGAATTAAATGTCATAATCTTTCCTCTTTTGTCATTGGAAGAATATTAAATTTGGGCAATAAATTGTGTTGTTTGGGTACACCGGGATGTTCTGTGGTTCCAGTAAGAATGTGAAATAAATAGCAATAAGCTGAAATACTGAAAACATTTGTTTACATGAACAATTGTTTATTTTGTTGAACTGGACCCTGTCAACCACTTAATATAATTATGACACATTATACACACAGCGAGCGTACATATATATGGAAATAATTATACCATTATGTTTTGTCGTTGCCTCTTTGTTGGTGTTGTAGCTGTCTGGGTGCTGTACACACCTGTGTGCTAAGCCAGACTTCCTTCTACTTTGTCTCGGAAAGCATTCTGTGTGTAGTAATAATAAAGGGAAGTGTCAATGTTTAAAAATGGTTTCATGTAGGGCTGCAACAACTAATCAATAAAATCGATAATAATCGATAATGAAATTCGTTGCCTACGAATTTCCTTATCGATTAGTTGAATCGATTATTATCGATTATAAAATGAGGGATTTTTCAGAGCAAACGCTCTGAAAAATCCCCCTCATTATATAATCCGTTTTACTGACTCACCGTCTCACAGCAGCAGCTCCTACTTACTCCCCCTCCCTGTAATCACTATGACAACTGGCCCCGCCCCTTCCTTCTCCAGGCCAGAACCACATGGCTGTGACACTCATCTAACTGTAAGTATATATATATATATATATATATATATGTTAATATTTGGGCTACTGAAAGTTAGGGGAGGTGGGGGTTAATTTAGGGGCAGTTATGGTTAATGGGGTGTTTAGGGGCAGCTATGGTTAATGGGGTGTTTAGGGTTAATTTAGGGGCAGTTGTGGTTAATGGGGTGTTTGGGGTTAATTTAGGAACAGCTGTGGTTAATGGGGTGTTTGGGGTTAATTTGAGCCAGTTGTGGTTAATGGGGAGTTTAGGGTTAATTTAGGGGATGCTGTGGTTGATGGGGTCTTTAGGGTTAATTTAGGGGATGCTGTGGTTAATGGGGAGTTTAGGGTTAATTTAGGGTAGCTTTGATGGGGTATTTAGAGTTAATTTAAGGGTAGTTATGGTTAATGGGGTGTTTAGGGTTAATTTAATGAGAACTGAGGGTTAATTTAATAAAGTTAACTTAAGGTGCAGTTAGAGATAAAGGGGGGGCAAACTAAGGGGAATCTAAATCCTGGGGGCAGTGAAGTGACATATCTGGGGGTAAAAGGCATATGTGGGGAGGGCAGTGTGGCATGTCTGGGGAGGACGGAGTGATGTATCAGGGTGTATAAAGCGTATCAGGCACAGTGGCATGTCTGGGGGTAGAGTGAAGTGGCATATGTGAGGAGGGCAGGGTGGCATGTCTGGGAAGGATGGAGTGGTCTATCGGGGTATAAGGCGTATCAGGCACAGAGGCATATGGGGGGTAGAGGGGAGTGGCAGATGTGGGAGGTGGCGTGGGAGGTGGCGTGGCATATGTGGGAGGCAGCATGGAGTGCTGTGGTAGGCAGCGTGGCATATGTGGGAGGCAGCGTGGCATGTCTGGGAGGCAGGGTGGCAAGCCTGGGCTCAAATGTGCATAAATTGGGGGGGGGGGCTAGTTGGGAAATAAAGACAAGAAATGCATTTTATCAAAGTTTTTTTTATTCTGCTGTTTGTATTTAACATCATTTGTTTATTAAATTATTTTAAATAAATGAAAAATTTACATTAATATTTTTTATCCGATTAATCGAAAAAATAATCGGCCAACTAATCGATTATGAAAATAATCGTTAGTTGCAGCCCTAGTTTCATGTATTTTCTCGACGGTTAACTAGCTCAGTTACCCACTACAAACTCACACTTTTCAACAACAATTCTTTTATGTAGGTGTGTTTTTATAGACTATAAGTTAAACCATGATTAGCAAAAAAATCAAGCAGGTAACCTTTTATAAATGGACAGAACACACACACACAATCTTTGTGCAAAAGGTTACATTGCACACACTTGTAGTTCTCTCTGAACTTACTATGCTAACCCTTTCAGTGTCAACCTTGTATGTGATCCATGGATAGTAATGTGGAACCCACGTACCAACAATAATCTCATGCTATGTGCTACTGGAGGGTCCCCTCCACAATCGTTGGAAAGGTAAAATAAAACCAAAAGCTGTTGCATGCTGCCGACTTACTTACTGTGAGATCAGGTGGCCATTATAGTTGAAAAAAATTTGGTGTGCTAACTTTTACTTAGCACTTTCCTGGGCAATCTTTGAAGGGTTGCTCCTGTGGGTGTGGTTTCATAATGTAGGAGAAAAAAAAACATGTGAATATAAAGAAGAGCAAGGAGGAATGAGGAGAGGTGGAAGAATGAAATGGACACAGAAAAAAGACAGGTAAGTTACATCTGTACACTTACTCTAACAGAGACACTTATACTAACAATGACTCTCGCACATCTACCCAACACTGACACACCACAAACATAGACATACTTACACAGAAACACGCAAGCACCTTTACACTCACATTAACATACACACAAACACATTCAGTCATGGACACACACATGCACTCACACCCACTTACAGCAACATTCATAGGCACACAAGGCATACGCCCGGATACTAACATCAAGAGATGCCTTGCTTACTCCACAGGGTCACAGAATTGTTGTAAAAGGCATGTGTTGTTGTTAATTCAAAATTAAAGTACTTTACTTAAAGGGTATAAAGAAGGTACTTAATGTGTATTCTGGTTTCCTGATATAGTCCAATGCATGTCTAATTTTGGGCTGGATTAACGTAGGGGCTGATGAAGCTGCAACTCCACACGACCACCAGAGCCGTCTTTAACTTAGCGAAAAGCCTGCAGCAACCAGGGACGCTGGGGTCGCAACAGAGACTGGGACTGCCACTCCAGGCAGCTTCCTGTTGGCTGCCATTGCCATGAGGTCGATCTGTGAAGTACCTCAGTCTCTTGTGACCTGCAGAAATATTGCAGTGCTCAGGCTCCATTCTCCTGAACACTGATACGATAATTACTCAATCAATTAACGAGAATTGTTTAACCACAGAACAGATTGATATCAGTAACACTGATACAATAATTAATCAATTAACGAGGCTACAATTAATAGTTTGTCTATCCATCTCTTTCCGATGTCTTTTTTCCCCACGGGGTTCTGTTCCACAAAGATATATTCCTGTGGAAAGAAGAATATATATATTTATTTAACACATTAGATCTTCAAATCAATATCAATTTACATTGCTACTAGGTTGTTACATTGTTTCACTTACCCACTTCAGTTTGGACAGACTCCAAACCACAAACACAGATGTCTTCTATCTTGATTCTGCCTGTCTGCTTTTTTTTGACTTTATGAATTATCTATCTTGTATACTTACCGATCACGAATATTGGTGATTACGATTCCCGATGATACGATGGAATGGAGATTTCCACAACGTTCGTTGTCAATTTGTCTTGAGGCACCTAAAAGACAACAACTAATAAAGAAAAAAGGGAAAAAAAAGATCAAACGTGATGACGTAGGGATGACGTAAACAGAGGAAGACGGCGAGCGGGGACCTTTAAAAACCGCAAAGACACAGACGGGATACAGATTGAATTTTAAATTTCTCCTGAGGAAGCCGAGATCAAAATCTGCGAAACGCGTTGAGAAACTTTAATATAATTGAAATTTGGACTTCAAAAGGACTTGCTGATTTACCTTTACGAAGGACAAAAAAAAACAAATATTATTTTTACGGCACTATTTCGTTTCCTATTCTTAACACAGAAACTCCAAGACAAGAAAAAGTCTGGATTTTTGATGAGCGATCACTTTCAAGTACACTTGTGAGTGCAATTAATATCATAATTTTTAATTTTTGTTTGAATTTATTACACTATATTTGTTTTATTTTTTCCCCACATATCTATGTGCCCCGTTTTTTTGTCTATACTCCATTCTCCTTGAAGGACAGATGTTCTGCTGAGGTAATCTGCAGTAATGTTCTCCTTTCCATGAATGAACATGTCCGAAAAGGTGGGAGAGATGGAACCCACTTCCCGATCTTCTGAAGAAGAGCCCTGAATTGAAGACTGTGCCGTCTTGCTTCTTCAGGAAAGCCACCACCGTGCGATTGTCTGAAAGAACTCTCACTGCTTTTCCCTGTAACCTGGATTGCCAAGAAAGGAGCGCCTTCCAGACTGCCAGAAGTTCCAGCACATTGATATGAAGACAATGTTGGTCAAACCAAAAACCCCAACCGGATAAGATGGCGTCTGTAGACACTACTGTCCAAACGGACTCGGTTCAAACCAGACCTGAATTCAGTCTTTTCATCTGGAGCCACCATCTGAGGGAAAGACAAATGCTGGCTGGAATGGCAACCTACCTTGAGAGGGCTGGAATGGATCGATCCCATGTCCTCAGGATGAAACAATGTTGTGGACGCATATGAAGAAGAGCCCATGCCAGGGCAGGCATCGTAGACACCACCATTCCCAGAAGGCCCATGAGCAACCTCAGGCTGGAGAGACGTCTGGGAAAAAAGTAAACGGGAAAGGCTGGTGATATTCTGAATCTTGTCCCCTGGCAAAAAGATCTTTTGACAGCGAGTATCCAGGATAAACCCCAGGAAAGGAATCGTTCTGGTAGGAAGCAGACAGGATTTTTTAAAATTGACAATCCATCCCAAATCCTGAAGCAGGCAAACAGTCCTGTGAATCTGGTGGGAGAGAAGATCTGGAGAGCTTGCTGCCAGACACTAATCATCTAAATAAGGGACCATCTTGATTCCTTCCTTGCTCAGGAAGGCAACAATCCCTGGCAGCAGTTTGGTGAAGATTCTTGGAGCTGAAGAAAGACCAAAAGGGAGAGCCTGGAACTGGAAATGAAGAGTCCATTTCGTAGATGGAATGGCCACACAAAGAAACTTCTGCGACTCCCCCCCCCCCGATGGGAACTTGAAGATAGGCATCCTGAAAATCTAGAGTATCGAGAAAGTCTCCTCAGGAAAGAAGTTCTATGGTGGACGTGACAGACTCCATCATGATCTTCCTGTAAGCCACAAAACGGTTGAGAAACGTGAGATCTATAATGAGTCTGAAATCTCCTGATGATTTGGGAACAATGAAGAAGTGGGAGTAAACCCCTCTTCCTCTTTGGTCTGGAGGCACAGGGATCAACACTTGCTTTATCACGAACTCTTGAACAAGGTCCCGAAGTGCCATTCTCCTGGATCCGCAGGAGGCATAGAAAAAACGCTCTGGGGGAGAACTGACAAGCTCCAGACCCTACCCTCTGGAAATGATGCCCAGGGTCCAGGCGTCCAAACAAAAAAGAGTCCATTGGTGAAGAGAACTCTTCAGCCTACCCCCTATCAAAATGTTTCTGGCGTCATGCTTTCTTAGAAGAACCGTCCACCTGTTTAAAGGAGGAGGGTCTGCCTCTACCACGAAAAGACCGACATCTGGAGCCACAGGGCCTATCCCGAAATGTGGGCTGGGGTCTGGAATCCTGACCTCTAGATGCCCTAAACGGGTTGGGACGAAAACATGGCAGAGGTTTATGCAAGAAATACTTGGCACTAGTGGCTTCCTCCAACAAAACTTCTAACTCCTTCCCAAATAGTTCTTTCCCAGAGAACGGTATCCCACACAAATGGTGCTTGGAGGCTGAGTCTGCTGACTAAGATTTGAGCCATAAAGCCCTTCTGGAGACTTCGGATAAGGCAGAGGCCCTAGCAGCCATACGGACGGATTCCATAGCAGAATCACACAAGAACTCAGCCGTACTCTTCACATCTGAAATTCCTCCGGAGAACCTCTTCGTCTCCTGCACCCCTCATGATATCTTCCTCAATCTGCTCACCACGGACCCTGCGGCGATTAACCCTATCCCAGACCTGGCAGAGCCTCTCATATGCTACCGGGAGTGACAGGGGAAATCTAGTTCCCGTCCAGCCAAGGGACCTTTATATCTCCATCTAATAATGGTCCTTAACAAGAATAAGAATCCCTTACACTGCAGAACAATTGTAGCTCCAGCTCACAAAGGTCCATTACAATAACTAAAAACTATTTGATAAGCATATTTTCTTCTAACTATATATATGCAGTGTATTTGCTATGTTTATAAAGTGATTGCATGATATATACGTTATTTCACATTTTGTCCATAAGATAAAAAAACTTAACTGCTCAGCATCCATGTGTAGTGGATAAAGATGACATCAGACATACACACCAGGAAAGGCTCTGCCACACTGACACACACACCAGGACAGGCTCTGCCACACCAACACACAGTCACACACACTAAGACAGACACTGACACTCACATCCGGACCGGCTAAGCTACAAAAAAAAAAAAGTATTTTCCACACTGCTTTGTCGTTGACCCCCCCTTTTGTGTTTTTGCCCCCTTGTGTACTATGTGTGTATATGTCCCCAGCCTGCAATCCCTTTAGTATTGATTTATGAAAGGGGCCCAGCTGCCCCCTTGTGTATTGATGCTGCCAGCCCAGAAAAAACGCTGTTCTGCAGTATGGGGGGTATAAATGTAACTGGTTCCCTTCCATGAGTCTATACATCCCCATACTGAAGGGCAGCATTTTATCTGGGCTGGTCAACAATATGTAAAAGTTATGCGTGTCCTGAAAAACATGGCCGATGTGGTCACCCTAATGCCCCCGCACCCTTGTGTATTGCCCTAAGCTAGCCCCCCATTATATATTTAGCATACCACCCAGCCCCCCATTAAGTATTGATTTATATGATGCCCCCCGCCAGCACATGCTTGGGAATTAATGCCCCCTCATTATCATCTCAGCCCTGGCACCCAGATTGCATCCACAGGACCTGGCCACAGAGTGGAAGCTTGCCATCTTTGCCCACAAACCGCATGCATGTGGCATCCTAGCCTTAAACAGCCTCCCTGTGCCATGCCCCCCCACTTACACATCCATACTATCACAGATATATTCATTAATTATTAATTCACAAATATCAGGTAGGGGCCTGGAGCTGCAGCTCCATCAGCCCCTACGTTAATCTGGCCCTGTTTGATGTGATAAATTGGAGTGACCAGGTTCAAAGTCCAAATAGGATATAAGCAGACTGACCAAATTGAGAGAGGAAAAAAAAGCGCCACAACCAGAACCTACGCGTCGGTGGCATCACTGTACTCCGGGGGATGTCGTTGAATACGTATCGTGTGTTTGACCAGAAGCTACACATTTATAACTCAAGTACAATTTGTGTGAAAAAACACAGCACAAATTACCACCCCAAACTTTGGCAAAGGTTAGTGTAACGGGTTCACCAAGAGAGCTGTAGTAACTCCCAGAGATCACCCACATTTATCCTCCTGTCGTCCCCGGAATAACTTCCAGCACCAGTCAGCATGCGCACCTTGGAACCCTGCTATGTGTACCCAATAAGTAGACACAACTACCTTGAACTGAGTACAGCAGGAATGAACAGTTTATTGACATAGACTGATATATCCACAGAACAGCATTAACATAAATTAACAGATACATGCATACAACCCAGCCTTTAATCCCCAGGCAGCAATCCTATTGATGGGAGTAATTAAACAATGGAGTTCCTGCCTGTGCTATCTTTGTTTGGTAGCCGGGCTGGAGTCATCTCTGACTACCTTGGGCCCCTGTATGACAGCTCATTCTGTCAAAGTTAGTGGTACAAATCATAAAGAGAAATGGTTAAAATACCAGCACTTGAAATACCTTGGGCCGTCTAGTTTTCAGAATTATATGGTTTGATGGTGTAAATTGAATTGTCCAGCTTCAAAGACATGGGGGCAGAAGGACCAGATGTCAAAATTCCAAGTTGAAAACCTGAATTGTGCATGTGCCAATTGTGGCCTTTTAGCCCTGAAAAAACCTACAACACCCAATATGGGCAATATCACTGTACTCAGGAGATGTTGCTAAACACATATTGGGGTGTTTGGCAGTGAAATATACCAGCAACTGTAAATGTATACCCAGTAGCGTACCTAGCGGGGGGGCGGTCCGCACCGGGTGCCGCTCATCACGGGGGTGCCGATTTGCAGGCACCCCTCCAGAGACGGACAGTAATGTCCGCCGCTGGAGGAGCAGGCTCGCAAGGGAGCGGTATCGAAGGTCTTTAACAGACCTCCGATACCGCTCCCTTGCGATCCGGGCGGCAACAGCTGCTGTGCGCCGGGATTTGTTGTCAGATCCCGGCGCACAGCACGGAAGCCGCGCCCACCGCTGTCCGTGCCCTCTGACCCGGAAGAAGACAGAGAAGACAGAAGAACTGAAGAAGAGGAGCGAAGAAGAGGAAAAGAAGCTGAAAGAAGAAAGGAAAGGTAGGAAAGCATTAAGTGAGAGTGGATTGGTATGTGTGTGGATTAGTATATATGTGTGGATTAGTATATATGTGTGGTTTGGTATATGTGTGGTTTGGTATATGTGCGGATTAGTATATATGTGTGGTTTGGTATATGTGTGGTTTGGTATATGTGTGGATTACTATATATGTGTGGTTTGGTATATGTGTGGATTAGTATATATGTGTGGATTGGTATATGTGTGGATTGGTATATGTGTGGATTGGTATATGTGTGGATTAGTATATATGTGTGGTTTGGTATATGTGTGGATTAGTATATATGTGTGGTTTGGTATATGTGTGAATTAGTATATATGTGTGGATTAGTATATATGTGGATTAGTATATATGTGTGGATTGGTATATGTGTGGATGGTTATATGTGTGGATTGGTATATATGTGTGGATTGGTATACGTGTGGATTAGTGTATGTGTGTGGATTGGTATACGTGTGGATTGGTATATATGTGTGGATTGGTATGTCTGTGGATTGGTATATATGTGTGGATTGGTATGCGTGTGGGTTGGTATGCGTGTGGATTGGTTTATGTGTGGATTAGTATATATGTGTGGTTTGGTATATGTGTGGTTTGGTATATGTGTGGATTGGTATATACGTGTGGATTGGTATCTACGTGTGGATTGGTATACGTGTGGATTGGTATACATGTGGATTAGTGTATGTGTGTGGATTGGTATGTCTGTGGATTGGTATGTCTGTGGATTGGTATATATGTGTGGATTGGTATGCGTGTGGATTGGTATGCGTGTGGATTGGTATGCGTGTGGATTGGTATGCGTGTGGATTGGTATGCGTGTGGATTGGTATATGTGTGGATTGGTGTATGTGTGGATAAGTATACGTGTGGATTGGTGTGCGTGTGGGTTGGTATATGTGTGGATTAGTATATATGTGTGGATTGGTGTATGTGTGGATTGGTATACATGTATGGATTGGTAATTTTGTGGATTGGTATACGTGTGGATTGGTAAGTGTGTGAGAGTGACGGGTGTTATGCTGTACCATTTCCAATGAATTTTTCATTATATAATTATGCTCTAAAGTACATCATAACTCCCATCACTCTATACTGTTCCATACAGTGGCAGAGCTGGGAGGCAGAGGACTTGCACCCCCACTGCAGGACTCCTGAAAGGTAAGTGAACTTCAAAGAGGGAGAGGGTAGATAGTTAGGAGGGGGTAGATAAGGAGAATGAGTGAGATGGGGGATAGGGGGTAGATAGGGCAGAAGGGAGTGAGAAGGGGTAGATAGGGCAATCATACTCCTATCATGCCAAGTCTGCGAGTATATCCTGGAATCTGGGTATGCCTGGGCATCATAGGAATGTGATTGCTGTTAACAAGAAAATATTGTTAATATACACAGGCTTTTATTTGCCCGGGTGCTCCAAAAATAGCCAGATATATGTTTCCAAAGAAAAAATGGGCACTCACAGGTCTTTGCCTTGAGAAAGGACCGGGGGTGGTCCGAAACGTTGGCCGTGCTGATTGAAATAAACTAGTGTTTAATGCACTTTACTCCAAAGACCCGTGAGTGCCCATTTTTTTCTTTGGTTACATATATAAAATATATATAAAATAGCAAAATGCTACTTGTACTTATTGCTCTATAACTTGCAAAAAACACTGGGTATTTCTGAACTCAGGACAAATAGCATGTATTTGCTCGTCTTCTAATCGGGGTCGTCTTCTAATCAGAGAGGTCTGATTATGAGACTAAGATCCAGATCCCCCGCAGGGGACCTGGATCCTCCTGTCTCCCCACCCCATTTAACACCCCCCCCCCACACGCACACACCGGTACCGGTGCTTCCTGCTGTATTGCCGGGGCAGCGGGTTGACGTCTACGCGATGTGCGTAGAGAACATCCGCTGCAGTCGGAAGGAGGTGTGGCTAGCAGCGGGGGTTGTCTGCGTCCGTCGCGCAGACCTTCCCCGAGTGTCAGAGATCAGAGTTCCCCGCACCGGTGCTGGGGGACTCTGATCTCTGACAGCCGGGGAAAGTATGCGCGACGGACGCAGACAAACCCCCACTGCAAACTCCACCTCCTTCCGGCTGCAGCGGAAGGAGACGTCAACCCGCTGCCCTGGCAATACAGCAGGAAGCATCGGTACCGGTAAGTAAGTGTGTGTGTGTGTTAAATGGGATTTCTGGAATGCCTTATACCCCTATATGCCACTCTGGCATTTAGGGGGTTAAAATGCATGTTATGGGGCATATAGGGAGGTATAAGGCAATATTCAGATTTTGGGGGTATAAGTTAATATTCAGATTTTGGGGGGTCGTCTTATAATTGAGCAAATACGGTATTTAGCAGGTTTTTGTCATTAGCTTTTATAGATGACTAAAAAAAATTCAAATAAAACAGACTGCTTTTTTAAATTTTTCATCATATTTTATTATCTCCTTTTATAAGAAATTACATGATATCACAAAAATGGTATCTGAAGAAAGCAATAAATACCTCGTGTGGGTAGACTAATTGGGAGAGGAGAAAATCACAGCTGGGGTGCAGGTTGGCAAAGAGAAGAAAATATAAAAGAGGCATCTCAGTTTTTATTAAATATGAAATAGTTTACATGAATTAATATTTACTACTAAAATGCACACGCAGAGAGAGAGAGACACGCACACGCAGAGAGAGAGACACAGAAAGTGAGAGAGAGAGAGAGAGCCACACACACAGAGAGAGAGAGAGCCACACACACACACACACAGAGAGAGACACACACACACAGAGAAAGAGAGAGACACACACACACACACACAGAGAGAGAGAGGGAGAGAGAGAGCCACACACACAGAGAGAGAGAGCCACACACACAGAGAGAGACACACACACACACAGAGAAAGAGAGAGACACACACACACACACACACACACAGAGAGAGGGAGAGAGCCACACACACAGAGAGAGAGAGAGAGCCACACACACAGAGAGAGAGAGCCACACACAGAGAGAGAGAGCCACACACAGAGAGAGAGAGAGCCACACACACAGAGAGAGCCACACACACAGAGAGAGAGAGCCACACACACAGAGAGAGAGAGCCACACACACAGAGAGAGAGCCACACACACAGAGAGAGAGAGCCACACACACACAGAGAGAGAGAGCCACACACACACAGAGAGAGAGCCACACACACACACAGAGAGACACACACACAGAGAGACACACAGAGAGAGAGAGACAGACACACACACACACACAGAGAGAGACACACAGAGAGAGAGAGACAAAGAGAGACACACACACAGAGAGACAGAGAGAGACACACACACACACAGAGAGACACACAGAGAGAGAGAGAGACAAAGAGAGAGAGAGACACACAGAGAGAGACACAGAGAGAGACACAGAGAGAGAGAGAGAGAGAGAGACACTGAGTGGATATGAATGCATTCTCAGCTGAACAGTGATTTAAATCTCCAATTCTATGGCGATGCTCACAGACAGAGCTCTGCAAAAATCAAATAATACGGGATTTATCTTAAAGATTCAAGTTTTCTTCTGCCTCCAGAATGTTCTCCGTTTTCAGTAACTGCAAAGACTGCAGCATTCTGTCAAAGCTTCATCCTCACATCCCACTTTACAATAGCTACACACAGTACAATCATCACAGCGCGCTTCCAATCATCTGCATTTCCTGTTTAGCAGCTTCCTGTCGTACTTTCTACAATGTGACCATGGGTAGGAACTAACTGTGCTCTTTCCTGTCAGCCAACCACCCGAGACGGGTCAATGGAGAAACCGGAAGTGCAGTTTTAACAGCATCCGTTCCCCGGTAGTAGTTTGACAGCTTTGTATTGAATAATACTTGTGAAGATGGCGCTTCGGCCAGGAGCTGGAGCCGGTGGTAGCGGCGGAGGCGGCAGGTGAGAGTCTTTAAGGCATTTGTTACTTTGATGTAGGTCGCGGTGTATGTTTTACCTGCTTTAACTTTAACAGTGTTTTGATGCTGAATGTAAAGATAGATTACATTATATGAGGCGGTAAATACATAAACATTGTTATCGATTTATTTTTACTAGTTTTTTGGAGGTTTGCAAAGCTTGTTATGAGGGTTTTATGTAAGAGAGGATACGTTGCTGAAGCATGGAATGCTGCTCGATGCGTTGGAATGTGGATGTAATGGAATATTGTGTCACTGAGGCTGGGCGCCGGTAATACTATATCGCACTCATTAATTATATAGTACAGGGTGTTACAGAGTAAAACGAATGCTCCCAAGTAGATCATGTAGAAAGTTGTTGCATTTACAGCAGTCTACATGTGTGCATTCCATGAACTGTTTTCTGGGCTCTTCATTTTATTCTGAAAAGCATGTAAGTAGCATGTGCTCTCATCATACAAACTATATGTAGAAATGTAGTTTTGCTCTAGGATTGTATTTTGTTTTGTGTAATAAAAAACTGCTTATTAGGCAAACTTGTTAAGCTTTTGGTGTTAAATTTCAATTTTATTTAATTTAGTAACAAATGGCCTCATATAAAAATGAGGTTTTTATTCGAGGTATTACACCTCGCTGGCAGTACTTGTGGAAGTAGTGAAGGAAAAGGCAGATTGACTAAAAAACACATGAATAAAGTACACTAATTGCTTACTAAAATGTTAAAAAGTGCTTATAAAATGTGAAGTAATGGACACATCTAGAGAGAATCTCCATTCGAGGTGAGAATCCAGAAATGAATACCGGTCGCCTTCATTGTTTATTTGCAGTTGATTTCTATGTGCAGCTTCCCCTTTAAATTTTTAGTCTTGGTTCCTTTGTGATGATTCTCTCACTGTGATGTCATAGAGTGGAGATGCTGTAAAGGCAGCATCCTGCTAACAGTAGTATACATTTAATGCAAGGTCGTGAAGCAGAAGGGAGATTGCAAACCCTGGCTTAACGGCTCGCAAACAAAATGTATCTATTTGGACTACTTTTTTGTTATTTAGCAATGGCAAAAGAAACATATGATATTGACTTACAAAACCTGAAAGCTGTGACCGTCCCCGACCGGCTTAAAGGTGTATCTGTCAAGATGGTTGTAGAATCTTCCCCGTGCAGCACTTCTTGTGGACTTGGTAACAAGAAAGAAAAGCGTTGCATTGTGGGACCATCAGGGAAGAGGGAGGACTGTGAAACCGTCAGCGTATCCTGTGTAGTGAGTTGGATTTGCGGCATGACGAGTTATACTCTGACCGTGGGACAGCCTTTTACTATGAACTGTCTGATTGTGCCTGCTGAAGGGCAATCAAATCAGGGGTTGAATTACTACTGGTACAACACCAAAGGTCAGGTAACAACCCAAGATGACCTATTTCGCCCACTCAGAATCAGGTACTTTAACATCACCTTTCCAGCCATCAAGGAGAGCGACGCCGGCTCATACCGTTGCGATGTGCAACACGCATTGGACTTTAAATTAATCAAGCGGGTTTACTATGCCGTCAAGGTGATCCCTCCTAGCCTGGTTAATCTGAACTACGGCAAATCTCTGATGCGTGAAAGTGAGCTGGAAGCAATGGCCGCACAAAAGCAGAAGTTAACCAAGGGCAACCTGTCGGAGAAAGTGAAGGCCATTTTGGAGTCGCACAATTTTATCATTTTTGGCGTCGGGGGTAGTGCTGCCGTCATTGTAGGTGGTGCATTTTGGGGATTTTTCTACCTAATTCGAAAACGCAGACGTAAAAGAAGAACGAATGACGTCGAAGATGGCGTCGACGACGATGATGACAGCGGCGACCATGATGACAGCGTCGACCATGATGACAGCGTCGACAGCGTCGACCATGATGACAGCGTCGACAGCGTCGACCATGATGACAGCGTCGACAGCGGCGACCATGATGACAGCGTCGACCATGATGACAGCGTCGACAGCGTCGACCATGATGACAGCGTCGACAGCGTCGACCATGATGACAGCGTCGACAGCGTCGACCATGATGACAGCGTCGACAGCGGCGACCATGATGACAGCGGCGACAGCGTCGACCATGATGACAGCGTCGACAGCGTCGACCATGATGACAGCGTCGACAGCGTCGACCATGATGACAGCGTCGACAGCGTCGACCATGATGACAGCGTCGACAGCGTCGACCATGATGACAGCCTCGACAGCGTCGACCATGATGATAGCCTCGACAGCGTCGACCATGATGACAGCCTCGACAGCGTTGACGATGATGACAGCCTCGACAGCGTCGACCATGATGACAACGTCGACTATTTGTGATCGGTTTGCCGTTTGGTGTTGAGGAGAAGCAGCCGCCGGCGTTGAGAAGCAGCCGCTGGCGACAATCATGCTGGTCTTCCAACATAACCCCCAGAGTCTGGCTGAAAGGAGGAGAAACGTCCGCAATCTTAACATCGATATAAGTTGACTGATAGCTGTGCTTACTGTCACACGAACTCTTATCATCAACTGCGGAAGATTGTTGTTAAATAAAACTTTTAGTGCATGCTCATTGTTTCATATTTGTACTTGATTTTTAACCTGAAGTAGTAGTAAATATTTTTTTAAATAAGCAAACAAGCATTAAAATAATACAATTATCACAGTTTTAAAAATGGGCTTAATTCTGTGGAAAACAAAATAACAGTAACTTATGGTATTCTCTAAAGAGGACAGTGTTGAGTGGAATGTCAACAAAGAATAATGCATATTAAAGGTACTTTTCCACACATCACTCCCATCTCCCAAAACAACTCAACAAATAAGGCTCTCTTCCCTTTACTGGCCATTACCGTGTTTTTTTTTTGTTAGACTTATTTAATAGGAGGGGCAGCTAAATACTGCTCAAACATAAATTGGTTCCAGTTCAACCCTTCTACCTAACCTTCCTACTCTTGATCCAAAAGTAGAAATATGGAACACTATATGTACAATTCGGTAAATATGATATGACTTGCACTTGACAGCTTGTCCCAAAAACAAATTTTATTAGCTTGGAAGCATTAAAGTTGTAGTTTAAACTCTTCCACTTATTAACTATTAATAACTATTAATTAACTATTAGGAAGTGCCAACACTGCCAGCTTTTCCTAGCCAGAAGGACTGAACTTACTGCATAATGCATAGTTGGATGTGTGAGGAGACTTTGAGAAAGATATTTTGGAACATAGAATTTTGTAGGTAAATCAGTGAGATTTCATATTTTCTTTGGGCTGTTAAAGGGATTTGTTCTCATTTGCAGATTATTCACACTGTTAAAGTTTCAGGAAATAATAAATCTTTGCTCGAATCTGAGTTGGTTGGAGGGGCTTGGGTTTTTTAAATAACAACATTAATTTGAGTCTCTATATGTTAAGTAAATAAATATTAGCACATCTGCCATATTCTTTAGCGTGAAAGCTGGATCACATAAAAATAACATTTTCAATGAAGCTTTTTTCCCTTTTTATGGCAACAACCTATCAGCGCCTGCTTTTAGCATATATGCATAGTTTAATATTATTTTGCAGTTAACTTTAGACCCTGTAGCTGCTGTTTTGGTTTGCAGAGAAAACCTTGGTGTAGGTTTATAGATATTCCATTCATGTATGTTCCAAACACATTTCTGTTATCTGAGGATCGCTGTGCTTTAAAGAATGTATTTTTTAAAAAAATGGTGGTCTGTGTCTTTCTTATGTAGTGTGGTAAATCAGAAGATGATGATTTTCAAGATGCCTCTAAATCTGGACCCATTGATATTTCCTTCTCCGATTTCTAGAGTGATATTTCAGTGAAACCAACCACTTCTCAAACTGGCATAAGGTGAGTGATATCTGTTCAATGTTTGCTGAATATACTACACATCTCTCTCTATTCTCTGTATGTGGTGAAATTAGATTTTTCACTGCTACACCTGGATAAGCATACATCTGTGCACCTGTGCAAGGGTGCAAATCATTGGGAATTATACTGAGGACCACAGATCTCCCAAAGCTCATGTGGGCACAAACAAGGACAACCGCTACTATCTGTGTGCCACTGCAAGCCTCGATACACTCCTTAACATAAAAACTCTGATGACATGAGACATGTGGAACAGTGCGCCCAATTGACAGCAACAAGCCACTCGACCCAAAATGTATTAGTTAATAAGCAGGTTATTGTAGGAGGATATTTAAAGTAGGCTGTCCATTCAAAGTTAAAAATAAAGTTTGTAATAATTTAGGGATTATTGCTGAAGATCAGCAATCTATATTTGATGACTACACTTGACAATTTAAGCTAAGCTGACATCTAATTACTATTAATCATATAGTTATCATTTAGTTCTATATATAGTTTTATAATTCATATGCTGATTTTGATTTTTTTAACTGTTCTGCAGGCTTAACTTTATAAATTAGTTTATATACGTTTTAATTTTCTTGCTTTGGTTTTATTAAAAGAAAAAAAATAACTGCTGTAACATACTTGATTAGTTATTTCTTGTGAGAGTGTCATTTTCCTCGGCATCAATGAACTATATACATACGTCAGGTCTATGTATGAAATATAGTTTCAATTTTGTTTTGTTATTGCAGTTTGTGTTTGAATCTTCTCAACAACAGATCCCCTACAGCAGATGTAACCCTCGTGAGGACAAATGTATTAATGATGAGTGTAGTTTTTTATCGTAATAATGATAATATAGTGTAATAATTATTGAAATACTTTATGAGTATTTAGAAAAACATAATAATTTTAAAAGAATTGTAAAAAAGTAGACTGTCTATGTAAGTTTATTTTAACCCCTTAAAAATAGGGGTTTTTTTACACCACAGGACCAGACCAATGGTTCATGTTTTTACAAAGTTTCTCTGTCTCTCTTTCTCGATTAGTGCAGGCCACACACACTCAGAGTGGATGCCGCCAAATGCTGAAATGTGTTCTACATCAAACTGCCTGTCCTCTATTGCCCCGCTTACTATGGTGTTATAATAAGCAACATCAGCACGGTTGTAAAGCACACCGCCGCTGTACTCTGGAGAGCAGTGGAAACGTGTTCTCTGAAGTGACAAATCTGGATTTGGCAGATGCCAGGAGAACGCTGGTTATCAGAATGCATAGTATCTACGGTAAACATTTAGAGAGATTGCATTTTAGAAATGCTGGGTTTACTGGCACATTTTTATGCATTATTATTTCATACCTTGATTGGTTAGACAGTTATACCGTAGTAGTCGTCTTTGCAGTGACTTCACCGATCTACAACAACGTCACTGAGGAAAGGACAAAACCAGCTGGGTCTGTCTAGTCCAGAGGTGGCCAAACTGTGGCTTTTTAATATTAGTACGTTTAGATGGGAAGGTCTGGACAAAAAAATAAAAAATTGGCAACATGTTTTATATGATAAATAGTATTTTATAATTAATAAGGATATATATTTAGAATATTTAATGTTTTGTCTATTTTTCTGCACAGATTAATTTCTTATATGTATAATTAAAATAACATTATTTAGCAATATTGATAAAATGTGTTAAGGCAGCTGATGTTTATATGTGTGTGTATATATGTATGTACAGTATCTCACAAAAGTGATAACACCCCTCACATTTTTGTAAATATTTTATTATATTTTTTTTAATGTGACAACACTGAAGAAATGACACTCTGCTACAATGTAAAGTAGTGAGTGTACAGCCTGTATAACAGTGTAAATTTGCTGTCCCCTCAAAATAACTCAACACACAGCCATTAATGTCTAAACCTTGGCAACAAAAGTGAGTACACCCCTAAGTGGAAATGTCCAAATTAGGCCCAATTAGCCATTTCCCCTCACTGGTGTCATGTGACTCGTTAGTGTTACAAGGTCTCAGGTGTGAATGTAATAATATATATGCATTTTTAAACGAACACGCAAGGCCTTTGATGAAGCCTGATTGGCAAGCCAAACACTGAAATTCATTCCTTCCGTTGGCGCGAGGTTAAACAAGGAATTTGGAACAATTGTAATATTGATTTGTTTAAGCTGTATATGTGAGTCTTCAGAAGGTGTTCTCACCACTCTGCTCTGTAAGCATTGACTTTTACTTTTGTTTGGAAGAATAAATATATCGTCTTAACGGATGTGCCTCAAATCTTTTACCAGTTTCAACCTTTGCGCTGCAAGATTGAACCCTTTCTTTGCATATTCTGGAAAACCCAACCCTAGACGAATTAAATGTCATAATCTTTCCTCTTTTGTCATTGGAAGAATATTAAATTTGGGCAATAAATTGTGTTGTTTGGGTACACCGGGATGTTCTGTGGTTCCAGTAAGAATGTGAAATAAATAGCAATAAGCTGAAATACTGAAAACATTTGTTTACATGAACAATTGTTTATTTTGTTGAACTGGACCCTGTCAACCACTTAATATAATTATGACACATTATACACACAGCGAGCGTACATATATATGGAAATAATTATACCATTATGTTTTGTCGTTGCCTCTTTGTTGGTGTTGTAGCTGTCTGGGTGCTGTACACACCTGTGTGCTAAGCCAGACTTCCTTCTACTTTGTCTCGGAAAGCATTCTGTGTGTAGTAATAATAAAGGGAAGTGTCAATGTTTAAAAATGGTTTCATGTAGGGCTGCAACAACTAATCAATAAAATCGATAATAATCGATAATGAAATTCGTTGCCTACGAATTTCATTATCGATTAGTTGAATCGATTATTATCGATTATAAAATGAGGGATTTTTCAGAGCAAACGCTCTGAAAAATCCCCCTCATTATATAATCCGTTTTACTGACTCACCGTCTCACAGCAGCAGCTCCTACTTACTCCCCCTCCCTGTAATCACTATGACAACTGGCCCCGCCCCTTCCTTCTCCAGGCCAGAACCACATGGCTGTGACACTCATCTAACTGTAAGTATATATATATATATATATATATATGTTAATATTTGGGCTACTGAAAGTTAGGGGAGGTGGGGGTTAATTTAGGGGCAGTTATGGTTAATGGGGTGTTTAGGGGCAGCTATGGTTAATGGGGTGTTTAGGGTTAATTTAGGGGCAGTTGTGGTTAATGGGGTGTTTGGGGTTAATTTAGGAACAGCTGTGGTTAATGGGGTGTTTGGGGTTAATTTGAGCCAGTTGTGGTTAATGGGGAGTTTAGGGTTAATTTAGGGGATGCTGTGGTTGATGGGGTCTTTAGGGTTAATTTAGGGGATGCTGTGGTTAATGGGGAGTTTAGGGTTAATTTAGGGTAGCTTTGATGGGGTATTTAGAGTTAATTTAAGGGTAGTTATGGTTAATGGGGTGTTTAGGGTTAATTTAATGAGAACTGAGGGTTAATTTAATAAAGTTAACTTAAGGTGCAGTTAGAGATAAAGGGGGGGCAAACTAAGGGGAATCTAAATCCTGGGGGCAGTGAAGTGACATATCTGGGGGTAAAAGGCATATGTGGGGAGGGCAGTGTGGCATGTCTGGGGAGGACGGAGTGATGTATCAGGGTGTATAAAGCGTATCAGGCACAGTGGCATGTCTGGGGGTAGAGTGAAGTGGCATATGTGAGGAGGGCAGGGTGGCATGTCTGGGAAGGATGGAGTGGTCTATCGGGGTATAAGGCGTATCAGGCACAGAGGCATATGGGGGGTAGAGGGGAGTGGCAGATGTGGGAGGTGGCGTGGCATATGTGGGAGGCAGCATGGAGTGCTGTGGTAGGCAGCGTGGCATATGTGGGAGGCAGCGTGGCATGTCTGGGAGGCAGGGTGGCAAGCCTGGGCTCAAATGTGCATAAATTGGGGGGGGGGCTAGTTGGGAAATAAAGACAAGAAATGCATTTTATCAAAGTTTTTTTTATTCTGCTGTTTGTATTTAACATCATTTGTTTATTAAATTATTTTAAATAAATGAAAAATTTACATTAATATTTTTTATCCGATTAATCGAAAAAATAATCGGCCAACTAATCGATTATGAAAATAATCGTTAGTTGCAGCCCTAGTTTCATGTATTTTCTCGACGGTTAACTAGCTCAGTTACCCACTACAAACTCACACTTTTCAACAACAATTCTTTTATGTAGGTGTGTTTTTATAGACTATAAGTTAAACCATGATCAGCAAAAAAATCAAGCAGGTAACCTTTTATAAATGGACAGAACACACACACACAATCTTTGTGCAAAAGGTTACATTGCACACACTTGTAGTTCTCTCTGAACTTACTATGCTAACCCTTTCAGTGTCAACCTTGTATGTGATCCATGGATAGTAATGTGGAACCCACGTACCAACAATAATCTCATGCTGTGTGCTACTGGAGGGTCCCCTCCACAATCGTTGGAAAGGTAAAATAAAACCAAAAGCTGTTGCATGCTGCCGACTTACTTACTGTGAGATCAGGTGGCCATTATAGTTGAAAAAAATTTGGTGTGCTAACTTTTACTTAGCACTTTCCTGGGCAATCTTTGAAGGGTTGCTCCTGTGGGTGTGGTTTCATAATGTAGGAGAAAAAAAAAACATGTGAATATAAAGAAGAGCAAGGAGGAATGAGGAGAGGTGGAAGAATGAAATGGACACAGAAAAAAGACAGGTAAGTTACATCTGTACACTTACTCTAACAGAGACACTTATACTAACAATGACTCTCGCACATCTACCCAACACTGACACACCACAAACATAGACATACTTACACAGAAACACGCAAGCACCTTTACACTCACATTAACATACACACAAACACATTCAGTCATGGACACACACATGCACTCACACCCACTTACAGCAACATTCATAGGCACACAAGGCATACGCCCGGATACTAACATCAAGAGATGCCTTGCTTACTCCACAGGGTCACAGAATTGTTGTAAAAGGCATGTGTTGTTGTTAATTCAAAATTAAAGTACTTTACTTAAAGGGTATAAAGAAGGTACTTAATGTGTATTCTGGTTTCCTGATATAGTCCAATGCATGTCTAATTTTGGGCTGGATTAACGTAGGGGCTGATGAAGCTGCAACTCCACACGACCACCAGAGCCGTCTTTAACTTGGCGAAAAGCCTGCAGCAACCAGGGACGCTGGGGTCGCAACAGAGACTGGGACTGCCACTCCAGGCAGCTTCCTGTTGGCTGCCATTGCCATGAGGTCGATCTGTGAAGTACCTCAGTCTCTTGTGACCTGCAGAAATATTGCAGTGCTCAGGCTCCATTCTCCTGAACACTGATACGATAATTACTCAATCAATCAATTAACGAGAATTGTTTAACCACAGAACAGATTGATATCAGTAACACTGATACAATAATTAATCAATTAACGAGGCTACAATTAATAGTTTGTCTATCCATCTCTTTCCGATGTCTTTTTTCCCCACGGGGTTCTGTTCCACAAAGATATATTCCTGTGGAAAGAAGAATATATATATTTATTTAACACATTAGATCTTCAAATCAATATCAATTTACATTGCTACTAGGTTGTTACATTGTTTCACTTACCCACTTCAGTTTTGGACAGACTCCAAACCACAAACACAGATGTCTTCTATCTTGATTCTGCCTGTCTGCTTTTTTTTCACTTTATGAATTATCTATCTTGTATACTTACCGATCACGAATATTGGTGATTACGATTCCCGATGATACGATGGAATGGAGATTTCCACAACGTTCGTTGTCAATTTGTCTTGAGGCACCTAAAAGACAACAACTAATAAAGAAAAAAGGGAAAAAAAAGAAGAAAAAAAAGATCAAACGTGATGACGTAGGGATGACGTAAACAGAGGAAGACGGCGAGCGGGGACCTTTAAAAACCGCAAAGACACAGACGGGATACAGATTGAATTTTAAATTTCTCCTGAGGAAGCCGAGATCAAAATCTGCGAAACGCGTTGAGAAACTTTAATATAATTGAAATTTGGACTTCAAAAGGACTTGCTGATTTACCTTTACGAAGGACAAAAAAAAACAAATATTATTTTTACGGCACTATTTCGTTTCCTATTCTTAACACAGAAACTCCAAGACAAGAAAAAGTCTGGATTTTTGATGAGCGATCACTTTCAAGTACACTTGTGAGTGCAATTAATATCATAATTTTTAATTTTTGTTTGAATTTATTACACTATATTTGTTTTATTTTTTCCCCACATATCTATGTGCCCCGTTTTTTTGTCTATACTCCATTCTCCTTGAAGGACAGATGTTCTGCTGAGGTAATCTGCAGTAATGTTCTCCTTTCCATGAATGAACATGTCCGAAAAGGTGGGAGAGATGGAACCCGCTTCCCGATCTTCTGAAGAAGAGCCCTGAATTGAAGACTGTGCCGTCTTGCTTCTTCAGGAAAGCCACCACCGTGCGATTGTCTGAAAGAACTCTCACTGCTTTTCCCTGTAACCTGGATTGCCAAGAAAGGAGCGCCTTCCAGACTGCCAGAAGTTCCAGCACATTGATATGAAGACAATGTTGGTCAAACCAAAAACCCCAACCGGATAAGATGGCGTCTGTAGACACTACTGTCCAAACGGACTCGGTTCAAACCAGACCTGAATTCAGTCTTTTCATCTGGAGCCACCATCTGAGGGAAAGACAAATGCTGGCTGGAATGGCAACCTACCTTGAGAGGGCTGGAATGGATCGATCCCATGTCCTCAGGATGAAACAATGTTGTGGACGCATATGAAGAAGAGCCCATGCCAGGGCAGGCATCGTAGACACCACCATTCCCAGAAGGCCCATGAGCAACCTCAGGCTGGAGAGACGTCTGGAAAAAAGTAAACGGGAAAGGCTGGTGATATTCTGAATCTTGTCCCCTGGCAAAAAGATCTTTTGACAGCGAGTATCCAGGATAAACCCCAGGAAAGGAATCGTTCTGGTAGGAAGCAGACAGGATTTTTTAAAATTGACAATCCATCCCAAATCCTGAAGCAGGCAAACAGTCCTGTGAATCTGGTGGGAGAGAAGATCTGGAGAGCTTGCTGCCAGACACTAATCATCTAAATAAGGGACCATCTTGATTCCTTCCTTGCTCAGGAAGGCAACAATCCCTGGCAGCAGTTTGGTGAAGATTCTTGGAGCTGAAGAAAGACCAAAAGGGAGAGCCTGGAACTGGAAATGAAGAGTCCATTTCGTAGATGGAATGGCCACACAAAGAAACTTCTGCGACTCCCCCCCCCCCCGATGGGAACTTGAAGATAGGCATCCTGAAAATCTAGAGTATCGAGAAAGTCTCCTCTGGAAAGAAGTTCTATGGTGGACGTGACAGACTCCATCATGATCTTCCTGTAAGCCACAAAACGGTTGAGAAACGTGAGATCTATAATGAGTCTGAAATCTCCTGATGATTTGGGAACAATGAAGAAGTGGGAGTAAACCCCTCTTCCTCTTTGGTCTGGAGGCACAGGGATCAACACTTGCTTTATCACGAACTCTTGAACAAGGTCCCGAAGTGCCATTCTCCTGGATCCGCAGGAGGCATAGAAAAAACGCTCTGGGGGAGAACTGACAAGCTCCAGACCCTACCCTCTGGAAATGATGCCCAGGGTCCAGGCGTCCAAACAAAAAAGAGTCCATTGGTGAAGAGAACTCTTCAGCCTACCCCCTATCAAAATGTTTCTGGCGTCATGCTTTCTTAGAAGAACCGTCCACCTGTTTAAAGGAGGAGGGTCTGCCTCTACCACGAAAAGAGGCCTATCCCGAAATGTGGGCTGGGGTCTGGAATCCTGACCTCTAGATGCCCTAAACGGGTTGGGACGAAAACATGGCAGAGGTTTATGCAAGAAATACTTGGCACTAGTGGCTTCCTCCAACAAAACTTCTAACTCCTTCCCAAATAGTTCTTTCCCAGAGAACGGTATCCCACACAAATGGTGCTTGGAGGCTGAGTCTGCTGACTAAGATTTGAGCCATAAAGCCCTTCTGGAGACTTCGGATAAGGCAGAGGCCCTAGCAGCCATACGGACGGATTCCATAGCAGAATCACACAAGAACTCAGCCGTACTCTTCACATCTGAAATTCCTCCGGAGAACCTCTTCGTCTCCTGCACCCCTCATGATATCTTCCTCAATCTGCTCACCACGGACCCTGCGGCGATTAACCCTATCCCAGACCTGGCAGAGCCTCTCATATGCTACCGGGAGTGACAGGGGAAATCTAGTTCCCGTCCAGCCAAGGGACCTTTATATCTCCATCTAATAATGGTCCTTAACAAGAATAAGAATCCCTTACACTGCAGAACAATTGTAGCTCCAGCTCACAAAGGTCCATTACAATAACTAAAAACTATTTGATAAGCATATTTTCTTCTAACTATATATATGCAGTGTATTTGCTATGTTTATAAAGTGATTGCATGATATATACGTTATTTCACATTTTGTCCATAAGATAAAAAAACTTAACTGCTCAGCATCCATGTGTAGTGGATAAAGATGACATCAGACATACACACCAGGAAAGGCTCTGCCACACTGACACACACACCAGGACAGGCTCTGCCACACCAACACACAGTCACACACACTAAGACAGACACTGACACTCACATCCGGACCGGCTAAGCTACAAAAAAAAAAAAGTATTTTCCACACTGCTTTGTCGTTGACCCCCCCTTTTGTGTTTTTGCCCCCTTGTGTACTATGTGTGTATATGTCCCCAGCCTGCAATCCCTTTAGTATTGATTTGTGAAAGGGGCCCAGCTGCCCCCTTGTGTATTGATGCTGCCAGCCCAGATAAAACGCTGTTCTGCAGTATGGGGGATATAAATGTAACTGGTTCCCTTCCATGAGTCTATACATCCCCATACTGAAGGGCAGCATTTTATCTGGGCTGGTCAACAATATGTAAAAGTTATGCGTGTCCTGAAAAACATGGCCGATGTGGTCACCCTAATGCCCCCGCACCCTTGTGTATTGCCCTAAGCTAGCCCCCCATTATATATTTAGCATACCACCCAGCCCCCCATTAAGTATTGATTTATATGATGCCCCCCGCCAGCACATGCTTGGGAATTAATGCCCCCTCATTATCATCTCAGCCCTGGCACCCAGATTGCATCCACAGGACCTGGCCACAGAGTGGAAGCTTGCCATCTTTGCCCACAAACCGCATGCATGTGGCATCCTAGCCTTAAACAGCCTCCCTGTGCCATGCCCCCCCACTTACACATCCATACTATCACAGATATATTCATTAATTATTAATTCACAAATATCAGGTAGGGGCCTGGAGCTGCAGCTCCATCAGCCCCTACGTTAATCTGGCCCTGTTTGATGTGATAAATTGGAGTGACCAGGTTCAAAGTCCAAATAGGATATAAGCAGACTGACCAAATTGAGAGAGGAAAAAAAAGCGCCACAACCAGAACCTACGCGTCGGTGGCATCACTGTACTCCGGGGGATGTCGTTGAATACGTATCGTGTGTTTGACCAGAAGCTACACATTTATAACTCAAGTACAATTTGTGTGAAAAAACACAGCACAAATTACCACCCCAAACTTTGGCAAAGGTTAGTATAACGGGTTCACCAAGAGAGCTGTAGTAACTCCCAGAGATCACCCACATTTATCCTCCTGTCGTCCCCGGAATCACTTCCAGCACCAGTCAGCATGCGCACCTTGGAACCCTGCTATGTGTACCCAATAAGTAGACACAACTACCTTAAACTGAGTACAGCAGGAATGAACAGTTTATTGACATAGACTGATATATCCACAGAACAGCATTAACATAAATTAACAGATACATGCATACAACCCAGCCTTTAATCCCCAGGCAGCAATCCTATTGATGGGAGTAATTAAACAATGGAGTTCCTGCCTGTGCTATCTTTGTTTGGTAGCCGGGCTGGAGTCATCTCTGACTACCTTGGGCCCCTGTATGACAGCTCATTCTGTCAAAGTTAGTGGTACAAATCATAAAGAGAAATGGTTAAAATACCAGCACTTGAAATACCTTGGGCCGTCTAGTTTTCAGAATTATATGGTTTGATGGTGTAAATTGAATTGTCCAGCTTCAAAGACATGGGGGCAGAAGGACCAGATGTCAAAATTCCAAGTTGAAAACCTGAATTGTGCATGTGCCAATTGTGGCCTTTTAGCCCTGAAAAAACCTACAACACCCAATATGGGCAATATCACTGTACTCAGGAGATGTTGCTAAACACATATTGGGGTGTTTGGCAGTGAAATATACCAGCAACTGTAAATGTATACCCAGTAGCGTACCTAGCGGGGGGGCGGTCCGCACCGGGTGCCGCTCATCACGGGGGTGCCGATTTGCAGGCACCCCTCCAGAGACGGACAGTAATGTCCGCCGCTGGAGGAGCAGGCTCGCAAGGGAGCGGTATCGAAGGTCTTTAACAGACCTCCGATACCGCTCCCTTGCGATCCGGGCGGCAACAGCTGCTGTGCGCCGGGGTTTGTTGTCAGATCCCGGCGCACAGCACGGAAGCCGCGCCCACCGCTGTCCGTGCCCTCTGACCCGGAAGAAGACAGAAGAACTGAAGAAGAGGAGCGAAGAAGAGGAAAAGAAGCTGAAAGAAGAAAGGAAAGGTAGGAAAGCATTAAGTGAGAGTGGATTGGTATGTGTGTGGATTAGTATATATGTGTGGTTTGGTATATGTGTGGTTTGGTATATGTGCGGATTAGTATATATGTGTGGTTTGGTATATGTGTGGTTTGGTATATGTGTGGATTACTATATATGTGTGGTTTGGTATATGTGTGGATTAGTATATATGTGTGGATTGGTATATGTGTGGATTGGTATATGTGTGGATTGGTATATGTGTGGATTAGTATATATGTGTGGTTTGGTATATGTGTGGATTAGTATATATGTGTGGTTTGGTATATGTGTGAATTAGTATATATGTGTGGATTAGTATATATGTGGATTAGTATATATGTGTGGATTGGTATATGTGTGGATGGTTATATGTGTGGATTGGTATATATGTGTGGATTGGTATACGTGTGGATTAGTGTATGTGTGTGGATTGGTATACGTGTGGATTGGTATATATGTGTGGATTGGTATGTCTGTGGATTGGTATATATGTGTGGATTGGTATATATGTGTGGATTGGTATGCGTGTGGGTTGGTATGCGTGTGGATTGGTATATGTGTGGATTAGTATATGTGTGTGGTTTGGTATATGTGTGGATTGGTATATATGTGTGGATTGGTATCTACGTGTGGATTGGTATACGTGTGGATTGGTATACATGTGGATTAGTGTATATGTGTGGATTGGTATGTCTGTGGATTGGTATATATGTGTGGATTGGTATGCGTGTGGATTGGTATGCGTGTGGATTGGTATGCGTGTGGATTGGTATGCGTGTGGATTGGTGTATGTGTGGATAAGTATACGTGTGGATTGGTGTGCGTGTGGGTTGGTATATGTGTGGATTAGTATATATGTGTGGATTGGTGTATGTGTGGATTGGTATACATGTATGGATTGGTAATTTTGTGGATTGGTATACGTGTGGATTGGTAAGTGTGTGAGAGTGACGGGTGTTATGCTGTACCATTTCCAATGAATTTTTCATTATATAATTATGCTCTAAAGTACATCATAACTCCCATCACTCTATACTGTTCCATACAGTGGCAGAGCTGGGAGGCAGAGGCCTTGCACCCCCACTGCAGGACTCCTGAAAGGTAAGTGAACTTCAAAGAGGGAGAGGGTAGATAGTTAGGAGGGGGTAGATAAGGAGAATGAGTGAGATGGGGGATAGGGGGTAGATAGGGCAGAAGGGAGTGAGAAGGGGTAGATAGGGCAATCATACTCCTATCATGCCAAGTCTGCGAGTATATCCTGGAATCTGGGTATGCCTGGGCATCATAGGAATGTGATTGCTGTTAACAAGAAAATATTGTTAATATACACAGGCTTTTATTTGCCCGGGTGCTCCAAAAATAGCCAGATATATGTTTCCAAAGAAAAAATGGGCACTCACAGGTCTTTGCCTTGAGAAAGGACCGGGGGTGGTCCGAAACGTTGGCCGTGCTGATTGAAATAAACTAGTGTTTAATGCACTTTACTGCAAAGACCCGTGAGTGCCCATTTTTTTCTTTGGTTACATATATAAAATATATATAAAATAGCAAAATGCTACTTGTACTTATTGCTCTATAACTTGCAAAAAACACTGGGTATTTCTGAACTCAGGACAAATAGCATGTATTTGCTCGTCTTCTAATCGGGGTCGTCTTCTAATCAGAGAGGTCTGATTATGAGACTAAGATCCAGATCCCCCGCAGGGGACCTGGATCCTCCTGTCTCCCCACCCCATTTAACACCCCCCCCCACACGCACACACCGGTACCGGTGCTTCCTGCTGTATTGCCGGGGCAGCGGGTTGACGTCTACGCGATGTGCGTAGAGAACATCCGCTGCAGCCGGAAGGAGGTGTGGCTAGCAGCGGGGGTTGTCTGCGTCCGTCGCGCAGACCTTCCCCGAGTGTCAGAGATCAGAGTTCCCCGCACCGGTGCTGGGGGACTCTGATCTCTGACAGCCGGGGAAAGTATGCGCGACGGACGCAGACAAACCCCCACTGCAAACTCCACCTCCTTCCGGCTGCAGCGGAAGGAGACGTCAACCCGCTGCCCTGGCAATACAGCAGGAAGCATCGGTACCGGTAAGTAAGTGTGTGTGTGTGTTAAATGGGATTTCTGGAATGCCTTATACCCCTATATGCCACTCTGGCATTTAGGGGGTTAAAATGCATGTTATGGGGCATATAGGGAGGTATAAGGCAATATTCAGATTTTGGGGGTATAAGTTAATATTCAGATTTTGGGGGGTCGTCTTATAATCAGGGTCGTCTTATAATTGAGCAAATACGGTATTTAGCAGGTTTTTGTCATTAGCTTTTATAGATGACTAAAAAAAATTCAAATAAAACAGACTGCTTTTTTAAATTTTTCATCATATTTTATTATCTCCTTTTATAAGAAATTACATGATATCACAAAAATGGTATCTGAAGAAAGCAATAAATACCTCGTGTGGGTAGACTAATTGGGAGAGGAGAAAATCACAGCTGGGGTGCAGGTTGGCAAAGAGAAGAAAATATAAAAGAGGCATCTCAGTTTTTATTAAATATGAAATAGTTTACATGAATTAATATTTACTACTAAAATGCACACACGCAGAGAGAGAGAGACACGCACACGCAGAGAGAGAGACACAGAAAGTGAGAGAGAGAGAGAGCCACACACACAGAGAGAGAGAGAGCCACACACACACACAGAGAGACACACACACACACACAGAAAGAGAGAGACACACACACACACACACACAGAGAGAGAGAGGGAGAGAGCCACACACACAGAGAGAGAGCCACACACACAGAGAGAGAGAGACACACACACACAGAGAAAGAGAGAGACACACACACACACAGAGAGAGAGGGAGAGAGCCACACACACAGAGAGAGAGAGAGAGCCACACACACAGAGAGAGAGAGCCACACACACAGAGAGAGAGAGCCACACACACAGAGAGAGAGAGCCACACACACAGAGAGAGAGAGCCACACACACAGAGAGAGCCACACACACACACAGAGAGAGCCACACACACAGAGAGAGAGCCACACACACAGAGAGAGAGCCACACACACACAGAGAGACACACACACAGAGAGACACACACACAGAGAGACACACACACACAGAGACACACAGAGAGAGAGAGAGAGAGACAGACACACACACACACAGAGAGAGACACACAGAGAGAGAGAGACAAAGAGAGACACACACACAGAGAGACATAGAGAGAGAGAGAGACACACACACACAGAGAGACACACAGAGAGAGAGAGAGAGAGACACAGAGAGAGAGAGAGACAGAGAGAGAGACACACAGAGAGAGACACAGAGAGAGAGAGAGAGAGAGACACTGAGTGGATATGAATGCATTCTCAGCTGAACAGTGATTTAAATCTCCAATTCTATGGCGATGCTCACAGACAGAGCTCTGCAAAAATCAAATAATACGGGATTTATCTTAAAGATTCAAGTTTTCTTCTGCCTCCAGAATGTTCTCCGTTTTCAGTAACTGCAAAGACTGCAGCATTCTGTCAAAGCTTCATCCTCACATCCCACTTTACAATAGCTACACACAGTACAATCATCACAGCGCGCTTCCAATCATCTGCATTTCCTGTTTAGCAGCTTCCTGTCGTACTTTCTACAATGTGACCATTGGTAGGAACTAACTGTGCTCTTTCCTGTCAGCCAACCACCCGAGACGGGTCAATGGAGAAACCGGAAGTGCAGTTTTAACAGCATCCGTTCCCCGGTAGTAGTTTGACAGCTTTGTATTGAATAATACTTGTGAAGATGGCGCTTCGGCCAGGAGCTGGAGCCGGTGGTAGCGGCGGAGGCGGCAGGTGAGAGTCTTTAAGGCATTTGTTACTTTGATGTAGGTCGCGGTGTATGTTTTACCTGCTTTAACTTTAACAGTGTTTTGATGCTGAATGTAAAGATAGATTACATTATATGAGGCGGTAAATACATAAACATTATGTTATCGATTTATTTTTACTAGTTTTTTGGAGGTTTGCAAAGCTTGTTATGAGGGTTTTATGTAAGAGAGGATACGTTGCTGAAGCATGGAATGCTGCTCGATGCGTTGGAATGTGGATGTAATGGAATATTGTGTCACTGAGGCTGGGCGCCGGTAATACTATATGGCACTCATTAATTATATAGTACAGGGTGTTACAGAGTAAAACGAATGCTCCCAAGTAGATCATGTAGAAAGTTGTTGCATTTACAGCAGTCTACATGTGTGCATTCCATGAACTGTTTTCTGGGCTCTTCATTTTATTCTGAAAAGCATGTAAGTAGCATGTGCTCTCATCATACAAACTATATGTAGAAATGTAGTTTTGCTCTAGGATTGTATTTTGTTTTGTGTAATAAAAAACTGCTTATTAGGCAAACTTGTTAAGCTTTTGGTGTTAAATTTCAATTTTATTTAATTTAGTAACAAATGGCCTCATATAAAAATGAGGTTTTTATTCGAGGTATTACACCTCGCTGGCAGTACTTGTGGAAGTAGTGAAGGAAAAGGCAGATTGACTAAAAAACACATGAATAAAGTACACTAATTGCTTACTAAAATGTTAAAAAGTGCTTATAAAATGTGAAGTAATGGACACATCTAGAGAGAATCTCCATTCGAGGTGAGAATCCAGAAATGAATACCGGTCGCCTTCATTGTTTATTTGCAGTTGATTTCTATGTGCAGCTTCCCCTTTAAATTTTTAGTCTTGGTTCCTTTGTGATGATTCTCTCACTGTGATGTCATAGAGTGGAGATGCTGTAAAGGCAGCATCCTGCTAACAGTAGTATACATTTAATGCAAGGTCGTGAAGCAGAAGGGAGATTGCAAACCCTGGCTTAACGGCTCGCAAACAAAATGTATCTATTTGGACTACTTTTTTGTTATTTAGCAATGGCAAAAGAAACATATGATATTGACTTACAAAACCTGAAAGCTGTGACCGTCCCCGACCGGCTTAAAGGTGTATCTGTCAAGATGGTTGTAGAATCTTCCCCGTGCAGCACTTCTTGTGGACTTGGTAACAAGAAAGAAAAGCGTTGCATTGTGGGACCATCAGGGAAGAGGGAGGACTGTGAAACCGTCAGCGTATCCTGTGTAGTGAGTTGGATTTGCGGCATGACGAGTTATACTCTGACCGTGGGACAGCCTTTTACTATGAACTGTCTGATTGTGCCTGCTGAAGGGCAATCAAATCAGGGGTTGAATTACTACTGGTACAACACCAAAGGTCAGGTAACAACCCAAGATGACCTATTTCGCCCACTCAGAATCAGGTACTTTAACATCACCTTTCCAGCCATCAAGGAGAGCGACGCCGGCTCATACCGTTGCGATGTGCAACACGCATTGGACTTTAAATTAATCAAGCGGGTTTACTATGCCGTCAAGGTGATCCCTCCTAGCCTGGTTAATCTGAACTACGGCAAATCTCTGATGCGTGAAAGTGAGCTGGAAGCAATGGCCGCACAAAAGCAGAAGTTAACCAAGGGCAACCTGTCGGAGAAAGTGAAGGCCATTTTGGAGTCGCACAATTTTATCATTTTTGGCGTCGGGGGTAGTGCTGCCGTCATTGTAGGTGGTGCATTTTGGGGATTTTTCTACCTAATTCGAAAACGCAGACGTAAAAGAAGAACGAATGACGTCGAAGATGGCGTCGACGACGATGATGACAGCGGCGACCATGATGACAGCGTCGACAGCGTCGACCATGATGACAGCGTCGACAGCGGCGACCATGATGACAGCGGCGACCATGATGACAGCGTCGACAGCGTCGACCATGATGACAGCGTCGACAGCGTCGACCATGATGACAGCGTCGACAGCGGCGACCATGATGACAGCGTCGACCATGATGACAGCGTCGACAGCGTCGACCATGATGACAGCGTCGACAGCGGCGACCATGATGACAGCGTCGACAGCGTCGACCATGATGACAGCGTCGACAGCGTCGACCATGATGACAGCGTCGACAGCGTCGACCATGATGACAGCGTCGACAGCGGCGACCATGATGACAGCGTCGACCATGATGACAGTGTCGACAGCGTCGACCATGATGACAGCGTCGACAGCGTCGACCATGATGACAGCCTCGACAGCGTCGACCATGATGATAGCCTCGACAGCGTCGACCATGATGACAGCCTCGACAGCGTCGACGATGATGACAGCCTCGACAGCGTCGACCATGATGACAACGTCGACTATTTGTGATCGGTTTGCCGTTTGGTGTTGAGGAGAAGCAGCCGCCGGCGTTGAGAAGCAGCCGCTGGCGACAATCATGCTGGTCTTCCAACATAACCCCCAGAGTCTGGCTGAAAGGAGGAGAAACGTCCGCAATCTTAACATCGATATAAGTTGACTGATAGCTGTGCTTACTGTCACACGAACTCTTATCATCAACTGCGGAAGATTGTTGTTAAATAAAACTTTTAGTGCATGCTCATTGTTTCATATTTGTACTTGATTTTTAACCTGAAGTAGTAGTAAATATTTTTTTAAATAAGCAAACAAGCATTAAAATAATACAATTATCACAGATTTAAAAATGGGCTTAATTCTGTGGAAAACAAAATAACAGTAACTTATGATATTCTCTAAAGAGGACAGTGTTGAGTGGAATGTCAACAAAGAATAATGCATATTAAAGGTACTTTTCCACACATCACTCCCATCTCCCAAAACAACTCAACAAATAAGGCTCTCTTCCCTTTACTGGCCATTACCGTGTTTTTTTTTTGTTAGACTTATTTAATAGGAGGGGCAGCTAAATACTGCTCAAACATAAATTGGTTCCAGTTCAACCCTTCTACCTAACCTTCCTACTCTTGATCCAAAAGTAGAAATATGGAACACTATATGTACAATTCGGTAAATATGATATGACTTGCACTTGACAGCTTGTCCCAAAAACAAATTTTATTAGCTTGGAAGCATTAAAGTTGTAGTTTAAACTCTTCCACTTATTAACTATTAATAACTATTAATTAACTATTAGGAAGTGCCAACACTGCCAGCTTTTCCTAGCCAGAAGGACTGAACTTACTGCATAATGCATAGTTGGATGTGTGAGGAGACTTTGAGAAAGATATTTTGGAACATAGAATTTTGTAGGTAAATCAGTGAGATTTCATATTTTCTTTGGGCTGTTAAAGGGATTTGTTCTCATTTGCAGATTATTCACACTGTTAAAGTTTCAGGAAATAATAAATCTTTGCTCGAATCTGAGTTGGTTGGAGGGGCTTGGGTTTTTTAAATAACAACATTAATTTGAGTCTCTATATGTTAAGTAAATAAATATTAGCACATCTGCCATATTCTTTAGCGTGAAAGCTGGATCACATAAAAATAACATTTTCAATGAAGCTTTTTTCCCTTTTTATGGCAACAACCTATCAGCGCCTGCTTTTAGCATATATGCATAGTTTAATATTATTTTGCAGTTAACTTTAGACCCTGTAGCTGCTGTTTTGGTTTGCAGAGAAAACCTTGGTGTAGGTTTATAGATATTCCATTCATGTATGTTCCAAACACATTTCTGTTATCTGAGGATCGCTGTGCTTTAAAGAATGTATTTTTTAAAAAAATGGTGGTCTGTGTCTTTCTTATGTAGTGTGGTAAATCAGAAGATGATGATTTTCAAGATGCCTCTAAATCTGGACCCATTGATATTTCCTTCTCCGATTTCTAGAGTGATATTTCAGTGAAACCAACCACTTCTCAAACTGGCATAAGGTGAGTGATATCTGTTCAATGTTTGCTGAATATACTACACATCTCTCTCTATTCTCTGTATGTGGTGAAATTAGATTTTTCACTGCTACACCTGGATAAGCATACATCTGTGCACCTGTGCAAGGGTGCAAATCATTGGGAATTATACTGAGGACCACAGATCTCCCAAAGCTCATGTGGGCACAAACAAGGACAACCGCTACTATCTGTGTGCCACTGCAAGCCTCGATACACTCCTTAACATAAAAACTCTGATGACATGAGACATGTGGAACAGTGCGCCCAATTGACAGCAACAAGCCACTCGACCCAAAATGTATTAGTTAATAAGCAGGTTATTGTAGGAGGATATTTAAAGTAGGCTGTCCATTCAAAGTTAAAAATAAAGTTTGTAATAATTTAGGGATTATTGCTGAAGATCAGCAATCTATATTTGATGACTACACTTGACAATTTAAGCTAAGCTGACATCTAATTACTATTAATCATATAGTTATCATTTAGTTCTATATATAGTTTTATAATTCATATGCTGATTTTGATTTTTTTAACTGTTCTGCAGGCTTAACTTTATAAATTAGTTTATATACGTTTTAATTTTCTTGCTTTGGTTTTATTAAAAGAAAAAAAATAACTGCTGTAACATACTTGATTAGTTATTTCTTGTGAGAGTGTCATTTTCCTCGGCATCAATGAACTATATACATACGTCAGGTCTATGTATGAAATATAGTTTCAATTTTGTTTTGTTATTGCAGTTTGTGTTTGAATCTTCTCAACAACAGATCCCCTACAGCAGATGTAACCCTCGTGAGGACAAATGTATTAATGATGAGTGTAGTTTTTTATCGTAATAATGATAATATAGTGTAATAATTATTGAAATACTTTATGAGTATTTAGAAAAACATAATAATTTTAAAAGAATTGTAAAAAAGTAGACTGTCTATGTAAGTTTATTTTAACCCCTTAAAAATAGGGGTTTTTTTACACCACAGGACCAGACCAATGGTTCATGTTTTTACAAAGTTTCTCTGTCTCTCTTTCTCGATTAGTGCAGGCCACACACACTCAGAGTGGATGCCGCCAAATGCTGAAATGTGTTCTACATCAAACTGCCTGTCCTCTATTGCCCCGCTTACTATGGTGTTATAATAAGCAACATCAGCACGGTTGTAAAGCACACCGCCGCTGTACTCTGGAGAGCAGTGGAAACGTGTTCTCTGAAGTGACAAATCTGGATTTGGCAGATGCCAGGAGAACGCTGGTTATCAGAATGCATAGTATCTACGGTAAACATTTAGAGAGATTGCATTTTAGAAATGCTGGGTTTACTGGCACATTTTTATGCATTATTATTTCATACCTTGATTGGTTAGACAGTTATACCGTAGTAGTCGTCTTTGCAGTGACTTCACCGATCTACAACAACGTCACTGAGGAAAGGACAAAACCAGCTGGGTCTGTCTAGTCCAGAGGTGGCCAAACTGTGGCTTTTTAATATTAGTACGTTTAGATGGGAAGGTCTGGACAAAAAAATAAAAAATTGGCAACATGTTTTATATGATAAATAGTATTTTATAATTAATAAGGATATATATTTAGAATATTTAATGTTTTGTCTATTTTTCTGCACAGATTAATTTCTTATATGTATAATTAAAATAACATTATTTAGCAATATTGATAAAATGTGTTAAGGCAGCTGATGTTTATATGTGTGTGTATATATGTATGTACAGTATCTCACAAAAGTGATAACACCCCTCACATTTTTGTAAATATTTTATTATATTTTTTTTAATGTGACAACACTGAAGAAATGACACTCTGCTACAATGTAAAGTAGTGAGTGTACAGCCTGTATAACAGTGTAAATTTGCTGTCCCCTCAAAATAACTCAACACACAGCCATTAATGTCTAAACCTTGGCAACAAAAGTGAGTACACCCCTAAGTGGAAATGTCCAAATTAGGCCCAATTAGCCATTTCCCCTCACTGGTGTCATGTGACTCGTTAGTGTTACAAGGTCTCAGGTGTGAATGTAATAATATATATGCATTTTTAAACGAACACGCAAGGCCTTTGATGAAGCCTGATTGGCAAGCCAAACACTGAAATTCATTCCTTCCGTTGGCGCGAGGTTAAACAAGGAATTTGGAACAATTGTAATATTGATTTGTTTAAGCTGTATATGTGAGTCTTCAGAAGGTGTTCTCACCACTCTGCTCTGTAAGCATTGACTTTTACTTTTGTTTGGAAGAATAAATATATCGTCTTAACGGATGTGCCTCAAATCTTTTACCAGTTTCAACCTTTGCGCTGCAAGATTGAACCCTTTCTTTGCATATTCTGGAAAACCCAACCCTAGACGAATTAAATGTCATAATCTTTCCTCTTTTGTCATTGGAAGAATATTAAATTTGGGCAATAAATTGTGTTGTTTGGGTACACCGGGATGTTCTGTGGTTCCAGTAAGAATGTGAAATAAATAGCAATAAGCTGAAATACTGAAAACATTTGTTTACATGAACAATTGTTTATTTTGTTGAACTGGACCCTGTCAACCACTTAATATAATTATGACACATTATACACACAGCGAGCGTACATATATATGGAAATAATTATACCATTATGTTTTGTCGTTGCCTCTTTGTTGGTGTTGTAGCTGTCTGGGTGCTGTACACACCTGTGTGCTAAGCCAGACTTCCTTCTACTTTGTCTCGGAAAGCATTCTGTGTGTAGTAATAATAAAGGGAAGTGTCAATGTTTAAAAATGGTTTCATGTAGGGCTGCAACAACTAATCAATAAAATCGATAATAATCGATAATGAAATTCGTTGCCTACGAATTTCATTATCGATTAGTTGAATCGATTATTATCGATTATAAAATGAGGGATTTTTCAGAGCAAACGCTCTGAAAAATCCCCCTCATTATATAATCCGTTTTACTGACTCACCGTCTCACAGCAGCAGCTCCTACTTACTCCCCCTCCCTGTAATCACTATGACAACTGGCCCCGCCCCTTCCTTCTCCAGGCCAGAACCACATGGCTGTGACACTCATCTAACTGTAAGTATATATATATATATATATATATATATATATATATAAGTATGTTATATATATATGTTAATATTTGGGCTACTGAAAGTTAGGGGAGGTGGGGGTTAATTTAGGGGCAGTTATGGTTAATGGGGTGTTTAGGGGCAGCTATGGTTAATGGGGTGTTTAGGGTTAATTTAGGGGCAGTTGTGGTTAATGGGGTGTTTGGGGTTAATTTAGGAGCAGCTGTGGTTAATGGGGTGTTTGGGGTTAATTTGAGCCAGTTGTGGTTAATGGGGAGTTTAGGGTTAATTTAGGGGATGCTGTGGTTGATGGGGTCTTTAGGGTTAATTTAGGGGATGCTGTGGTTAATGGGGAGTTTAGGGTTAATTTAGGGTAGCTTTGATGGGGTATTTAGAGTTAATTTAAGGGTAGTTATGGTTAATGGGGTGTTTAGGGTTAATTTAATGAGAACTGAGGGTTAATTTAATAAAGTCAACTTAAGGTGCAGTTAGAGATAAAGGGGGGGCAAACTAAGGGGAATCTAAATCCTGGGGGCAGTGAAGTGACATATCTGGGGGTAAAAGGCCTATGTGGGGAGGGCAGTGTGGCATGTCTGGGGAGGACGGAGTGATGTATCAGGGTGTATAAAGCGTATCAGGCACAGTGGCATGTCTGGGGGTAGAGTGAAGTGGCATATGTGAGGAGGGCAGGGTGGCATGTCTGGGAAGGATGGAGTGGTCTATCGGGGTATAAGGCGTATCAGGCACAGAGGCATATGGGGGGTAGAGGGGAGTGGCAGATGTGGGAGGTGGCGTGGCATATGTGGGAGGCAGCATGGAGTGCTGTGGTAGGCAGCGTGGCATATGTGGGAGGCAGCGTGGCATGTCTGGGAGGCAGGGTGGCAAGCCTGGGCTCAAATGTGCATAAATTGGGGGGGGGGCTAGTTGGGAAATAAAGACAAGAAATGCATTTTATCAAAGTTTTTTTTATTCTGCTGTTTGTATTTAACATCATTTGTTTATTAAATTATTTTAAATAAATGAAAAATTTACATTAATATTTTTTATCCGATTAATCGAAAAAATAATCGGCCAACTAATCGATTATGAAAATAATCGTTAGTTGCAGCCCTAGTTTCATGTATTTTCTCGACGGTTAACTAGCTCAGTTACCCACTACAAACTCACACTTTTCAACAACAATTCTTTTATGTAGGTGTGTTTTTATAGACTATAAGTTAAACCATGATCAGCAAAAAAATCAAGCAGGTAACCTTTTATAAATGGACAGAACACACACACACAATCTTTGTGCAAAAGGTTACATTGCACACACTTGTAGTTCTCTCTGAACTTACTGTGCTAACCCTTTCAGTGTCAACCTTGTATGTGATCCATGGATAGTAATGTGGAACCCACGTACCAACAATAATCTCATGCTGTGTGCTACTGGAGGGTCCCCTCCACAATCTTTGGAAAGGTAAAATAAAACCAAAAGCTGTTGCATGCTGCCGACTTACTTACTGTGAGATCAGGTGGCCATTATAGTTGAAAAAAATTTGGTGTGCTAACTTTTACTTAGCACTTTCCTGGGCAATCTTTGAAGGGTTGCTCCTGTGGGTGTGGTTTCATAATGTAGGAGAAAAAAAAAACATGTGAATATAAAGAAGAGCAAGGAGGAATGAGGAGAGGTGGAAGAATGAAATGGACACAGAAAAAAGACAGGTAAGTTACATCTGTACACTTACTCTAACAGAGACACTTATACTAACAATGACTCTCGCACATCTACCCAACACTGACACACCACAAACATAGACATACTTACACAGAAACACGCAAGCACCTTTACACTCACATTAACATACACACAAACACATTCAGTCATGGACACACACATGCACTCACACCCACTTACAGCAACATTCATAGGCACACAAGGCATACGCCCGGATACTAACATCAAGAGATGCCTTGCTTACTCCACAGGGTCACAGAATTGTTGTAAAAGGCATGTGTTGTTGTTAATTCAAAATTAAAGTACTTTACTTAAAGGGTATAAAGAAGGTACTTAATGTGTATTCTGGTTTCCTGATATAGTCCAATGCATGTCTAATTTTGGGCTGGATTAACGTAGGGGCTGATGAAGCTGCAACTCCACACGACCACCAGAGCCGTCTTTAACTTGGCGAAAAGCCTGCAGCAACCAGGGACGCTGGGGTCGCAACAGAGACTGGGACTGCCACTCCAGGCAGCTTCCTGTTGGCTGCCATTGCCATGAGGTCGATCTATGAAGTACCTCAGTCTCTTGTGACCTGCAGAAATATTGCAGTGCTCAGGCTCCATTCTCCTGAACAC
This sequence comes from Spea bombifrons, assembly GCF_027358695.1. Classification (NCBI taxonomy): domain Eukaryota; kingdom Metazoa; phylum Chordata; class Amphibia; order Anura; family Pelobatidae; genus Spea; species Spea bombifrons. The sequence goes on from NC_071088.1 coordinate 44,681,443, forward strand.
TGATACGATAATTACTCAATCAATCAATTAACGAGAATTGTTTAACCACAGAACAGATTGATATCAGTAACACTGATACAATAATTAATCAATTAACGAGGCTACAATTAATAGTTTGTCTATCCATCTCTTTCCGATGTCTTTTTTCCCCACGGGGTTCTGTTCCACAAAGATATATTCCTGTGGAAAGAAGAATATATATATTTATTTAACACATTAGATCTTCAAATCAATATCAATTTACATTGCTACTAGGTTGTTACATTGTTTCACTTACCCACTTCAGTTTTGGACAGACTCCAAACCACAAACACAGATGTCTTCTATCTTGATTCTGCCTGTCTGCTTTTTTTTCACTTTATGAATTATCTATCTTGTATACTTACCGATCACGAATATTGGTGATTACGATTCCCGATGATACGATGGAATGGAGATTTCCACAACGTTCGTTGTCAATTTGTCTTGAGGCACCTAAAAGACAACAACTAATAAAGAAAAAAGGGAAAAAAAAGAAGAAAAAAAAGATCAAACGTGATGACGTAGGGATGACGTAAACAGAGGAAGACGGCGAGCGGGGACCTTTAAAAACCGCAAAGACACAGACGGGATACAGATTGAATTTTAAATTTCTCCTGAGGAAGCCGAGATCAAAATCTGCGAAACGCGTTGAGAAACTTTAATATAATTGAAATTTGGACTTCAAAAGGACTTGCTGATTTACCTTTACGAAGGACAAAAAAAAACAAATATTATTTTTACGGCACTATTTCGTTTCCTATTCTTAACACAGAAACTCCAAGACAAGAAAAAGTCTGGATTTTTGATGAGCGATCACTTTCAAGTACACTTGTGAGTGCAATTAATATCATAATTTTTAATTTTTGTTTGAATTTATTACACTATATTTGTTTTATTTTTTCCCCACATATCTATGTGCCCCGTTTTTTTGTCTATACTCCATTCTCCTTGAAGGACAGATGTTCTGCTGAGGTAATCTGCAGTAATGTTCTCCTTTCCATGAATGAACATGTCCGAAAAGGTGGGAGAGATGGAACCCACTTCCCGATCTTCTGAAGAAGAGCCCTGAATTGAAGACTGTGCCGTCTTGCTTCTTCAGGAAAGCCACCACCGTGCGATTGTCTGAAAGAACTCTCACTGCTTTTCCCTGTAACCTGGATTGCCAAGAAAGGAGCGCCTTCCAGACTGCCAGAAGTTCCAGCACATTGATATGAAGACAATGTTGGTCAAACCAAAAACCCCAACCGGATAAGATGGCGTCTGTAGACACTACTGTCCAAACGGACTCGGTTCAAACCAGACCTGAATTCAGTCTTTTCATCTGGAGCCACCATCTGAGGGAAAGACAAATGCTGGCTGGAATGGCAACCTACCTTGAGAGGGCTGGAATGGATCGATCCCATGTCCTCAGGATGAAACAATGTTGTGGACGCATATGAAGAAGAGCCCATGCCAGGGCAGGCATCGTAGACACCACCATTCCCAGAAGGCCCATGAGCAACCTCAGGCTGGAGAGACGTCTGGAAAAAAGTAAACGGGAAAGGCTGGTGATATTCTGAATCTTGTCCCCTGGCAAAAAGATCTTTTGACAGCGAGTATCCAGGATAAACCCCAGGAAAGGAATCGTTCTGGTAGGAAGCAGACAGGATTTTTTAAAATTGACAATCCATCCCAAATCCTGAAGCAGGCAAACAGTCCTGTGAATCTGGTGGGAGAGAAGATCTGGAGAGCTTGCTGCCAGACACTAATCATCTAAATAAGGGACCATCTTGATTCCTTCCTTGCTCAGGAAGGCAACAATCCCTGGCAGCAGTTTGGTGAAGATTCTTGGAGCTGAAGAAAGACCAAAAGGGAGAGCCTGGAACTGGAAATGAAGAGTCCATTTCGTAGATGGAATGGCCACACAAAGAAACTTCTGCGACTCCCCCCCCCCCCCGATGGGAACTTGAAGATAGGCATCCTGAAAATCTAGAGTATCGAGAAAGTCTCCTCTGGAAAGAAGTTCTATGGTGGACGTGACAGACTCCATCATGATCTTCCTGTAAGCCACAAAACGGTTGAGAAACGTGAGATCTATAATGAGTCTGAAATCTCCTGATGATTTGGGAACAATGAAGAAGTGGGAGTAAACCCCTCTTCCTCTTTGGTCTGGAGGCACAGGGATCAACACTTGCTTTATCACGAACTCTTGAACAAGGTCCCGAAGTGCCATTCTCCTGGATCCGCAGGAGGCATAGAAAAAACGCTCTGGGGGAGAACTGACAAGCTCCAGACCCTACCCTCTGGAAATGATGCCCAGGGTCCAGGCGTCCAAACAAAAAAGAGTCCATTGGTGAAGAGAACTCTTCAGCCTACCCCCTATCAAAATGTTTCTGGCGTCATGCTTTCTTAGAAGAACCGTCCACCTGTTTAAAGGAGGAGGGTCTGCCTCTACCACGAAAAGAGGCCTATCCCGAAATGTGGGCTGGGGTCTGGAATCCTGACCTCTAGATGCCCTAAACGGGTTGGGACGAAAACATGGCAGAGGTTTATGCAAGAAATACTTGGCACTAGTGGCTTCCTCCAACAAAACTTCTAACTCCTTCCCAAATAGTTCTTTCCCAGAGAACGGTATCCCACACAAATGGTGCTTGGAGGCTGAGTCTGCTGACTAAGATTTGAGCCATAAAGCCCTTCTGGAGACTTCGGATAAGGCAGAGGCCCTAGCAGCCATACGGACGGATTCCATAGCAGAATCACACAAGAACTCAGCCGTACTCTTCACATCTGAAATTCCTCCGGAGAACCTCTTCGTCTCCTGCACCCCTCATGATATCTTCCTCAATCTGCTCACCACGGACCCTGCGGCGATTAACCCTATCCCAGACCTGGCAGAGCCTCTCATATGCTACCGGGAGTGACAGGGGAAATCTAGTTCCCGTCCAGCCAAGGGACCTTTATATCTCCATCTAATAATGGTCCTTAACAAGAATAAGAATCCCTTACACTGCAGAACAATTGTAGCTCCAGCTCACAAAGGTCCATTACAATAACTAAAAACTATTTGATAAGCATATTTTCTTCTAACTATATATATGCAGTGTATTTGCTATGTTTATAAAGTGATTGCATGATATATACGTTATTTCACATTTTGTCCATAAGATAAAAAAACTTAACTGCTCAGCATCCATGTGTAGTGGATAAAGATGACATCAGACATACACACCAGGAAAGGCTCTGCCACACTGACACACACACCAGGACAGGCTCTGCCACACCAACACACAGTCACACACACTAAGACAGACACTGACACTCACATCCGGACCGGCTAAGCTACAAAAAAAAAAAAGTATTTTCCACACTGCTTTGTCGTTGACCCCCCCTTTTGTGTTTTTGCCCCCTTGTGTACTATGTGTGTATATGTCCCCAGCCTGCAATCCCTTTAGTATTGATTTATGAAAGGGGCCCAGCTGCCCCCTTGTGTATTGATGCTGCCAGCCCAGATAAAACGCTGTTCTGCAGTATGGGGGATATAAATGTAACTGGTTCCCTTCCATGAGTCTATACATCCCCATACTGAAGGGCAGCATTTTATCTGGGCTGGTCAACAATATGTAAAAGTTATGCGTGTCCTGAAAAACATGGCCGATGTGGTCACCCTAATGCCCCCGCACCCTTGTGTATTGCCCTAAGCTAGCCCCCCATTATATATTTAGCATACCACCCAGCCCCCCATTAAGTATTGATTTATATGATGCCCCCCGCCAGCACATGCTTGGGAATTAATGCCCCCTCATTATCATCTCAGCCCTGGCACCCAGATTGCATCCACAGGACCTGGCCACAGAGTGGAAGCTTGCCATCTTTGCCCACAAACCGCATGCATGTGGCATCCTAGCCTTAAACAGCCTCCCTGTGCCATGCCCCCCCACTTACACATCCATACTATCACAGATATATTCATTAATTATTAATTCACAAATATCAGGTAGGGGCCTGGAGCTGCAGCTCCATCAGCCCCTACGTTAATCTGGCCCTGTTTGATGTGATAAATTGGAGTGACCAGGTTCAAAGTCCAAATAGGATATAAGCAGACTGACCAAATTGAGAGAGGAAAAAAAAGCGCCACAACCAGAACCTACGCGTCGGTGGCATCACTGTACTCCGGGGGATGTCGTTGAATACGTATCGTGTGTTTGACCAGAAGCTACACATTTATAACTCAAGTACAATTTGTGTGAAAAAACACAGCACAAATTACCACCCCAAACTTTGGCAAAGGTTAGTATAACGGGTTCACCAAGAGAGCTGTAGTAACTCCCAGAGATCACCCACATTTATCCTCCTGTCGTCCCCGGAATCACTTCCAGCACCAGTCAGCATGCGCACCTTGGAACCCTGCTATGTGTACCCAATAAGTAGACACAACTACCTTAAACTGAGTACAGCAGGAATGAACAGTTTATTGACATAGACTGATATATCCACAGAACAGCATTAACATAAATTAACAGATACATGCATACAACCCAGCCTTTAATCCCCAGGCAGCAATCCTATTGATGGGAGTAATTAAACAATGGAGTTCCTGCCTGTGCTATCTTTGTTTGGTAGCCGGGCTGGAGTCATCTCTGACTACCTTGGGCCCCTGTATGACAGCTCATTCTGTCAAAGTTAGTGGTACAAATCATAAAGAGAAATGGTTAAAATACCAGCACTTGAAATACCTTGGGCCGTCTAGTTTTCAGAATTATATGGTTTGATGGTGTAAATTGAATTGTCCAGCTTCAAAGACATGGGGGCAGAAGGACCAGATGTCAAAATTCCAAGTTGAAAACCTGAATTGTGCATGTGCCAATTGTGGCCTTTTAGCCCTGAAAAAACCTACAACACCCAATATGGGCAATATCACTGTACTCAGGAGATGTTGCTAAACACATATTGGGGTGTTTGGCAGTGAAATATACCAGCAACTGTAAATGTATACCCAGTAGCGTACCTAGCGGGGGGGCGGTCCGCACCGGGTGCCGCTCATCACGGGGGTGCCGATTTGCAGGCACCCCTCCAGAGACGGACAGTAATGTCCGCCGCTGGAGGAGCAGGCTCGCAAGGGAGCGGTATCGAAGGTCTTTAACAGACCTCCGATACCGCTCCCTTGCGATCCGGGCGGCAACAGCTGCTGTGCGCCGGGGTTTGTTGTCAGATCCCGGCGCACAGCACGGAAGCCGCGCCCACCGCTGTCCGTGCCCTCTGACCCGGAAGAAGACAGAAGAACTGAAGAAGAGGAGCGAAGAAGAGGAAAAGAAGCTGAAAGAAGAAAGGAAAGGTAGGAAAGCATTAAGTGAGAGTGGATTGGTATGTGTGTGGATTAGTATATATGTGTGGTTTGGTATATGTGTGGTTTGGTATATGTGCGGATTAGTATATATGTGTGGTTTGGTATATGTGTGGTTTGGTATATGTGTGGATTACTATATATGTGTGGTTTGGTATATGTGTGGATTAGTATATATGTGTGGATTGGTATATGTGTGGATTGGTATATGTGTGGATTGGTATATGTGTGGATTAGTATATATGTGTGGTTTGGTATATGTGTGGATTAGTATATATGTGTGGTTTGGTATATGTGTGAATTAGTATATATGTGTGGATTAGTATATATGTGGATTAGTATATATGTGTGGTTTGGTATATGTGTGAATTAGTATATATGTGTGGATTAGTATATATGTGGATTAGTATATATGTGTGGATTGGTATATGTGTGGATGGTTATATGTGTGGATTGGTATATATGTGTGGATTGGTATACGTGTGGATTAGTGTATGTGTGTGGATTGGTATACGTGTGGATTGGTATATATGTGTGGATTGGTATGTCTGTGGATTGGTATATATGTGTGGATTGGTATATATGTGTGGATTGGTATGCGTGTGGGTTGGTATGCGTGTGGATTGGTATATGTGTGGATTAGTATATATGTGTGGTTTGGTATATGTGTGGATTGGTATATATGTGTGGATTGGTATCTACGTGTGGATTGGTATACGTGTGGATTGGTATACATGTGGATTAGTGTATATGTGTGGATTGGTATGTCTGTGGATTGGTATATATGTGTGGATTGGTATGCGTGTGGATTGGTATGCGTGTGGATTGGTATGCGTGTGGATTGGTATGCGTGTGGATTGGTGTATGTGTGGATAAGTATACGTGTGGATTGGTGTGCGTGTGGGTTGGTATATGTGTGGATTAGTATATATGTGTGGATTGGTGTATGTGTGGATTGGTATACATGTATGGATTGGTAATTTTGTGGATTGGTATACGTGTGGATTGGTAAGTGTGTGAGAGTGACGGGTGTTATGCTGTACCATTTCCAATGAATTTTTCATTATATAATTATGCTCTAAAGTACATCATAACTCCCATCACTCTATACTGTTCCATACAGTGGCAGAGCTGGGAGGCAGAGGCCTTGCACCCCCACTGCAGGACTCCTGAAAGGTAAGTGAACTTCAAAGAGGGAGAGGGTAGATAGTTAGGAGGGGGTAGATAAGGAGAATGAGTGAGATGGGGGATAGGGGGTAGATAGGGCAGAAGGGAGTGAGAAGGGGTAGATAGGGCAATCATACTCCTATCATGCCAAGTCTGCGAGTATATCCTGGAATCTGGGTATGCCTGGGCATCATAGGAATGTGATTGCTGTTAACAAGAAAATATTGTTAATATACACAGGCTTTTATTTGCCCGGGTGCTCCAAAAATAGCCAGATATATGTTTCCAAAGAAAAAATGGGCACTCACAGGTCTTTGCCTTGAGAAAGGACCGGGGGTGGTCCGAAACGTTGGCCGTGCTGATTGAAATAAACTAGTGTTTAATGCACTTTACTGCAAAGACCCGTGAGTGCCCATTTTTTTCTTTGGTTACATATATAAAATATATATAAAATAGCAAAATGCTACTTGTACTTATTGCTCTATAACTTGCAAAAAACACTGGGTATTTCTGAACTCAGGACAAATAGCATGTATTTGCTCATCTTCTAATCGGGGTCGTCTTCTAATCAGAGAGGTCTGATTATGAGACTAAGATCCAGATCCCCCGCAGGGGACCTGGATCCTCCTGTCTCCCCACCCCATTTAACACCCCCCCCCACACGCACACACCGGTACCGGTGCTTCCTGCTGTATTGCCGGGGCAGCGGGTTGACGTCTACGCGATGTGCGTAGAGAACATCCGCTGCAGCCGGAAGGAGGTGTGGCTAGCAGCGGGGGTTGTCTGCGTCCGTCGCGCAGACCTTCCCCGAGTGTCAGAGATCAGAGTTCCCCGCACCGGTGCTGGGGGACTCTGATCTCTGACAGCCGGGGAAAGTATGCGCGACGGACGCAGACAAACCCCCACTGCAAACTCCACCTCCTTCCGGCTGCAGCGGAAGGAGACGTCAACCCGCTGCCCTGGCAATACAGCAGGAAGCATCGGTACCGGTAAGTAAGTGTGTGTGTGTGTTAAATGGGATTTCTGGAATGCCTTATATCCCTATATGCCACTCTGGCATTTAGGGGGTTAAAATGCATGTTATGGGGCATATAGGGAGGTATAAGGCAATATTCAGATTTTGGGGGTATAAGTTAATATTCAGATTTTGGGGGGTCGTCTTATAATCAGGGTCGTCTTATAATTGAGCAAATACGGTATTTAGCAGGTTTTTGTCATTAGCTTTTATAGATGACTAAAAAAAATTCAAATAAAACAGACTGCTTTTTTAAATTTTTCATCATATTTTATTATCTCCTTTTATAAGAAATTACATGATATCACAAAAATGGTATCTGAAGAAAGCAATAAATACCTCGTGTGGGTAGACTAATTGGGAGAGGAGAAAATCACAGCTGGGGTGCAGGTTGGCAAAGAGAAGAAAATATAAAAGAGGCATCTCAGTTTTTATTAAATATGAAATAGTTTACATGAATTAATATTTACTACTAAAATGCACACACGCAGAGAGAGAGAGACACGCACACGCAGAGAGAGAGACACAGAAAGTGAGAGAGAGAGAGAGACACACACACAGAGAGAGAGAGAGCCACACACACACACAGAGAGACACACACACACACAGAGAGAGAGCCACACACACACACAGAGAGAGAGAGAGGGAGAGAGCCACACACAGAGAGAGAGAGAGAGCCACACACACAGAGAGAGAGAGCCACACACACAGAGAGAGAGAGCCACACACACAGAGAGAGAGAGCCACACACACAGAGAGAGAGAGCCACACACACACACAGAGAGAGCCACACACACACAGAGAGACACACACACACAGAGAGACACACACACACAGAGAGAGACAGACACACACACACACAGAGAGACACACAGAGAGAGAGAGACAAAGAGAGACACACACAAAGAGAGACATAGAGAGAGAGAGAGAGAGAGACACACACAGAGAGAGACACACAGAGAGAGAGAGAGACACACAGGGAGAGAGAGAGAGAGAAAGAGACACAGAGAGAGAGAGAGACACAGAGAGAGAGAGAGACACAGAGAGAGAGAGAGAGAGAGACAGAGAGAGAGAGACACAGAGAGAGAGAGAGAGAGAGAGAGAGAGAGAGAGAGACACTGAGTGGATATGAATGCATTCTCAGCTGAACAGTGATTTAAATCTCCAATTCTATGGCGATGCTCACAGACAGAGCTCTGCAAAAATCAAATAATACGGGATTTATCTTAAAGATTCAAGTTTTCTTCTGCCTCCAGAATGTTCTCCGTTTTCAGTAACTGCAAAGACTGCAGCATTCTGTCAAAGCTTCATCCTCACATCCCACTTTACAATAGCTACACACAGTACAATCATCACAGCGCGCTTCCAATCATCTGCATTTCCTGTTTAGCAGCTTCCTGTCGTACTTTCTACAATGTGACCATGGGTAGGAACTAACTGTGCTCTTTCCTGTCAGCCAACCACCCGAGACGGGTCAATGGAGAAACCGGAAGTGCAGTTTTAACAGCATCCGTTCCCCGGTAGTAGTTTGACAGCTTTGTATTGAATAATACTTGTGAAGATGGCGCTTCGGCCAGGAGCTGGAGCCGGTGGTAGCGGCGGAGGCGGCAGGTGAGAGTCTTTAAGGCATTTGTTACTTTGATGTAGGTCGCGGTGTATGTTTTACCTGCTTTAACTTTAACAGTGTTTTGATGCTGAATGTAAAGATAGATTACATTATATGAGGCGGTAAATACATAAACATTGTTATCGATTTATTTTTACTAGTTTTTTGGAGGTTTGCAAAGCTTGTTATGAGGGTTTTATGTAAGAGAGGATACGTTGCTGAAGCATGGAATGCTGCTCGATGCGTTGGAATGTGGATGTAATGGAATATTGTGTCACTGAGGCTGGGCGCCGGTAATACTATATGGCACTCATTAATTATATAGTACAGGGTGTTACAGAGTAAAACGAATGCTCCCAAGTAGATCATGTAGAAAGTTGTTGCATTTACAGCAGTCTACATGTGTGCATTCCATGAACTGTTTTCTGGGCTCTTCATTTTATTCTGAAAAGCATGTAAGTAGCATGTGCTCTCATCATACAAACTATATGTAGAAATGTAGTTTTGCTCTAGGATTGTATTTTGTTTTGTGTAATAAAAAACTGCTTATTAGGCAAACTTGTTAAGCTTTTGGTGTTAAATTTCAATTTTATTTAATTTAGTAACAAATGGCCTCATATAAAAATGAGGTTTTTATTCGAGGTATTACACCTCGCTGGCAGTACTTGTGGAAGTAGTGAAGGAAAAGGCAGATTGACTAAAAAACACATGAATAAAGTACACTAATTGCTTACTAAAATGTTAAAAAGTGCTTATAAAATGTGAAGTAATGGACACATCTAGAGAGAATCTCCATTCGAGGTGAGAATCCAGAAATGAATACCGGTCGCCTTCATTGTTTATTTGCAGTTGATTTCTATGTGCAGCTTCCCCTTTAAATTTTTAGTCTTGGTTCCTTTGTGATGATTCTCTCACTGTGATGTCATAGAGTGGAGATGCTGTAAAGGCAGCATCCTGCTAACAGTAGTATACATTTAATGCAAGGTCGTGAAGCAGAAGGGAGATTGCAAACCCTGGCTTAACGGCTCGCAAACAAAATGTATCTATTTGGACTACTTTTTTGTTATTTAGCAATGGCAAAAGAAACATATGATATTGACTTACAAAACCTGAAAGCTGTGACCGTCCCCGACCGGCTTAAAGGTGTATCTGTCAAGATGGTTGTAGAATCTTCCCCGTGCAGCACTTCTTGTGGACTTGGTAACAAGAAAGAAAAGCGTTGCATTGTGGGACCATCAGGGAAGAGGGAGGACTGTGAAACCGTCAGCGTATCCTGTGTAGTGAGTTGGATTTGCGGCATGACGAGTTATACTCTGACCGTGGGACAGCCTTTTACTATGAACTGTCTGATTGTGCCTGCTGAAGGGCAATCAAATCAGGGGTTGAATTACTACTGGTACAACACCAAAGGTCAGGTAACAACCCAAGATGACCTATTTCGCCCACTCAGAATCAGGTACTTTAACATCACCTTTCCAGCCATCAAGGAGAGCGACGCCGGCTCATACCGTTGCGATGTGCAACACGCATTGGACTTTAAATTAATCAAGCGGGTTTACTATGCCGTCAAGGTGATCCCTCCTAGCCTGGTTAATCTGAACTACGGCAAATCTCTGATGCGTGAAAGTGAGCTGGAAGCAATGGCCGCACAAAAGCAGAAGTTAACCAAGGGCAACCTGTCGGAGAAAGTGAAGGCCATTTTGGAGTCGCACAATTTTATCATTTTTGGCGTCGGGGGTAGTGCTGCCGTCATTGTAGGTGGTGCATTTTGGGGATTTTTCTACCTAATTCGAAAACGCAGACGTAAAAGAAGAACGAATGACGTCGAAGATGGCGTCGACGACGATGATGACAGCGGCGACCATGATGACAGCGTCGACAGCGTCGACCATGATGACAGCGTCGACAGCGGCGACCATGATGACAGCGGCGACCATGATGACAGCGTCGACAGCGTCGACAGCGTCGACCATGATGACAGCGTCGACAGCGGCGACCATGATGACAGCGTCGACCATGATGACAGCGTCGACAGCGTCGACCATGATGACAGCGTCGACAGCGTCGACCATGATGACAGCGTCGACAGCGTCGACCATGATGACAGCGTCGACAGCGGCGACCATGATGACAGCGTCGACAGCGTCGACAGCGTCGACCATGATGACAGCGTCGACAGCGGCGACCATGATGACAGCGTCGACCATGATGACAGCGTCGACAGCGTCGACCATGATGACAGCGTCGACAGCGTCGACCATGATGACAGCGTCGACAGCGTCGACCATGATGACAGCCTCGACAGCGTCGACCATGATGATAGCCTCGACAGCGTCGACCATGATGACAGCCTCGACAGCGTCGACGATGATGACAGCCTCGACAGTGTCGACCATGATGACAACGTCGACTATTTGTGATCGGTTTGCCGTTTGGTGTTGAGGAGAAGCAGCCGCCGGCGTTGAGAAGCAGCCGCTGGCGACAATCATGCTGGTCTTCCAACATAACCCCCAGAGTCTGGCTGAAAGGAGGAGAAACGTCCGCAATCTTAACATCGATATAAGTTGACTGATAGCTGTGCTTACTGTCACACGAACTCTTATCATCAACTGCGGAAGATTGTTGTTAAATAAAACTTTTAGTGCATGCTCATTGTTTCATATTTGTACTTGATTTTTAACCTGAAGTAGTAGTAAATATTTTTTTTAAATAAGCAAACAAGCATTAAAATAATACAATTATCACAGTTTTAAAAATGGGCTTAATTCTGTGGAAAACAAAATAACAGTAACTTATGATATTCTCTAAAGAGGACAGTGTTGAGTGGAATGTCAACAAAGAATAATGCATATTAAAGGTACTTTTCCACACATCACTCCCATCTCCCAAAACAACTCAACAAATAAGGCTCTCTTCCCTTTACTGGCCATTACCGTGTTTTTTTTTTGTTAGACTTATTTAATAGGAGGGGCAGCTAAATACTGCTCAAACATAAATTGGTTCCAGTTCAACCCTTCTACCTAACCTTCCTACTCTTGATCCAAAAGTAGAAATATGGAACACTATATGTACAATTCGGTAAATATGATATGACTTGCACTTGACAGCTTGTCCCAAAAACAAATTTTATTAGCTTGGAAGCATTAAAGTTGTAGTTTAAACTCTTCCACTTATTAACTATTAATAACTATTAATTAACTATTAGGAAGTGCCAACACTGCCAGCTTTTCCTAGCCAGAAGGACTGAACTTACTGCATAATGCATAGTTGGATGTGTGAGGAGACTTTGAGAAAGATATTTTGGAACATAGAATTTTGTAGGTAAATCAGTGAGATTTCATATTTTCTTTGGGCTGTTAAAGGGATTTGTTCTCATTTGCAGATTATTCACACTGTTAAAGTTTCAGGAAATAATAAATCTTTGCTCGAATCTGAGTTGGTTGGAGGGGCTTGGGTTTTTTAAATAACAACATTAATTTGAGTCTCTATATGTTAAGTAAATAAATATTAGCACATCTGCCATATTCTTTAGCGTGAAAGCTGGATCACATAAAAATAACATTATTCGAGGTATTACACCTCGCTGGCAGTACTTGTGGAAGTAGTGAAGGAAAAGGCAGATTGACTAAAAAACACATGAATAAAGTACACTAATTGCTTACTAAAATGTTAAAAAGTGCTTATAAAATGTGAAGTAATGGACACATCTAGAGAGAATCTCCATTCGAGGTGAGAATCCAGAAATGAATACCGGTCGCCTTCATTGTTTATTTGCAGTTGATTTCTATGTGCAGCTTCCCCTTTAAATTTTTAGTCTTGGTTCCTTTGTGATGATTCTCTCACTGTGATGTCATAGAGTGGAGATGCTGTAAAGGCAGCATCCTGCTAACAGTAGTATACATTTAATGCAAGGTCGTGAAGCAGAAGGGAGATTGCAAACCCTGGCTTAACGGCTCGCAAACAAAATGTATCTATTTGGACTACTTTTTTGTTATTTAGCAATGGCAAAAGAAACATATGATATTGACTTACAAAACCTGAAAGCTGTGACCGTCCCCGACCGGCTTAAAGGTGTATCTGTCAAGATGGTTGTAGAATCTTCCCCGTGCAGCACTTCTTGTGGACTTGGTAACAAGAAAGAAAAGCGTTGCATTGTGGGACCATCAGGGAAGAGGGAGGACTGTGAAACCGTCAGCGTATCCTGTGTAGTGAGTTGGATTTGCGGCATGACGAGTTATACTCTGACCGTGGGACAGCCTTTTACTATGAACTGTCTGATTGTGCCTGCTGAAGGGCAATCAAATCAGGGGTTGAATTACTACTGGTACAACACCAAAGGTCAGGTAACAACCCAAGATGACCTATTTCGCCCACTCAGAATCAGGTACTTTAACATCACCTTTCCAGCCATCAAGGAGAGCGACGCCGGCTCATACCGTTGCGATGTGCAACACGCATTGGACTTTAAATTAATCAAGCGGGTTTACTATGCCGTCAAGGTGATCCCTCCTAGCCTGGTTAATCTGAACTACGGCAAATCTCTGATGCGTGAAAGTGAGCTGGAAGCAATGGCCGCACAAAAGCAGAAGTTAACCAAGGGCAACCTGTCGGAGAAAGTGAAGGCCATTTTGGAGTCGCACAATTTTATCATTTTTGGCGTCGGGGGTAGTGCTGCCGTCATTGTAGGTGGTGCATTTTGGGGATTTTTCTACCTAATTCGAAAACGCAGACGTAAAAGAAGAACGAATGACGTCGAAGATGGCGTCGACGACGATGATGACAGCGGCGACCATGATGACAGCGTCGACAGCGGCGACCATGATGACAGCGTTGACAGCGGCGACCATGATGACAGCGGCGACCATGATGACAGCGTCGACAGCGTCGACAGCGGCGACCATGATGACAGCGTCGACAGCGTCGACCATGATGACAGCGTCGACAGCGGCGACCATGATGACAGCGTCGACCATGATGACAGCGTCGACAGCGTCGACCATGATGACAGCGTCGACAGCGTCGACCATGATGACAGCGTCGACAGCGGCGACCATGATGACAGCGTCGACAGCGTCGACCATGATGACAGCGTCGACAGCGTCGACAGCGTCGACCATGATGACAGCGTCGACAGCGGCGACCATGATGACAGCGTCGACCATGATGACAGCGTCGACAGCGTCGACCATGATGACAGCGTCGACAGCGTCGACCATGATGACAGCCTCGACAGCGTCGACCATGATGATAGCCTCGACAGCGTCGACCATGATGACAGCCTCGACAGCGTCGACGATGATGACAGCCTCGACAGTGTCGACCATGATGACAACGTCGACTATTTGTGATCGGTTTGCCGTTTGGTGTTGAGGAGAAGCAGCCGCCGGCGTTGAGAAGCAGCCGCTGGCGACAATCATGCTGGTCTTCCAACATAACCCCCAGAGTCTGGCTGAAAGGAGGAGAAACGTCCGCAATCTTAACATCGATATAAGTTGACTGATAGCTGTGCTTACTGTCACACGAACTCTTATCATCAACTGCGGAAGATTGTTGTTAAATAAAACTTTTAGTGCATGCTCATTGTTTCATATTTGTACTTGATTTTTAACCTGAAGTAGTAGTAAATATTTTTTTTAAATAAGCAAACAAGCATTAAAATAATACAATTATCACAGTTTTAAAAATGGGCTTAATTCTGTGGAAAACAAAATAACAGTAACTTATGATATTCTCTAAAGAGGACAGTGTTGAGTGGAATGTCAACAAAGAATAATGCATATTAAAGGTACTTTTCCACACATCACTCCCATCTCCCAAAACAACTCAACAAATAAGGCTCTCTTCCCTTTACTGGCCATTACCGTGTTTTTTTTTTGTTAGACTTATTTAATAGGAGGGGCAGCTAAATACTGCTCAAACATAAATTGGTTCCAGTTCAACCCTTCTACCTAACCTTCCTACTCTTGATCCAAAAGTAGAAATATGGAACACTATATGTACAATTCGGTAAATATGATATGACTTGCACTTGACAGCTTGTCCCAAAAACAAATTTTATTAGCTTGGAAGCATTAAAGTTGTAGTTTAAACTCTTCCACTTATTAACTATTAATAACTATTAATTAACTATTAGGAAGTGCCAACACTGCCAGCTTTTCCTAGCCAGAAGGACTGAACTTACTGCATAATGCATAGTTGGATGTGTGAGGAGACTTTGAGAAAGATATTTTGGAACATAGAATTTTGTAGGTAAATCAGTGAGATTTCATATTTTCTTTGGGCTGTTAAAGGGATTTGTTCTCATTTGCAGATTATTCACACTGTTAAAGTTTCAGGAAATAATAAATCTTTGCTCGAATCTGAGTTGGTTGGAGGGGCTTGGGTTTTTTAAATAACAACATTAATTTGAGTCTCTATATGTTAAGTAAATAAATATTAGCACATCTGCCATATTCTTTAGCGTGAAAGCTGGATCACATAAAAATAACATTATTCGAGGTATTACACCTCGCTGGCAGTACTTGTGGAAGTAGTGAAGGAAAAGGCAGATTGACTAAAAAACACATGAATAAAGTACACTAATTGCTTACTAAAATGTTAAAAAGTGCTTATAAAATGTGAAGTAATGGACACATCTAGAGAGAATCTCCATTCGAGGTGAGAATCCAGAAATGAATACCGGTCGCCTTCATTGTTTATTTGCAGTTGATTTCTATGTGCAGCTTCCCCTTTAAATTTTTAGTCTTGGTTCCTTTGTGATGATTCTCTCACTGTGATGTCATAGAGTGGAGATGCTGTAAAGGCAGCATCCTGCTAACAGTAGTATACATTTAATGCAAGGTCGTGAAGCAGAAGGGAGATTGCAAACCCTGGCTTAACGGCTCGCAAACAAAATGTATCTATTTGGACTACTTTTTTGTTATTTAGCAATGGCAAAAGAAACATATGATATTGACTTACAAAACCTGAAAGCTGTGACCGTCCCCGACCGGCTTAAAGGTGTATCTGTCAAGATGGTTGTAGAATCTTCCCCGTGCAGCACTTCTTGTGGACTTGGTAACAAGAAAGAAAAGCGTTGCATTGTGGGACCATCAGGGAAGAGGGAGGACTGTGAAACCGTCAGCGTATCCTGTGTAGTGAGTTGGATTTGCGGCATGACGAGTTATACTCTGACCGTGGGACAGCCTTTTACTATGAACTGTCTGATTGTGCCTGCTGAAGGGCAATCAAATCAGGGGTTGAATTACTACTGGTACAACACCAAAGGTCAGGTAACAACCCAAGATGACCTATTTCGCCCACTCAGAATCAGGTACTTTAACATCACCTTTCCAGCCATCAAGGAGAGCGACGCCGGCTCATACCGTTGCGATGTGCAACACGCATTGGACTTTAAATTAATCAAGCGGGTTTACTATGCCGTCAAGGTGATCCCTCCTAGCCTGGTTAATCTGAACTACGGCAAATCTCTGATGCGTGAAAGTGAGCTGGAAGCAATGGCCGCACAAAAGCAGAAGTTAACCAAGGGCAACCTGTCGGAGAAAGTGAAGGCCATTTTGGAGTCGCACAATTTTATCATTTTTGGCGTCGGGGGTAGTGCTGCCGTCATTGTAGGTGGTGCATTTTGGGGATTTTTCTACCTAATTCGAAAACGCAGACGTAAAAGAAGAACGAATGACGTCGAAGATGGCGTCGACGACGATGATGACAGCGGCGACCATGATGACAGCGTCGACCATGATGACAGCGTCGACCATGATGACAGCGTCGACCATGATGACAGCGTCGACAGCGTCGACCATGATGACAGCGTCGACCATGATGACAGCGTCGACAGCGTCGACCATGATGACAGCGTCGACAGCGTCGACCATGATGACAGCGTCGACAGCGTCGACCATGATGACAGCGTCGACAGCGTCGACCATGATGACAGCGTCGACAGCGTCGACCATGATGACAGCCTCGACAGCGTCGACCATGATGACAGCCTCGACAGCGTCGACGATGATGACAGCCTCGACAGCGTCGACCATGATGACAGCGTCGACAGCGTCGACCATGATGACAGCGTCGACAGCGTCGACCATGATGACAGCGTCGACAGCGTCGACCATGATGACAGCGTCGACAGCGTCGACCATGATGACAGCCTCGACAGCGTCGACCATGATGACAGCCTCGACAGCGTCGACCATGATGACAGCCTCGACAGCGTCGACCATGATGACAACGTCGACTATTTGTGATCGGTTTGCCGTTTGGTGTTGAGGAGAAGCAGCCGCCGGCGTTGAGAAGCAGCCGCTGGCGACAATCATGCTGGTCTTCCAACATAACCCCCAGAGTCTGGCTGAAAGGAGGAGAAACGTCCGCAATCTTAACATCGATATAAGTTGACTGATAGCTGTGCTTACTGTCACACGAACTCTTATCATCAACTGCGGAAGATTGTTGTTAAATAAAACTTTTAGTGCATGCTCATTGTTTCATATTTGTACTTGATTTTTAACCTGAAGTAGTAGTAAATATTTTTTTAAATAAGCAAACAAGCATTAAAATAATACAATTATCACAGTTTTAAAAATGGGCTTAATTCTGTGGAAAACAAAATAACAGTAACTTATGATATTCTCTAAAGAGGACAGTGTTGAGTGGAACAACCCAAGATGACCTATTTCGCCCACTCAGAATCAGGTACTTTAACATCACCTTTCCAGCCATCAAGGAGAGCGACGCCGGCTCATACCGTTGCGATGTGCAACACGCATTGGACTTTAAATTAATCAAGCGGGTTTACTATGCCGTCAAGGTGATCCCTCCTAGCCTGGTTAATCTGAACTACGGCAAATCTCTGATGCGTGAAAGTGAGCTGGAAGCAATGGCCGCACAAAAGCAGAAGTTAACCAAGGGCAACCTGTCGGAGAAAGTGAAGGCCATTTTGGAGTCGCACAATTTTATCATTTTTGGCGTCGGGGGTAGTGCTGCCGTCATTGTAGGTGGTGCATTTTGGGGATTTTTCTACCTAATTCGAAAACGCAGACGTAAAAGAAGAACGAATGACGTCGAAGATGGCGTTGACGACGATGATGACAGCGTCGGCGATGATGACAGCGTCGACCATGATGACAGCGTCGACAGCGTCGACCATGATGACAGCGTCGACAGCGTCGACCATGATGACAGCGTCGACCATGATGACAGCGTCGACCATGATGACAGCGTCGACCATGATGACAGCGTCGACGATGATGACAGCCTCGACAGCGTCGACGATGATGACAGCGTCGACGATGATGACAGCCTCGACAGCGACGACTATGTGTGATCGGTTTGCCCTTTGGTGTTGAGGAGAAGCAGCCGCTGGCGTTGAGAAGCAGCCGCTGGCGACAATCATGCTGGTCTTCCGACATAACCCCCAGAGTCTGGCTGAAAGGAGGAGAAACGTCCGCCATATTAACATCGATATAAGTTGACTGATAGCTGTGCTTACTGTCACACGAACTCTTATCATCAACTGCGGAAGATTGTTGTTAAATAAAACTTTTAGTGCATGCTCATTGTTTCATATTTGTACTTGATTTTTAACCTGAAGTAGTAGTAAATATTTTTTTAAATAAGCAAAAAAGCATTACAATAATACAATTATCACAGTTTTACAAATGGGCTTAATTCTGTGGAAAACAAATAACAGTAACTTATATTCTCTAACGAGACGGTGTTGCGTCCAATGTCAACAAAGAATAATGCATATTAAAGGTCTTTACTGGCCATTACAGTGTGTTGAGATCTGTAAGGCTTTGCTGTTTCACATGCATGCGCGCAAAAGGGCAGGTGGGCATGGTTGCTGGTGGTAAGACTGCTGTGATGAATGACAGGACTCTTTCTAGGCAACTGTAGGATTTCAATAACCTTTTAAATATAGTTTTTAAGAGACAGGGAGCATTGTGGAGAAAATGACAGATGGGTTATTTAATTTTTAAGAGCCTCCTAGGTGGAGCAGCACCTAGGAAGTACGTTGTATGGTGGGCCCCCCCAATGACGGAGGTGTCAGTCGTCACAGGGCTTCCCATAGAATTCTCCTGCCTGCTATACAGAGCTCTTCTGATGGTATTCATTAGAATTAAAAATGTTTTTTTTTTGTGAGCCTTATTTAATAGGAGGGGCAGCTAAATTAATTTGAGGCATACTGCTTAACATAAATTAGTTTGACACTGTAAACAATATTAATATGAAATAGTTACATGGAAGTTGTCAAATTTACCCTCGGTTGTCTACTGTTCAGTAACATATACTTTTGTGAAGGTAACTTGAATTGGCTGGGGCTTCAAATCATCACAAAATGGTACCTAGGCCCAAAAGATGGTGTCTATGCTATGCTTCCAACTATGTGGGAACGGCTAATAAAGACATGGTTTGGATGAGCTTAGTGTGGAAGAAACTGGCTGACCCTAACCACAACCCTCTTGATCACCTTTTGGATGAACTGGAATGAAGATTGCGAGCCAGTGCCTGACCTCACACATGGTCTACCAGATGAATAGATGAAAATTCCCACAGAAACGCTCCAAAATGTGGTGGAAAGCCTTCCGGCATGAGTGGAAGCTGTTATAGCGGCAAAGAGGGGACCAACTACAAATTAATGTCTTTATATCTCATGTCATAAAGGACCATGTTGGTGTAATGGCCAGGTGTGGCAATGCTTTTGACCATATAGTATAGCAATGATGTTCAAGCATGTTCACTCTTATAACAGACTTATAATTCTTTTACTTCTTTCAGCTTTATGTTTCCAGTAACTGCAGGGATTGGACCATCCCAAGGTATGTATGTGTTGTGTTATAGCAATGCTTACCATATTTTGCTTAGGTTGGCAAACATTAGACAGCAAACTGTATGGGAATGGAAACATTTTATTAGGGGGAAATATTTTAACAACACAAGTCCTAGAGCTGTTTCTGTTTTTGAAAGCACATGGCTGCTTGGGAAGATATTACAAGACAATAATCTGCAGAATATCCAAATTAGAACTGAGCATGAATTATTCCATATTTTCCCGGCGTATAGTGGAGGTACCGTTGGGCTTGCTCTCTTCCCCGGGACAAACACTAAAAAAGATAGAAGGGGTTAAGCTCCACCACCCCCCTTACCCTATAACTGCACGTACCAGCGACCAGCATTCAGTTCTTTTTTTGTCCCGCAGGGACGAGCACAGGGGATTCTGCCCCATTCTTCTGCTTCGGCAGCTTGGATCCGGATCGGCCGGCACACGGGTTGTGTCCGGCGAAAGGGGGTTCCTGCAAGTCCGTTCGCTCCCCGGGTGGGAGCTCGGCTGATCTTTGCAGCACCGCGTTACAGAGTGAATCTGTAGCGGTGATTTGTTTCAAGCAGGGGAGGAGCATGCGCAGTACAGTGGAACGCACGTCCGGGTGGCTATGCGTTCCACTGATGATCCGGCCGTGCTACAGATATGAGTAAACTTAAAAGGGGTAGGATAAAAGCGCTAAAAGCAACAACAAAAGAGAAGAAAAAAAAAAAAAAAGTCCTTTTTAAAACAGTTGTTGTAGATGATGTAGCAGCAGAACCAGAGTCTATACACTCTGAGGAAGCCTGTGCTAGGCGAAACGCGTTTGTGTATTTTATATTAATCCTTTGTTGGTTTTTATTGGTTTTTATTACCATAAGTTTAAATTAAAAGTTTTTTTTAAAAACTATTTTATCTTGCTCCTGGACCCCTTTTTTTTTTTTTTTTTTTTTTTTTTTTTTAAATTTATAAGACACAACACCTTGTGTGGGGATTTTACCACTTAAGCGCTGAGGAGTGAGCAATTCTATAATTGCTCACCAAAAAGGAACTGTGGACACTACAGACTGCTTCAAAGGCTGAGGCTAAAGAAAGCTGCCAAAGAAATCTTTAAGGCGAGGATTATATCGCCCAAGCGTATACTTTGGGGCTAACTGAAGAAGCCCCACCAAATGTGAGTAGCCCTTTGTGGCCTTCATTTCAAACAAAAACAAGCCTTGAGACATATTGCACTATTGTGTTTTTCTTTTTTTTTTTTTTTTATATATCTCATATACATCCATGAGAGCGCAGCCACTAACCCCCTTGTGAACCGTGCTACAGATATGCGCGGCTCGGATCATCCGATTTTGGCGCCAAATTCAAAAGTTGGCTGCCTATTTATGCTGTGCAAACCTGTCTGACCACAAGAGTGTGTGTCAGGACAGGTTTCCGTGTTGTCTGAACCCCCACACGGTTTTTAGTGATCTTTTTATTGATACACCAAAAAATATGTTAACCTTCATCTCCAGAGAAGGATAAAATGCCTTCGGCTCCTCCCTAAAAGGCTTCATGTCTAAACAGTTGGATTGCCTTGAATGTAACTCCTCTCCCAGACGGCTACAGGAGGAATATGTGCCAGCAGTGTTTGGCAGATATCCGGGCAAAAGAGAAACAGAAGGATATGCTGTCTTTTCTATCCTGGTTCCAGGATAATTTGTCTTAAACATTTCAAGCATTTAAGGAGGCTGCCAAACCAATGGTGCACGACAAGCCTCACCTAATGGAATTTGCACAGCGTGAGTGGAAACATCCAAGTAATGTGCGTTTTGTTTCTAGACACTTTTAAACATATTTTCAAGCTTTAAGATGACATCATGTGGGAAGAGCTTCCTAAGGTTGATGTCCAGATTGCTCAGTTGTCTAAGAAAACTACGTTGCCAATCGGAGAGGTTTCCGGCCTAAAAGTTACTATGGACATAGGAGAAGAGACCGCTAATAGAAGAATCTTCCAAGGCATCAAAGCAAAGCAGCATCAGCTGGAGCAGCAGTAGCGAGAGCTCAAGGCCTATGGCTCCAGAAATTGGAAGACCACGTTCTGGAGGATGCAGATAAGGATCTTTTCACAACTTTTGGAATATTTGAAGCTTTGTAATGAATTCTTGATGTCAAGCCTACAAGGCAGAGATATTCCACGCCGTAGGATAGATCTTCCTTTCAGAAAAATAAAGATACCAGTAACCCATGGATCCGTCAGATTATATCAGAAGGCTACACCATAAAAGCTTGAAGGTCTCCACGCAATTGCTTCCTAGTATCCTCTTACCCAGCGTTGAATAAGTATGCAGCGCTTATTATGGCAGCATCTAAACTCCTCAAGTAGGGAGTTATAGAAACGTTCCAAAGATACAGCTATTTCAGGGAGTTTACTCTCGCTTGTTCTTGGTCCCATAGCCGGGGCACTCTTCATCCTGTACTGGATCTGAAGTCCGTCAACCAATATATTCCATATCAACACTTCCGCGTGGAAACCATCTCTTCGGTTACTCTAATGATTCAGAGAGGAGATTATGTGGCTTCCCTAGACCTACAGGACACTTACCTGCAGGTGCCGATAGCAGTAGACTCAAGGAGATTTTTGAAATTTGCAGGGAAGACAAGCAAAGGTTTCCATCATTTTTACTTCAAGGCGCTACCCTTAGGCCTATCAATTGCTCCAGGATTCTCACTCCGTTGGCTGCAGAACTGAGATTGAGAGGAATAGCTGTGGTTCCATATCTAGATGACTGGCTGATGAAAGCTTCATCCGCTGCACAACTTTTACAGAACTTCAAGTGATGATCACTCTTCTCATAGAACACGGCTGGCTTCTGAATGTGGCCAATTCACATTTAAACTCAACCACAGAGATCAAGTTTCTGGTGTTTGAGGTAAACGCAAGATCTTTACACCTCTATCTTCCAATAGTCAAGGCCATACGCATTCGGCTAAGTGTCACCGAGCTACAAGCGTATCCTCTCTGCTCTATCAGAAGGGTAATGAGCATTTTGGGATTTATGACTTCCACCATGCCGGCGATAGCCTGGGCACAGGCAAGAATGAGGCCTCTGCTATGGCATGTTCTGTCGCACTGGTCCAGGACCGACGAGGACCTAGACAAGAACATTCTGATATCTCAGGACATACTTCGACTAGAGTGGTGGAAGGTCAAAAGAAATTTGACAAGCGGCCTGTCCTTCCAGCCCACGCAGTGGCTGATAGTTACCATGGACGCATCCAAGACTGGTTGGGAAGCTCATTTCCAATTTCACACAGCACAAGGGAAGTGGTCAGTGCAGGAAGCGCGTCAATCGACAAACTTTAGGTAACTAAATGCCGTCTTGAAGGCTCGAGTATTCTTCAAACCATGGATATTGAGCAACCCAGTGAAGATTCAATCCGACAACGCCACAACACTAATTGACAGACAAGGAGAGTAACCAGTCTCCAAAGTTTATGCACCAAAATCATGCTGTGGGCACATGAAAATCTAGAAGCTATCTCGGCGGTTCACATCAGAAGTCAGAACAATGTACTGGCAGAAACAGATGTTCTCAAGCAGAATGGTCCCTTCATCCGACTATTTTTCAAGGGTTGGTGGCAATAGTAGACCTGTCGGAAGTGGATCTCATGGCGACAAGACTGAATCGGAAAGTCCCTCTTTTTGTCTCTCTATACAGAATGCTTTTCCCTCCTTTTTTTGATGGTCTGGAGATCAAGTGGCGATTCAACCTGGCATACATCTTTCCTCCGGTGTCTGATTCCTCGAGTCTTGCTCAAAGTCAAGATGGACAAGGCAAGAGTACTGGCAGTTATCCTGTTCTGGCCAAACAGGAGCTGGTTTTCCCACCTTCGCCAGCTTTCGGTAACATATGGGGAACTTCCGTTGTCCGCAGACGTTTTGGAGACTAAGGGAATTCCACTCCACATCCTTCAAATGTTCAGATTGACGGCTTGGTTGCTGCAAGGCTGATCATGAAATATCAAGGTATAGACCCAGTTATGACTACTCTCCTCTTGGGGTCAGTAAGTCTATCTACATCAAGATTTTATCTAAGAACCTGGAGGAAATTTCTTGAATGGTGTCAGTCTCAAGGCCTGCAGTCTTCTCCTCCACCCATTCCGGTCATTCTGCGTGTTTTACACGTGGGATTTAAAGCGGGCCTCAAGGTTGCTACATTTAAAAGGGCAGATGTCTGCTCTTAGTCATTTTCTGCTACTCTATCTGGCGTCGGATCGTTTAATTCGGAGATTTTTTAAGGCCATCACGATTAAGAGACCTCCTGTTACATCGTTTTTTTCCACCGTGAGATCTTACCGTTCTGCTCAAGGCTCTGTGCTCGACTCCGTTTGAGCCTCTCCAAGAGGTTTCACTTAAATTCCTCTCCCTGAAGACAGCATTTTTAGTAGCTATCACATCGGCACGACGTTTTTCTCATCTTTCATCAAGGCGAAGTAGTTATGTATCCTAGGCCGTCATTCCTGCCTAAAGTCTTATCTCAAGCTAATATTGGCCAACCTATAGTCCAGCCAACATTTTCTCCAAACCCTATGACACCAGAAGAAAGTGACTGGCACTGTCTAGATGTTAAGAGAGACCGCTTCCTTTTGTTCAGCTGACCATCTGTTCCTTTAGTTCCATGAAAGATCTTCAGTTCAAGCTGTATCTAAATCTACCCTGGCCAGATGGCTCCCATGCCATCCGGCTGGCATATGACTCCTGTGGTGCGACTATTCCTCCTCCGATTAAGGCTCACTCCACACGATCCTTCTCTGTCTCTTGGGCCTCCAGGTCTTCAGTCTCTCCGGAGGAGATTTGTAAAGCAGCAGCGTGATCCTCATGGAACACTGTCATTAAACATTACAGACTGGACATTTCCTCTGCTTTGGCAGCTGAGTTTGGACGTCAAGTCCTGCACGCTGTTGAGATTTAACTCCCTCCCTTTTTGGGGGGGATCTTGCTATATCCCAACGGTACTGCCACTATACGCCGGGAAAAACAGTAATTTTACTCACCGTAAATTCTCTTTTCCCAAGTATAGTGGCAGTACAGGTTTCCCTCCCTAATTTCGTTATAAGATAATGTTTTCCATCCTTTGGTCCTCTTGTTATTAACTGAATGCTGGTCGCTGGTACGTGCAGTTATAGGGTAAGGGGGGGGTGGAGCTTAACCCCTTCTATCTTTTTTAGTGTTTGTCCCGGGGAAGAGAGCAAGCCCAACGGTACTGCCACTATACTTGGGAAAAGAGAATTTACGGTGAGTAAAATTACTGTTTTTAAAATTTTTGAGTCTCTAATTGTTATTCACTAGTTCAGGGTGGGAATGGGACAGGGTGGGCAACTTCTGGAGAAGCTACTTGTGGTGCTTTCTGCCACCCACAAACGGGCAGTTGTTTTAGATTGAACTCGTTAAGCTAAAAACTGGATCTTCCTTTTTACAGTGACTTCTATTGAAAAGTTGTGTCTCCCCCCCTTATGTGTATATTCTGTCTCTAGTAAATGCTACCCATGATGCCTTTCCTGGAAATTTCTTTTCCTAGTTTACGCTTGGATAAAGTTTTTTCACAATATGTAAAGGGGAGATCTGTATTAGAAGGTATAACATAGTAATTCAGGTTGAAAAAAGACGGAGGTCCATCAAGTTAAACATTGCTGTTGCTCAACATTGCTGTTTCTCTTTTCATCAACAAGCTATATTTAATCGTGTATCCCATAATTAAAGTAATCCATCGAATTTTCAAGCACGTCTGTAGGTAGTGAATTCCACATCTTTGTTCTTACAATACAGAACCGTTTTCGCTGCTTTAAGTGAAATATCACTCATAATAATTATAATAGACTTATATAGAAGCACAATTGTATTTTCCTTCCATGAGTCAATGCCTCTCTTATACGTGCCAATATCTTACTGCCCCTTGCAGCAGCTGCATGATGTTGAACACTGTTGCTAAGTTTATAGTCAATAATTATTCCCAAGTCCTTTTTGTTTAACCCCCTTGATAACAATTGACACTCCGGGCAAATGACGCCACGGGTAGGAGCCAGCCATGGTCCCTGATGTCAATCTCTGTGTTGCTGAATGCCTCAACATCAAGGCATTACAGCAACACCATTTGGGTGCAGAAAGCGAAAGTAGATCCCTTTTTACACCATGACATTCCTGGCACGTCAATTGTCACTAACTGGATGTTTGTGCGTGAATGTCCACCATAGACTGTATGGCAGCGGACTCCCGTTTAAAAAGATTGTTTCAACGATCGTCTCCTAAACTTCAACGGCATAGAGGCATTTCAGCGACACCGAACACCCACCGCAAAAAATAAAGGAGTTGCCAAAGTTTCCAAGAGGGTTTCTCCAGACCATCTTGAGAACTCTGGCTCCCTTTTCAGATTGAATACAGATATTGCATTTAACCATGCAAGTCAAGGGAGCCCAGTAAAATATAAAAAAAAAAAAAAAAAAAAAAATTCCCACTGATGTCACCATCTTTAGTTCCAAAAAATGTAAAAAAATTGCTCGGCTCCAGTTAGAATCATTAGTAAACAGTGGCTCTAGGACAGAACCCTCATGAGCGCCTCTTACCAATTTTGTGAATTTTCCTCTAATCACATATCTTTGAACTCTATCTTTAAGCCACCTTGCAGCACAGGCGAAAGTGATTTTGATTTGTCCAGAGACATTTATGAGGCACTGTATTGAATGTTTTGGCAAATTCAAATAAATCTGCTGAAAGACCCTAGTTTATATCTTTGCTCACCTCTTAGTCTGAGATGATGTGTGCTTCATAAAACCCGTGTTATATTATTCCTTAGCAGGATTTCATATAATTTCCACACCGGAGATGGCAGAATCACATTCCGTTACCTGACTGAGCTTTTAATCCCATTTAGAGTATTGATATCATTTCTATGCCTTCTATGTGAGCGCTGCCTGGGGATGGGTTTAAAAAGGGAGATTTCAGGTCATAATTACCAGTGTTTATATTTTTTTTACCCAATGGAATTCTGATTACCTCATCTTTCTAATATCCTTATCTATTTACTGCTGTTTAATTAGGTATGATGCCTGTGCAACAGCAACCTCATGGGTTTCCTATTGTACCAATGATGCAACCAGGCATGCAAAATATGATGGGAGTAGGTTTTGGCTCTCAGGTTCCCCAGCCAGCCCTAATTCAGGTAGGTTCACCATTTTTTACAAGTAGCAGTCTAAAAGCCTAATTTAAATATATAAATTGTACCTGATGCAGGGTGAACAAGCATCATAGTTTTTTGTTTTTTTTTTAAAAAAGATGTGATTTATATATTTGTGTCAGGGTGGAATGCCAATGGGACCAATGCAAGCAACCGGAATGCCTTTCATGGGGCAGCCTGCCTTTCTGGGAATGCGAACTCCTACTCAACAGTTTATCCCTGACATGCAGAAGCAGTTTGTAGAAGAGCAACAGTAAGTGAAAGTTGGTCGTAAATTTACTTTGAATGTAAAATTTACTCTAATAATGTATTTTGCCATTAAAATGCACCTCCTTTCAAGGTTCTTAAGGCAGCATACGACTACCCCAGTGTAAGGACACGAAGACGCGTATAAACGGTGCAGAATCTCTTGGCAGGGGTATAATATTGCTGCACAAGAAACACTGCAACATAAATTCTTAGGACTTTATATGATTGTTTCATGATACAGTTTGAGTGCTGTCAGGGCAGCCATTGTGGGCTGCGGTACCCATCATGACATTGCTTTTGTTGAAATGCAGTCTACAGCAAGTTGCATTGTCATTGTGAAGGACCCATATTATTGTAACTACTGTGTTCTTTAACTCTTGTGCATTGATGCTTCCAGTCGGAGCAGCTACACTGTTGTGCCCTTTTGTAGAATGATGCTGCCCATGTTTGTTTGGTAGAAAAAGTGGTTATGTCTCATTGCCTCACTTGTAAACTTAGCCACAGCAATAGAGAGAGAGAGATACCGTATTTGCTTGATTATAAGACAAGGTTTTTATCGTCTGAAAAATACCCCTCATCTTATAATCAAGGTCGTCTTCTAATCAGACTCAAATATAGTTCTGACTACAAGATTAAGATCCTGTCTGGTAACCTCCACTGCTGCTGGCACTTCCACCTGGGGGTTCTATTACCGAGCGCCGGTGAAAGTGCCGGCAGCTACGGAGGTTGTCTACGCGCATCGTGCAGGCCTTCCCCGGCTGCCAGAGAGGAGAATTCCCTGCAGTGCTGCGGGGTATTCTCCTCTTTGGCTAACGTCTGCGTGATGGACGCAGACAACCCCCGCTGCTGGCACTTCTGCCATGGTTTCTGTGATGGAGCACTGGCGTCACATGACCGCCTGGTGGTCAGCTGATTAGCCCTGCTAGAATTAGCCCACCCGTTGCCCCACTAGACACCAGGGAGTCAGAAGCACTGGTAATTTTGGGGGGGGGGGTTATATGGGGGGCATAAGGCTTTTCTAGAGGCAGAGTGCCCCATGATATGCCTTTTAACCCCCTAGATGCCACTCTGCCCCATGATATGCCTTTTAACCACTCTGGCATATATAGGGGTTAAAAAGCATATCAGGGAGGCAGAGTGGCATATAGGGGGTATAAGGCATTTTTGGGGGCAGATGTGCATAACTGGAGGGCAGGTTGGCAAATAAAAGGAAATGAAAAACAAAAAAAATTCTTTAGATTAATTTAAGATGTTGTGACCTGTAAATGCTGTTAGTTGTTACTGTAACAAAAGGACCAGTGACTTTCTAATCCAAAACAGACTCAAGGGTGCTGCTACACATTTTTACTTTGTTTCTTTGTCTTAAGGAAAAGGTTTGAACAGCAACAAAAAATGTTAGAGGAAGAAAGAAAGCGGCGGCAGTTTGAAGAACAGAAACAGAAATTAAGGCTGTTAAGCAGTGTTAAGCCAAAGGTAAATCATGCACTGCATATTCATTATTGTCATAAATAGTCCTATGGTAATCTCTCATTTTCAGCATTTGGCTACTGATACTGGCTCATACTGATCAGTGAGTCAATTACAACCAGCTACTCATGGCGTGCTGAGGGCCATTTTTTTTCTGTACAAAGAGTGAAAGTTATGATTAACCTTTTATTACCCAATGTCCAAGAATGATGTTAGTTGGTCATACTGATGATGGAATACATGTTCATCATCCTCCTAATAATATTTAATGACTGAATATGCTATATTTGTTTCTTTTTAGACTTGTGAAAAAAGTAGAGATGATGCATTGGAAGCAATCAAAGGAAATTTAGATGGTTTTTCCAGAGATGCCAAAATGCACCCAACTCCGGTATTGCATACAAAGAAAACAGGTAAATAAATGCATGTTTATATAGTGGAGTAGGAACACTTTTGGGCCCCATACAGTATACTATGACATTAGTAAAACTAATTCACAATATTGGTGTATCTTTCTTACATTGATAGAATGATAAAAGAACCCATATGTTAACATGTAAGTGGTGTAATAGTAAAGTATATAGTAACAAATTATCAACGCATCTTAACCCTTACACAAAGGTAAAAAAACCTCATAGCAATAATATAGCATATACAAACATACGCAATCCTTGAACACCAGTGCTTTGTATCATCCTAGTGTGTTTGAGGAGTAATGTTCGACATGTTTGTTATCATTAGTTTTTGTCAATAACATCTATAGGTAGACCATATTCAGAACATTATTTCTTTTCATTATCCTCCTGTTCATTTTGTCTCATCATTACTGCTCATTTTCCATTTTGCAGATTTTCCCTCATCACCCCATTCTTCTGTATCTGTATCCTCACATGCTACTCTTCTTGGTGCTGATGAAGAATTCAGTGATTTTGTCCAAGGGCCTGTCAAAGTTCCTTCAGTCCCTTCTATGCCCTCTTGTGTTTCTGGCCCTGTTGGGCAGATGCTGTCAGAGCAGGCTGTAACTGTATCACAGCGTTCTCCTGTAAGATCACAAGGGTCTACATCTTCACATGGTACCAATGAAACACTTACAGTCCAGTCCACCTCTACAACTAAGTTTTCTGCACAAAAAAGAGGTAATTTCTGAAAGTGCAGATAATATTCAGTTTTACATTTAGAGTTTACTTTTACAAAAATAGTTTGTGGCTAAATTTAAATTGATTCAGTAAGATAAGGAACCTCATTCACCTTTTCAAAGCAAAGTGGAAAAGGAGTTAAATTATGCCATACCAGAGTCAAGTTAACTTCTTGGCCCATGATAAAAGAGCAGTCTCTCTAGTTTAATGTTTTAAAGTAAACAGGGTCATTGGCAGGGTATATTAGCATTTTGTGATATTAGCCCCAATAAAATAAAAAAGATAAAAGCCCTGATGTCATGACATGTCCAGAGCGGTGCGCCCCAATGATAGGAACAAGCCACGTCACCCCAAGTTTATTAACTAATAAGCAGATTACTGTAGGAGGGTATTTAAATGAGCCTGTCCATTCACAAGTAAATACAGAATCAGAGCACGGAGCAGCAATGGATGACAGCGGTGAGCCATTGAGATGACTACTTTCGTGGTTAGCTAACCCTTGCCTGTATACTAACATTTGGGATTATTGCTAAAGGTTAGGTCTCTTTTGCTACTTCTCTTAAGCATTTCATATCCTCCAATCGGCAATCCATGTTTGATGTCTACATTGGAGAATTTTAGCTAAACTCACATCTAATTGTAATAATCCTCATTTCCTTTTTTTTTGATATTTTATATATGTTTGTAAATGTCATATACTATTTTATATTAAATCATTATTCTTGAATAAAATAATTCCCCAACTTTTGGTAAATAAGTTCACGTGACTTCCTAACTTTCTTGCATTATTTTTATATGTAAAAAATCTAATTGCTCTTACATGCATGATTGTTTTTTTTTCCAGGCTGAAACATGCTTTTCCTCAACACTGCAATTTTTTCAGAATCAGAATGCATGTAATATCAGGTCCTTGGAATATATGGAATATATTAATTTTAATTTGTATATTGCAGTTGGTGTTGGAATCTTCCCCACAACAGATCCCGTACAGCAGATGTTACCCTCATGGATTTATAATGATAGTCTTATCCCAGGTACACGTATTAATAATCAGTGTCTGTTATTCCAAGGACGCAGTGCAGGGGCGTAGGAAGTGTGAGGCGAAAGAGGCACTCGCATCGGGCGAATCTGCGAAGGGGGTGCACAGCCGCCCGATCAACACCTGCAGCCTCCAGGACTGGTTGGGGAGATGGTGGAGTATCTATAGGGGAGGGGGGCGAGCAGAGGAGCCATGCTCATCCGGCGCCCCGTTGGCAGTGCGCACCCAGGCACCATCAGCGCTGGTCTGGGGAGGAGTTGTCCGATGAGCAGGGCTGGTATGGGAAATCACAATCCCCCTCTAACCGGCCCAACATTAAGGAGCGCTGGGTCTGTCACTTCAGACCTCGGCTTCCGTGCTCCCTCATTACTACGCGCCGGCAATCGATGACGAGCGCCAGGATATGACGTCAACCTCGGCGCTCTCCATCAATAGCTGGCTCATAGTGATGAAGGAGCACTAAAGCAGAGGCCTGGAGTGACAGACCTCGCGCTCCCACCACAGAATGGATTATGGAAGATGAGAAAAGTAAGAGAAGGGGAGAAAGGGGTATAAGGGCTGTGTATATTTGTGTGTTTGTAAGCTAGTGTTTGTAAGGGCAGTGTGTGTTTATGGGCAGTGTATGTGTAAGAGCAGTGTAGGTATTTGTGTGTTTGTAAGCTGGTGTGTGTATGGACAGACTTGTGTAAGGGCAATGTGTGTGTGTTTATGGACAGACTTGTGTAAGGGCAATGTGTGTGTGTGTGTAAGGGCAGTGTATGTGTATATGTGTGTTAATGGGCAGGTGTGTGTAAAGGCAGCATGTATCTGTGTGTTTATGGACAGGTGTGTGTAAGGGCAGTGTGTGACAGGTGTGTGTAAGGGCTCTCTAACAAAAAAAATAGCTGGGGTGCACAATTTTCCATTCTTTCCTAGGGCACAAAAAGAGGCTAGCTACGGCTCTGACGCAGTGTACACTTTTGGTGTTTTTTTATGTTGTTAAGAGGTTAAATGTTTTGGGCTATGACATTGATCTGTACAAACAAATCTTCTTCTTTACATAAATTTATTAGCAATTCGGCTAAATCAGAAAAAGGATTAAAAAAGTTTTTTTCTAGCTAAGAGCTTAAACTATTTTGATAGATTTATTGTGTATATATTAGCTTTCCTATATATATTAAAGGCTGTTGTTCAGCATTGTGAATTTGATAGAATTATATATATATATGTTCACAAACCTATTTTTGTCTTTAAAACCAGTGCATCGTGAAATACGCACAATTAAAAATGGTCATACAATCAACATACAAATTCATTAAAAAGCATGAATATAAAATGTAATACAATTAAAAAAGGTCATCTCCATCTTTCTATACGAGCAACGCTATTGGTCGTTGGTAGGGGCCTCCTCTGCTATCAACCAATGAAGAGCAGCTGCTCTTCATTGGTTGTCAGACGAGCCCCCTGCTGAGACCGCTGGTCTCCCTGCTCCAGGAACTAAAGGTCTGTGTGAGCAACCAATAGAGTCGCTCATATAGACCTTTAACTCCTGAAGGTGAAAATCCTCCTGGAGAGACCATTGGTCTCCCCACTTCAGGAGTTAGCGAGCGACTCTATTGGTCATCGGCAGTCTTCTAGCATCAACCTACGGATTTCAGCTCCCGTTAACCCCTGCGATGCTGCGTAGATAAGGTAGGCTAGATGGGGAAGAGACCAGGGAGACTAGTAAACGAACACGAAGATTCCTCGTGTTTTGTGTCTTCGTCTTCGTATACGTTTAGCCGCCGCCATGTTCATTTCTTCGGTATTTGAGCTGAACAACGGAAACGCACCCTTCCTGTTCATTTTCATGTTCACCCAACTACAAATGCATGAGTCTAATAAAGACTAACAACACCTTTTTATGTTTCCACAGAACTTTATAAGGTTGTTTTAGATTCAAGCATGACACCTACTGGGATAGATACAGCCAAACTGTATCCTATTCTAATGTCTTCAGGACTTCCCAGGGAGACTTTGGGGCAGATCTGGGCATTAGCAAATCGAACAACTCCTGGGAAACTGATAAAAGAAGAACTTTACACTGTTCTTGCTATGATAGCTATTACTCAGGTACTTCATTTTATGTCTGTTTTTATTTTTGTACTGTAGAATAATCTAGGTCCTTGTGAACACTCGGAATAGCCAAACACACACTTTGTGATTAGGCAACTCTAATTCACTTCTTCATCTGGCAACCTCTAATTCCCTACTTCAGTCTTGGATGTGCTAACACACCATAATAGACTAAGGCCCTAGTGAAATTAAGCACTTGTGTAGGGTGTTCCCTGACATAGTTAGTGAGATTGTCTAAGCCAGAGAATTTGGACCTGTCCATTGCCATATTCATCATATATGAAGTTTTTTTTTTTGTTTAATAAATGATTTGATTGGTTTGATTTTTTTTATACACACTAATCATTGTATTCCTTTGTGTGACCAGAGAGGTGGCCCAGTCCTAAGCACTGATGTACTGAACCAGTTTTCCTCTGCCCCTGTACCAACTTTGAGTGGATTCCCCATGAGTCTCTCATCCACAGTAAATCAACTACATATAGCACCGACAAGTTCTGCGGCACCTAGGCCTGTTAATATTGCCCCACCAGTGATCTCATTGAACAGACCAACTTCAGGGGTAGTTGCGCCTCAAAACACTATGATGCATCCACTTCCTACCCAGCAGGTAAGGACAAAGATATCTATGACTATATGCATTCCCACTAATATATATGGCTGTGGCTAGACATGGGCAAGTTTTTAAATGGAGAGGTTACAAGGGAGATATTTGTTCCTCCACATCTGGCCTATTTATAGCCCTATAGTTTTCCTAGCCAGAAGGGCTGAGTTTACTGCTTAATGCATAGTTGGATGTGTGAGGAGACTTTTAAGAAATTTCACTAATTGTCCTATGAATTGTACAGGTCCGGCCAAGCTGTGAATTATTTTTTCCAAAATATATCTTATTTTCTTAAGTCTGATAACGATGTTTGTTCTAATTTGCAGATTATTCACGTTAATAATAATAATTAGTGGTAGTAGTAGTATTCAAGAAAATATAAATCTGCTTGGTTGGAGGGGCTTGGGTTCTTTTAAATTAATTTTAGTCTATATGTTAAGCAAATAAATATTATCAAATCTGTCATATTTTTTAACATAGAAGCGTGATTGCGTAAGAATAACAGTTTTAAAGAAGCCTTTTTTGTTTCTACCGCAACAACATATTTGTGCCTGCTTTTGTCTCACGTAACATAAGTGTTCCCGACCAATGAGCCAAATTTCACTTAATTATTTCTGGCAGGAGTTTTGGCATTTAGCAATACCAAGAATCGCATGATGGTGTATTTTAGGTACAGAGGTAAACTGTTATTATGTGTACTTAATGTGACCAGGTTTTGAAAACAATATTTTGCAGTTAATTTATAGCTTTTATAGCTTTCGACCCTGTAGTTGCTACTTTTGTGTAGCTTTACCAGTATTATAGTCATGTATGTTCCAAACACGTTTCGGTTACTGTATTTAAAATATGTATTTTTCATAAAAAAAATGATTGTGTCTTTCTTATGTAGTGTGGTAAATCAGAAGATGATGATTTTCAGGATTTCCAAGATGCCTCTAAATCTGGACCCATTGATATTTCCTTCTCTGATTTCCAGAGTGATATTTCAGTGAAACCAACCACTTCTCAATCTGGCATAAGGTGAGTGATACCTGTTCAGTGTTTGCTGCACGTACTTTTCTACACATATCTCTATTCCCTCCACCCTCTCTCTGTGAATGGTAAAATTCGGTTTTTCACTGCTTCACCTGGATAAGCATACTTTGCTTTGTTTTCTAGTGCTCCTCCAATGCTTATACCCATGTCGGGAACAGCAGAAACTGCGTCTTCTTCCTCTGATAAGTATGCAGTCTTTAAATCTATCAACATGGATAAATCTTCTGAAAACCCATCTACGTTTGCAGGTAAGATGATGAAAAACGTGTTTGAATGTAACAATTTGCAATGCTGCGTTTAGAGATTTAATTCTTAGTGTTTTTAATGTCTAAACCCTACCCTAAAATTTATTTTATAAATTGTTCCTCATTCACAATTTTGCCTGGAGGCCTCGTGTGCTGCAAAGCCAGGCACTGAGACTGAAAAAGGCTTTTTTTCTGTGATTAAACTTAAGCTGAAAAATAAATGACAGAACTTGACAAACTTGAAGTCATTTTGTGTGACATAATAAATGTTTTTAAAGGAAGCTTATGCTCCATGCTCTGTAATATTATCCTAGAGCACTGTTTTGTGCACATATGCAAGGGTGCAAATCATTGGGAATTATGCTGAGGACCACAGATCTCCCGAACCTCGTGAAGGGCACAAAGAGTGGTGGTTGTCCAACTGTGTGCCACTCCAGGCCTAGTTATCCTGCTTAACATTAGTTATTGAGAGATTAAGAGGCATCAAGAATTTGATTTGTCTCAGATAACATGTGCAGCTGTTTAGTTTCCGATCCTATTTAAATATTTGAATAAAACAAATTTAGCAGTGCCATCGTTTTTTTGAGTCTTACTTGACTTTTTTCAGACTTTGAAGACAAGTACCATGCCTTCAGAGAGCTGGAGAAGCCACCAGAAAACAAGTCATTTGGTAAGACTGATTTAAAGAAAATATTAGGCTATTTTATTATGTAAAATGCATCTGTCCATTTATGACTCTAATAGATGTATGTTGGGATGATCCTTTGTTATGCCCTTTGAAAGTATATTTTGCCATAATACAAATAGTATATTTTGAGATGCAATATTTATAGTAAAATAACTTTTACTGTAACTAATGTGGGATGGAGCAGATTGAAGGATCAAAGGTGTTCTTTATTGACAGTAATGTCTATGACTGAGCATTGTAAGTGGTTTGTAATCACATGTTCCCAACCAAGGCAGCCCCCTACGCTGGAAACTAGCTACTTTGCAGCTGAAGTGTGGTGCTTTGGTAGTAGGCTTTAATACTTTTAGTGCCAATAATGTTAATTAAAGTTTTGATTTCCCCAATGGTTATAGTCGGGGCCATCTTCAAGTTATAAGATACACAGCTGCCTAGGGCCCACAACAGTCCACTAAAAGTGTAAGAAATTATGACCCTCTTACAGGGATATTCTTTTAGGCAATGTGTGACGAATAAAGCACAAATACAAGCGTATAGAAAAATGTATATTGATATTGAATTAGGTCAATGTTACAGGTGATAAAACATATAACATACAGAAAATATTTGATAATAATACAAAACAAAAGAGATACTTAAGCACATTCTTGGGAAACCTCTCTCAGCTCACAGGCTTCTCCCGAACGCCATCTAGCACAGCTTCGTTCTGGGTCTCCTGACCCAGAACACTTCTGTTCACTGCGCTCTTCTTTCCCCTAGACTCTTCTTTCCCCTAGACTCTTCTTTCCCCTAGACTCTTCTTTCTCTTAGACTCTTCTTTCTCTTAGACTCTTTTGACTATTGCAGCCCCTCTTCTGACTATTACAGCCCCGAACTAGTCGTCCCAGAATTCCTTTCTACCTCCTTGAAAATGGTTCACCCAACCCCCCTTTCCAGAGATTTCCTGTATGACCCAATTATGGAGGAGACAGATAGTCTATGCAAAAATACACAGTTATGTTAAAATACATCGGCTTCAGTTGTCTGACCCCCTGTGGGGTATCCCACCTCTGTTGAGCCTTTGTTCCAAACCTTTTGTAATGCATTACTATGCAAATGACCTTACATTGTAAAACCAGATATCTCATCTTACTGAAACCCAAATCTTCCCCTAAAATGTAATGTCCCATTTTAAAGGCACCATTCATTTCTTACAAAAGGCACTAGGAAAATCTTGTCATCTGATAGATGGCATTTGAGTTATAAGTAGGGGTGAAAGGATCTGGGAGTTCTGCATTGAAGCGCCTGGGAGGTTAGGGGATTTCACAGGAAGAGGGCCTTTTAGGAATCCCATTTAATGCATATACTCCTTATTATATTAAGAGTGTTTACTTATCACCATTCATATATTCGATATCTATGGATTAAAATCTGCTGTGGTATACATTTGCATCAGCTGGAAACCATAGTATGTTGTAATTTATAATGAGTGTTCTTGTTAACCATGTCAATAAATATAAGTTCTTTTTGCGTGTAAAAACGCAATGTGGATGTTTCGGATTGGAAGGGTAGAGAGAGTGGTAGGGATAAAAAGGTCCAGTCTGCATGTCCTATCAAACGCAAAACGCCTTTACACTGGGGGACAAATATCCGCTGTAGTGGCTTGGTAAGCACTACACATAGCCTCCTCCTCCGTACCTGAGATTGGGCAGGACTCCAAATAAAGCCCATCCCCTCCTGATATCCCCAATGATAAGCCCCCGGATGGCTTCTGTTTATATATATATATATATATATATATATATATATATATGCACTTTTTAAACGGTAAACAAATGGATACTTTGCACAATGAATAATGCAGTAATCACAGCGCTAGTGAAAATTAATTGTGCAATAATAATCACAGGGCTAGTGAAATGAAAGTGCCATTGAGGCAAAAACCCAATAAATAAATAAATATACAAACAGTCATTGAAATATGTGAGGTAGAACTCATTGGAGAAACTGGGGATGCTTTTTGCTTTTGAGGAGTATCTCAAAGTCTGGGGTGATGGTAGACAAAGCAACTCTGAGGTCATGTTCAATGTCCATTCTGTTTCTATGCTTTGTCTTTAACAGAACCAGAGTTGAGAAGCCACTCTCACAAAGATAAGATGTGCTGAATGGTAGTAAAACTTTGATGGCATGGGTTGAGAGATGGAAGGATATTCAGCCATAACATTACACCAAAACTGTTGAGAAGGTTATCTCAGTAAAAAAACAATTTAGCATCTGATCGCATGAAAGCTCTACATGCCCTTTGTTGCTTGGCAACATGACGTTTTCCAAATCAATTCCAAGGGTGGTGTCTGGGTAACTGGGGCTGAGATGGTTCATAGGGGCTGTGGTGGGGGGGGCAGGGGTTGTGGTGTGAGGGTAACTGGGGCTGAGATGGTGTCCATGCCAGACACCCAGTTCTTTCCAAAGTATCTGCACTGACATGACCAGCACTTCAGCACATGGACACTTATTCTTTCTCCACATGCATTCCACATGTGTTCCAGGGCCCTATTACTGACTTTCACTTGTCAGTCCCCATTTCACAGGGTGGTACTGGAACAAACTGGCATTTCCTAGGGCGTAATAATGTAAATCTGGCACCCAAGTCTTTTAACTCTATGGAAATGTTTTCTGTGGAGTCTGAGATACTGTCCATATTCACAAATTTGCATGGTTTAGGGTTTTGCTTGGGCAGTCCTAGCATAAAGAGAAAAACCCAAGATGCCAGATTTACTTCATCATGCCCTAGCAAACATCACAGGAACTCAGGTGCTTAGCTGTGCCAGGAAGGGCCAGCTCCCCAGTAAATCAAAATAGAAAAAGGCTCCAGGCACTCAAGGGTTCCACTCAGGCAGGTTTATTGAAGGAGAAGGACAACAATGTTTCTCACAATGAGGTCTTTATCAAGTTGATAGCAAACATCTCAAACTGTGAACATTATCTCAAATTTGCTAACTCTTTTTACAATTCGATGATTTGTTCACACAAGGATTGTTATCAAATCCTGGTTGTCTATCTTAACTACTTTTAACTTTTACCTTACCCAGCCTTAATTGACTGAAGATTTGCTGTTATGCAAAGTTTGTATATAATCCATCATAATAAAGTACACAATATATAAAAAAGAAATAACTAAACAAATTGTTTAATAAGAGTTGCTTGCATGTTTAATGTGTCCTCATTTCACTAGCTTCAAATTATAATGGGAATCCATGCATTTTGTCAGTAAGTGTTTTGTGTTTTGCTTTTTGTTTTGCATGTTCCATTACATTTCACAAATTGTATTCTATTTACTGCATTAATCTGGTCCTTTTAGGAACTCAGAGTTTAGCAAAAAAAATCCTGATTTTATTTAAAGGGAGTGTTACAGACGCCGATACACTGTTATCCCTTCTGGCAGTGGTCAATGCTGACACCTGCTGAAAGGACTTTTTAGGAGGGAAGAGACCCAGCAAAGCCTGTCCAGACCCTGCTGCAATTTCTGATTCTTTCACCTGCTGGTGGGTCACACACATCAGCAATGCAGCTCTATGGAGTAAAAAAAACAACAAAAAACCCTTTTGGGCAGCAATATTAAGAATGACACAGTATATGCATTTCTGGGATCTTGTGGGCTTCAGCTGCCCAGAGCCTGCCCTCGCGGGACACGGCCAGGATGCCCACTGACGACGTGAGCGTTCCGGCTGACATTGCGGGAAAAACGGGGAGTGGGGCCTGTCAAGGTCCTGCTCCTGCGATCCGAAGGATTCAAGTATTCAAGCGGTGCTTCTCCCAGAGTTCTCTGTGCTTAACCCGGAGAGTTCCCAGTTATGAGTATAGGCTAATATGCAAGTTATGGATATGGCCCTGTAGAACGTAAGACATGTATGTATATGGAGTATTACTGTAATTTTGTTCAGTTTTTTTTTGGTTTTGGAATAGGTTAATTTAGCTTTGTGCGCTTCAATGGTTTCAAAAGAAAGACCTACTTGTCCTTTAATAATAAAAAAAAAAAAAAGTTTCATTTGTTTTGCTCTATTAAACACAGAAAAGAGGAATCTTGATTAAAACAGCATATGGTAAAATGGCAAAACAAATTTGGCATTTAGGGTACTACAAACCCTTGGTAATGAAGGGGTTAATAATACATTGCATGTTTCTTTCCAGATTAAACCTGCATC
Source organism: Spea bombifrons (assembly GCF_027358695.1). Taxonomy (NCBI): domain Eukaryota; kingdom Metazoa; phylum Chordata; class Amphibia; order Anura; family Pelobatidae; genus Spea; species Spea bombifrons. The sequence continues at coordinate 44,721,316 of NC_071088.1, forward strand.
AATATGAATTTACTTATAATGGGCAAATCTGTTTTTCATTCCTTAGTGATCTGTGGCCGCATGTAACTTGGCTCCGTGTTTCTAAAGCATACAAAATTTCTTTTTGTAGATTTTCGTTTAGAAAAAAATGTTTGTCATTGTTTCTCATTATCATTATCATTATTATTATTATTAGTGCCATTGTGTCCTTTAAATGTTTATGCCTTTTTGGGAAAACATCTGAAAAACAGAATACAGTTTGTGAAATTTGGTGTGGTTTTTCTTTTTTATAGCTTAAATTTAACAACCATTAGATGGAATGAAAGATAAATGTTAGCAAATTCAAAACTTAATGATACGATTAAGAATTTAACTTCATACGACCATCTTTTCTCACCTTTCTGGTTCTTTGCCTTATCTTATGCCAGGCATGATTACGTTCTTCTAGAAGGCTCTCCTACTATCTTAAAATCTATAAAAGCCTCTATGCCTGTTATACTTTAGAAATAGATTGTGACCAATTGTTACATTTTAGATCCTTTAGGCTTTATTGGTTAATCTATTACTGTATTTTTTTATTTTATGTGGCTTCTTTGGAAGTTCTTTAGGTTGTTTTATAAGCTAATGGGGATGGGAGTCTCTGAAACACTAGACAGAAATTGAGACTTTTAGGCCGTCTTTTAAGATTACATTAACATCAATTTTAAGATAGTGTTATATCACTCTAATCCATCCCACTAATATTCATTTGTCTTATTCTTTCTTGTTTTTTAACTAAATTGAAATATTACAGATACCAGAGGCACCCCATTAGTAGTAAGGACTTCCTCTGCATACAGATAAATACTATCCTTCGCACCTTATCCGTTTCCTTGTTAATCTAATTTATCTATTTAACCCTACAGTTTGTTAATGTTTTTTCCATGTGAAAACATTTTAAAATGACTTACTAAAATCTATGTAAACTTTATCTTGGCCATGTAGCTGCCACGTTTTTTTCTTTTTATTTATTTTGTTATTTATAGTGTTGCGGATGATAGAGCCCTAGTCTGCCTGACATGGTATTGACATCGATTCAGTCCTAAACCCAACTATCAAGAAAAAAACATTGGGAACATGTTATTACACGCACACAGATTCATCCCTTCTTGATCCATTGGCATAATAACTGAGCACCGTTTCTCTTTAAAATGCTCATCGGATGTCTGTCAGGAAGGCACCACGATACAAAAATTGGTCAGAACTCCCAATAGTTATTTTATTTGCATATCACTAAAGCCACAGACCCTATAAATCTGGCAGCCTTCATGTGAAGTGTCTTAGAGACTCCCATAATGTTTGGCGTGGCTTTTTTTCTTTTGTACAGTGTACTACGTATAACGATAGAAGCGTCACCTTATTTTGTTAGAAATTCTTATTGAAGAAACATGCTCATGCAATTTGTATTAAATATCTTCTTTGTTTTAATTTTTGTAGGGGATGGCTTTGCAGACATTAAATCTGGAGCAGACGATGGATTCACAGACTTTAAAACCGCAGACAGCATATCTCCACTAGATCCTTCAGCAAAAGATTCTCATCTCCCTTCACCATTTACCACTGTTCAACACAAATCACCAACACAAACATCATTTAATGTTGCAGAGCTTGACCCTTTTTCTTCTGTGACTGTTTCATCAACCATTAATTCATTTCCCTTTACAGCCGCATTCCCTTCGACTACTTCATCATCCCCTGTACCACCCCTTCCTTCATCATCTTCATCTCTGACAGCATCTTCCTTTAAAACCTCTTCCGTGCCTGACGATTTTGGAGATTTCAGTCTTTTTGGAGGGTCTGCAAATGCCGGATCCACCAGCAGTCAAAATGACTTTGCAGACTTCATGGCTTTCAACAGTGACACTAGCTCTTCAGAACAAAAAAAAGAAGATAAACCTAAAGCGATTAAACTAGAACCCAGTCCGTTGGGCCCACAAACGTTTACCGCTCATACTACCCAGGCAATACAACCTGCTTCTTCAGCTGCAGACAAGTACGACATATTCAAGCAGCTGTCTTTGGAAAACTCTGGCCTTGCATATGATGAAAGTAAATACACAATTCCTTCCATGAAAAATGATGATGACTTTGCTGATTTCCAATCTGACAAGTTCACAATAGCAGAGACAAGCTCTGAGAAATCTTTTGTGGATAAAATTGCTTCATTCAAACAGGCCAAGGAGGACTCTGCTTCTGTGAAGTCCCTTGATCTTCCCTCTATCGGTGGCAGTAGCGTTGGGAAAGAAGACTCTGAAGATGCGCTCTCAATCCAGTTTGACATGAAACTGGCAGATGTGGGTGGAGACCTGAAGCACGTCATGTCTGATAGTTCTTTGGATTTGGCGTCAGTTAGTAGTCAGCATCCGCCCGCAGCAGGTGAGGAATTGGTTAGATTGCTCTGGTGAAAAAAAAAAATTATATATATTATAATTGAAGAGCAAGCTTAGAAAACAATGTTGTGCTTTATAAAATATTTATTCTCTCTTTCTCTGTACTTACTAAATGTGAAAGGTATTTATAAAACATCCATAGATAGTCTGACATCTAGGATCATTTTTTGGTTGTGAAAAATACTCTAAGGATAATTCAATAGCTGAATGACTGAGGTTGATAGATTGCATGTGGCTTTGGGTTAAAAAAAAAAGCTACTTTCAATGCAATCTCTGTACATAAAACATTAGTCTACCGGTATACTCTTTTCTCACTCACCGCTGTGAAACGTTATTACATGTAATTTGATTTTTGTTTTGCTAATTATATTTTGCACAGGCTGTTGGCATCTTCCACACTTTGAGGCTGAATTTTCACTTGCTTGTGAATCTCAGATGTCAGATTTCTATCCACTAGCGTCATTTAGCGCACGGTACAAAGTTAATTGTGCGTTGCTGCTTGGATTATCTGAACTTTATAGGAATTAGCAATGGTTTGTTGCAGGTTCAGAAATTTACAGCAGAGGGGCTTTGCCTGGCAGCAATGAACGTTGAGTTTTCAGTATTATATTTGTCTGGTCCAACTAAAGAGCACTTTGAGCATCTCCAATACTTTTGCTGACTAATGTGACAGCTAATACTTGGAGTGTGCTAAACATCTAAGATCAGAAATCAGGAAGTGCTTGGCATATAAACTCAAATATAATCACCATTTAGGTCTTTCTTGATCACCCTCTGTCGGTGATGAGACCATGTTAGGGAAAAAAGACTTACAACAAAACAGATATCTATAGAACTTTCCGTTACAACATTCTCAGTATTACTTTGATGTGAAGTATAACAGTGTTATACCAAACAGTATTATTCCAGTGACAAACAAAACATGGATTTTGCACGTTCCTTTGCTTTTTGCACTCTTTCTATGTTAATCTCACACTATTATAGTTCCATAGGATCTGCAGCTTTGTGCACCAGTAAGAACGTTTACAGTCCTAGTGGAAACCATATCTGTTACCATACATGATTGTGTTCTGTTATCTAAATATTGTATCGTTAGGACGTATTCCCATCAAGTATATCTTTCAGGTTTGCCAAGCTGCCCTAAATACATAGCAATATTTATACATATACGGTATATATATATGGTTTTTTCTTTTTTTATATCTTTGTGCAACCATGTTAAGAAGTATTTGGTCTTATTGACAGTGCAAGTAACCTTTGGATAACCAAAAAAAACATTCAGTAGCCATTTCTTTTTATCTTCTGATTGAGTCACAAATCAATACAAAATTTTAAATGAATGCATACAATGTATTCAAATATTTGCAACATATATAGGTACACGGCTTATGGTCCTGACTGTATTCATAATACTATATTTAACGTCAACATGGCACCAATTCATAGGCTGATATTTTATTGACCACATGCTGCCTAAACAATAATATACATACACTTATAATGGCATGCAATATGTACAGTGTTACGGTTTTTCTTTCTCGCTATAAAGTTGTTCATTGATGTTAATTATCTCCCCTGTATCCCACACATTGAGCATCAGGACACCGGGGTGGGGTGGGGAGAAATCTGCCGCAGACTAGGATACATAAACTTCATTTATGTATAGAGTAGATCCTATAGGGCTTTTACAGTTGGGGGCAGTGTGAAAATTTAATATTGTTAAAATTGCCAACATACAAAGTTGTCAGCAAGATATATTGGTGCAGAAAGCAAAGGGAGCACCACTCTTGGGAGCTTCAGCGTATCTGTAGAGCGATTGCTAGGAGGTGAAACACATACCGTATTTTGTTTGTTCATGGGCTACATTAAGTAGAATGTAGATGTTATGCACATTTTCAGTTAGAAGTTGTTTTTTTTTTCTTCAAAATAGTGGGCATGAAATGATACATTCCATGGAGTAAGCAAAAAAAGCCTAATCGTTTAAATCAGGGCTCGACAAATCCCAGGCGCCAGGTCGCCATGGCGACAGAGAATTTTGTCCTGGCGCCTAGGTTTTGTCAGCCTCTTACATCCAAAAAAAATTGTGGATGTTAGAGGCTGAGTCACCACACGGTGGCGCTGCTGCTGCTGTCTGCCCAGGAGTCTGGGCAGACAGCACAGCCACTTCGAGCCCGCCCTCGAGCCTGAGATCACTCCCACGGAGTGATCCTGTAGGCTGAAAACGCGATTGCAGGAAAACCTGCAATAGCGGTTTCAGCTGCCACAAGCAGCTTCAGGAAAGGGGGTTGAGTGTTGATTGGGTCCCCACACAAGTGTGGGGACCTGACCCAACACCCCCCTGCTGCCTGATCGCTCCATGAGAGCGACAGTGCAGCGTTAACCCCTTCAATGCCGCGATCGCGGCATTTAGGGGTTAATTCCCGTTTTGTAAGGGGCTCTGCTGCTGGTGGTCTGCAGACCAGCAACAGCAAAAATGAGCCCCCACAAGCCCTTTGATGACTCCTGTAGGCATGGAAGCCTACAGCAGTCATCAGAGACTCCCTCCTGCAATGGCTGGTCTATAGACCAGCAATTGAGTCCCAGCTGCCAGAGGCAGCTTCAGGGACAGGGGGAGAGGGTTCTTTGGTCTCCCCATGAGTGTGGAAACCAGCCCCAACACCCCCCTGCTGCCTGATCGCTCCATGAGAGCGACAGTGCAGCGTTAACCCCTTCAATGCCACAATTGTGTATGACACATTTGTGGCATTGCAGGGGTTAACATTTGCCCCCACAAGCTTGTGGGGACTAAATATCAGTCAATGCTGTGCTCCAATGGAACATCAGCATTGAAAGGGTTAGAAAAAAAGTCCAGGGTGCTTCCAGGTCAAATGCTGTGAGTTTAGTAAGTGGGCTGATGATGATCAGATCACTCCTGACCAACTGTTAGTTTCAAAAAATCCTGGCTCCTAGCTTTTTTACCTGGCGCCTAGATTCACAACAAATTTGTCAAGCCCTGGTTTAAATATTTTTTAGGATGGCTACTTTTTTAGAACAGCATAAAGAATAGAGTGATGGGGAAATGGGTTTATGTTAACAGTATGCCTGTGTTACATATTTGCTTGTGAACAATATAGAATGTCTGAGACAGTGTGGGTTATTCTCTGGAGAGAATGAATGAGTTCTGCCGTTTCAGATTACTAATATCACCTTACATTATGAATTACCAGACCTTACAAAGGCCTTGGCTGGCACTCTATAGTTCACTCAGTGAGGATTCTTTAGCGGATGAACTAGACATACTTCTTGCCAGATATAACCCTTGCAAAGGCATGTGGGGATTCTGCAGAGTCCCCTCATACACATTTTTCCCTTCTTCCACGTGCTGCACTGGACAGTGCCCCCAGCTGCCCCCTCCGCAGTCCTTGCGTTAAACGGTGGGCCATGCCTATAAGACATGGTCCACCAGGATATGACCACATATTCCGTTGCACAGTGTCTAAAAGGTGTGCAGCACATTCTAATGCTCTACCCTTTAACTGGCCCATTGAGCAACAGGACACCAATAGGACGATTTGCCCCCTATTTTGCAGCAGGGGGACTGCCGCCCTCCTGGACCTCTGCCGCCATAAGCTTGAGCCTAGTCGACCTACTGGATGGATTCAACCAAAAATACCCAAAGCAATTAGTGTTTCTTTATGAAGTTTTGGGTACATTTTCACTATCTTCATGGAATGCCATAGAAGGGCAATTTTATATTTCAAAGTTATTGGCTTTTACAATATTTTAATAGGAAAGATAGGCAGACTAGGTGAGACGAATTGTACTCTGCCACCAAATTCTATGTTTTGATTCTAGTTGTGAACTATGTTATCCCCCTGCTGTCTGCCAACAAGAGGCTAAGCGCACGGGACTGTTACAATATATGGCATTTTTGTTCTATTTTTATACAGTATTTATATTGCAATTTTACAGTTTAACATGGTTTTCATGTGACAAGGCCGCTTTTTCGGTTACTGCATTGTGATTGGTGTAGTTTTTGACAGTGTTGTCCTTTTTTTATTGCTAATGTTTGTCAAACTTTAGTGCTCCGGAGGTTGAGCACACCTATTGTGCCATTTCTTTGTGCTGGCAACTATACATTTGTATGATATTTTTGTCTTCAAAGGTTTTGCTGATATATATTCTTAAAATGACACGATTGACAGTTTTTTGTAATACTTTTTCTGCATAAACCTGTTGGTGGTTGTTATATATTATTTTAAAGATATTTTGCTTTATATCCTAGGATTATTTTTAAAGTCTTGGCTAAGCGTATTTAAAATTAAAAAATCTCTGGATGTCCTTTTGCTTTAACTTTTTTGTTGTTCATCTAAGGTAAAACGAACCCGTACTTCTAGAAATCTGACCACAATCTGTAATTGGTTCTATTGGTGCCAAAAACATGAATATTTGTGTTAATATTATGTGAAGACTTCTGGCTAGGAAAGTGTGGTACCTTTTTGATTGCTGTAGGGCCATTTCTCTCTCAATGTTCTATAGAATTTTTTTTTTTCTGGACGATTTGGAAATTGGTAGAAATGTATTGGCTTTGTTCCTTAGGCTGTGAAACGAGGATAGGTAAAACATAGCTCACCAGCAATGTATTGAGACCAAATCTATGAAGATCCCATGCCAAATTTTGGAATAATGTGTATAATTGGTGAAAAGTAATTTTAAGATATTGATTTTATAAGGCATTATGGGGGGAAAAAACAGACAGGGATTGGACCGTCATTATATGTATTCAATTTGGTGTGTTGAATTGTTTGTAATGCTTTCAACCTAATTATCACATAGTATTTATTGTACTAGAGTTTTGTATGTACATAGAGCTTGGCTGCTTTGTTCCCTTAAACTCCCTCTCTTTTATAAGATCCAGAATGAGCTTGTCTCCAGGTATTTTTAACATTGGATGAAAGAGCCACCTTGTCCTTGAGACCACAGCAACGCCTCTTGTTCCCCCAACAGCCAGAGCTTGGCGGTTTATTCATAATTTCCAACCGTATAGTCCCAATTTGGAAACATATTTGGCCCATCTGTTCTGCCCATTTTTTTTGACACTGACCCAGGTAGCAGTCCAAATTTTGGGGTCAGTGAGGGTCATTGGCCAGTTAGTTCCAAGGCAGCTGTCAGAAGCAGTGGAGGACTCTGTTGTTGCAGCTTCCGTGTGGCCAGTTTGCAACACTACAGCTGAGCGCCACAAGATGGCTCTTTGGGTAAGGTGAGAGAATGGCCATTCCTCTAGTTTAGCTCTCTTTTATTTGTCGGCCCTTGTCAACCTCTTGACGCACTTCCAAACGTTAGTGTCACAATTTGGACACCACCAACATGGTTGGTTATGTTAATGGTCTGTGGTTCACAAAAGAGGTCTGTGAGGTTGGGAGCCAACAAGACTGATCCCTGCAGTGAGGGAAGGTCGCTCCTTCACCATGCTGGCCTTAGCTGATTGACCAAGACTCACGCTAACATCGGCTGTCGATCGCTACAGAAAACAAGATGTATCTCAGCATAAGCACCTTGTTTTTTCTAGAAATTCCAACAGGCGATGAAAATGTAGTTTTATAGTTTGTCTAAACTGTTTGGGATACTTGGAATCTCTATTATAGGCAGGTTATTTATTCTAAAGTGAAACATACAGTCTTGATAAAACTTTTTTATTCAAAAATATATTTTTTGTTTCTTTTGCAAAATTTTAAAAATGCAGATTTTTTTATTGCTGGTTTTTGTAACCCTTTGCAGGAAAGTTATGGATTGTTTCTTTGTGGATTAAAAGTGCCTTTAAAGTGAAATAGGGTTGGAAGTTCACTTAAATGGCGTAATTAGATATTGTGATCAGCGATAAATACTTTATAAGGCCAATGGTTAAGCCGCTTTAGCTTTAGGAGGTTAGTTGTATTTTTATAGGAATAGGTTCCATGAAGGGCTACTTGGAAAATAAAAGTTTCATATTTGGGATACTTTGTTTTATAGACTCCTCCTTACTGGTTATAAAACACAAGATTTATTGAAGGTAAACCAGTAAAAGTTTGTACAGGTTTAGTGAATATCATACATGGTTAAGAGGAAAGCATGCCCTGAAAGGAAGGTAGCGTTTTTACACTTGGGTTTTTGTAAACAATAATGGTTTCCATCTTAATCACCCAGATGGACCCTCTGGCTAATCAAAGAGGAGAGTTTTCTGCCCCTGACACCACACTAAAGAAAGTACTTTATGGAAAAAATAAAACCCAAACTTACCTGACGTAGAAGATGCAGCCCAGCAGCTGCCCTTCTCCCTTTGTGGTCCTTGAAGCAGCCAATCAGTGGCAGGCAAGCGCTCCAATTGAAATCAATGGGAGCTCTTGCCTCTCATGCGCACCCTTTCCTCAGTGCTTGTTGAGCAAGCACTGGTGCTGACTGGAGGCGAGTATGCGGTGTACAGAGTGATGCGTTTGGCTGAACACATTTTCTGTATGAAAAATAGTGAGTGGTGCGGCAAATGCCTATGCATTGGCATGGGAAACACCATCAACATTTAAAGAGGCTACGCGCCTATCGTATGTAGTAAAGTGCAAGTGAACAATACATTGAGGATGGTGTGAGCTTGAAACGTAACTAAAACTCGCACAAGCGCAAACAATGGCGGTCTCCTGATGTGCAGACAGCGCTCTTCATTGGTACACTACTTTACTGTATACACACTGGATTTGAGCTTTTATTTTTCTTCCTTTAGGTCACTCTCTTTTAAAGCAGTTTAGGGTATTTTTGACTTAACATTACATTTCTAAGGTCTAGTTTGTGCCTGCAAAGTGCAAGAAGTACAGATGATTTTTTACTTTTGCTTAATATCTATCTGTACGCATTAACCCGTTCACCACCGTGTACGTTCCTTTCCTACATTTATGAACTGAAACAAATGTTAGTGCTGTCTCTGCTAGTAAAACTCTCTGTATGCCTCTCTTTTGATATATATATTTTCTATCCATTTAATTAACCTTTTCCTTGTGTGACTGCCTTCTATGATATTTGCCTTGTTCACATGTTCAGCAACTATGATTCTGCATGCTTCACACTTTATATTACTTCTTTATAAGCTCTCTGTCACTATCCTTTGTTATCTGTACGTTCTGCTGTATTAATAAATCTTATCTTGGCACATTCTGAAAGCTTCGGGGCTGTGTGTATTTTTTCTTATAAGCAAGGGACATGAGCAAAGCAATCTTTTATGGGAACTACATCTAAACACGATGGGGCGTTTTTACTAGATCACAACTCAGCTGAAATATTATACATCAGTTCAACTTGTGTGCCTTTCCACCTATGTCCATAGAAAGTCTATGTGATCTCTCATGTGGGAACTTTCTAAATGAGCTGACTCTTTAAATTTTGATCCTTTAGTAGCCAATCATGAAGATTCTATGTGGTGACTCACCAAATGGCTCTGATATGGGTCATCATGGAAACTTTTACATTATTTAAAGATACATGGGGCAAAAGTGCCAACTGGGGGTCATACATATGACCACAGCAGTTTAGAATACGAAGGAGTTTGCTCCAGACTTTGTGACTCTGAGAAACTGCCCCTTGACTCTGAGACTTTAGTCAAAAACCCTGAGAGTCTGGGTCATATTTATATGATATTTGTGTAATATTGTACTCTTTATACTGTCAGATACTTTAAATGTGAAATAGCAATGTCAGCTTTGCAACGGCTGCTTGATGTTGGCATGAAACGTTGTAAACTGAAACAAACTGAGCTTGGTTTATTTTTTTTTTATGGAGCCAAGTGACTGTCATGCCAAGGGAAACACCGACTTATGTAAAATAAATTCACATGGAGGTTTGAGACGGCCCACGGAACTTACAGTTGTTTTACAAACAGATGGACTTAAGGGCATACAGGTCAAGATAGGCTCAAAGAACTGGCAATCCAGTTACATCCAAGTGCAAAAGTATTTTGGTCTGACAGCTCAACTTATGATGCCATGAAAAAGTGCAATTTATTGCGTTGCTATCTTAACTACTTTGGTTTCTTTCACTAAACTAACAGCTAAAAGTGCTCTGCAGTTCATAAAACAGATTTTTGTGTACGCTTCAAAATGTATGTTTTGTATGTCTTTTTTCGTGGGGTTTACCTAAATCTAAATTTGTTGGTACAGTGGCCAACTTTACCTTGGGTTACTCATAGACATTTACATTTACACCTTTTAAGGTTTTGTTACATTAGTATTTGAAATGCTATCTGTCCTGTCACGTTTGTATACTACATCACCCCTCCGATGGGATCTAATGCTTTGTCTGCATCGTATAATCCAACCAATCATGAGCTTGGGTTATCGTTTCCATCTTAATGTCCAAACGTGTCTACACGGTTTTATGTTTAGATTGTGAACTAGGTAAAATCAAAGTTCAGAGTCTTGTGAGCTTGCCCATTTTCTTAACCTGGTGGTAAAAGAGGTTTTTTTCTGGTCAGCACAATCTTATTGAAAACCAAACTATAATAATATGTTCTAAAAGCTTTATTGGCTTTTTGTCTTCAGCCACCCTATCTTCTAGTAAGGTCAGTAAGAGTAAACTATTACGAGGTAAGTGTTCCAAATCTAATTGAACCAAGCATTCCTGCCATAATATGTAATTTGTTGTATTTACTGTATGCAGGTTCCATTTGTTGAAAGGGTCATGAATAATTCAAAAGGCAAACTGAAGGATGGCATAGATGTGTATGGCCTTAAATAGCCCTCTATAATGCATAGTTCAATAGGTGAGGAGACTGACTCTCCTTGATTTGACAATACTTCATGCATGGCCAGCCAAGCTACTCCTGCAGCAGAAGTTCACTGAGGATGGACCTTGATAATGTTTGAAGTCAAGAAGCTGAAACACAATTATCCTGTTAACTCTCTATTTAGCAAATGGACACCATAATGTCTGTTTAGCTTTATCTTCACCGGCTGCGTTTCCTGAAAACAATCTTCAAGGCTCATTTGCAAATGTCCAGATGGCTTCAGTCTTAAACTATTTTAACATTAGTCGATTGTTTGATCAGTGTTTGACTGTTTTATATAGCAGAAAAATGCTTGATAAAATATTGGCATCTATGCCAGAAGAAATGTAGGCTTCACGGTTTTTAAATAGAGGACACTTTAAGTGGTTTAAAAGTATAGCCGTTTGGCCATAGCATACTTTGTCTTGTGCTTACATATGCTGGAGACGGTTAAATGGTCACTAAAATGATTTTAGTCTGTTCTTGGATAGATAACCCTTTGTATTTATCTCAAACTCCATTGTTTGTAGTATGAGACCACTCGTTCTGGTTAGTCATTTTGTAAATAGTTTAAAGGATGAGCTTTTTAATGAAATGGCGGACAGTATTGCTATCCCATATCCCACATGCCCTGCAGTGATTACTGTTACGTATGGGAACTCATATATCTATACTTAACCAATAGACAGTAACTTTCAACTACAGGCCCCAAGGACCACAAACAGGCCAGGAATACCGTATGTCACGGAGCTGGATAGTCTGACTACCTCCGCTGACTTGTGCTCTTTTAGCCTGGGATAACACACTCTTAATCTGCCTCCCAGAGAGGTAAAGGGATTAACAATACAATGGGGTCCCAACCTCCACTATCTATTACTTGCAGAAATCTGTTCCAACGTTTGGCCGGGGGTAAATGTCTGTAGTCGTGGAACTTGGGGGGGCTGACTTATAAAACATTAAACTAAAACAATGGCGGTCACTCCCTGGTTGCAGATCCTGGTTGTCTGCCAGAGATAATCCCCTCAGCAAGTGATGGGATGATATACTTCTGGGGTAGACACAGAAGTCTTTACAAAGCCAGGGCCCATTGTTGGGAGGAGGCTGTTTCTCAGGCCTCTCCATTGACCCCAGGGATGGAGGGTCCTGTCACATCGTTTATCTTCACCTAAATATATTTTTTTAATTGCCTTTAAGGTAAGATATCACAAAATTGTTGCTTGGGTAGACAATGCTGTTTGAAAACTAATAATCACTACTTTGCCTCCTGCAATGAAATTCATCCACGTGCTTTATAATTTTCACCCAAAACAAATTTAAATTCCAAGGACAGTTCCTGGATATACTGTAAATCTAATTTTGAATAATACAGTAATGAAATACCTCCTACCAAAAAAAAAGTCTGCTTCTGAATCCCTCTATGTGGAAGTGTCATTGGTAAACAGTTACTGCAAAATGGTAAGACTTTGAACATCTGTGAGAGATTTCCTGTATTTCATATTTCGTTTGTTATTTTAGATGATTTCAAAAGCGTGAATGACCGTAACGACTCTGCATTAAACATCCTGACAAGCTACGATTGGTCGGAGAAAGACAACATAATAAACCAGAACAAAAAACAATCGGACATCTTCCTTAGCTCAGACAGTAGTGCTATGGGCGCCTCTACTTTGATCTTCCAAAAGAAAGAGACTTCGTTCGGCAGTTCTGAAAATATTACTATGACGACCGTTTCAAAAGTAACTACTTTCTCAAATGAAGACTATCTTCAGGAGATCAAAATGCCAGGTAGTACAAGCACCAGATTGTTTGCTGAGGACCCAAGTAGTGACATTCTCGGGAATGGCCTGGAGAACGGTTCTGCTTTGGAACATGGCTCTGTAGATCCAGAAAAAAATTCCTCTGGTATAAAAAGTACAGATGACTTTGGGGAATTCCAGAGAGAAAAGCCCAAAACAAGTAAATTTGATTTTCTAATGGCCACGGCACAAGGCAAAGTGAAATCTAGTGAAGAGATGATTAAAAGCGAGCTTGCAACTTTAGATTTATGTTCCCAAGGTAAGTATGTGTGTGTGCGTAAACATAATTCAATATTTCCTCATACATTTCTATTGTCACCCACCGAGGGCTGCCTTTAAATGTAGTATGAAAGAACCAGCATGTGCTTCTCTTAATGCCCATTTAAAAAACACAGAAAATAAAGGTATATAATGTCCAGCTTTCCGTATAGTACTGCTTGTTGACAAGGAGAAGCCGCAAAATATCAACACTCTCCTCTGGAGGAACAAATGTATCAAAAAGGGTCCTCAGTTAATTCCTAGTACAAATCGGTTCTTTCTCATAAAACTTGCATTAGGAATTGCACATCCTAGTATCCTTAATGTAAGCTCTCACAATTGAAACTCAAGAGATTTAAAAACCTATTGTGTGCTTCATGGTTAAAACCAGTATTGTTATTAAATAAATTAATGGGATCCTCCTTGCATTTTATACAACAGGTATTGAAATCCTTGATTACATTGTGTCAACGACTTTTTTATTTAAAAAAATAAATAAAACATATTTTATTTCCTTAAATACAAATCCTTTTCAGGTTTGAAAATTAAAAAGGCAAACCTGCCTTCCATTTAATCCTGCTTTGGTTTTGTTTTTGTTTTTTTTAAAGGATTTTTTAATTTATATAATGAATAAGACATGCATCTCTCTATATCCTTCCATTTTCAGTTATTTTTTTATTATTATTAGTTAATTAGCTATTATTTGTATTAATGCTGCCATCATCTGTACACAACCATGTACCTCCACTTTTCTGTCTTCTGAGTTAACCAACATACCCGGCTTTGTTTTTTCCTATTTGCTATACACGAAGAGGCGTTCATACAAAGGGGGAAAAAAAGTAAAAAATAATAGTATGGAATATCCAATAAAAAAAAATTGTGTAATTACTAGTAGCACACTGAAAGTCCCAGCACACTGTGGGAGATTTTGAAAATGATGTGCCATTGGTGTACTTCTTTTTATTTTTCTCTTAGATTAAAATGTATTGGACATTCTACACTATTATTATTTCTTTTTTTTCTTCTTTGTATGAGCGCCCCTTTTTGTATGCATTATTCTGATTAAGAAGTGGAGAGTGCTAAGTAGGGCTGCTGCTGTACCTTGGTATTTTTTTTTTTCTTTTCATTTAGAAGTTTGGGTTGCCCAGTAACATACAGGAGACTAGCAGCTAACAGTAGGGCGGGGGGTTTTGTTTTATTTTTCCCCGATCACTCAAAATCAAATGGGCATAACTGAACCTTTAAAGCAGATGATTTGATCTGATTTCTTTATATTGTTCTTAGGATCCCATAAACGAAGTTTAAGCCTTGGAGATAAAGAAATCAGCCGATCCTCCCCTGCTCCAGACCAACCTTTTAGAGACCGTTCTAACACGCTAAGTGAAAAGCCGGTTTTACCAGTGATACGGGATAAGTACAAAGATCTTACAGGGGAGGTGGAGGTAATAACTATATACTCTTCCATTCTCTGGCAAAAGACTTCTGCTTGATGCTTGTGTGTAATTATTCGGTTTCAGTATGTATAACTGTACAAAGGTTTGCAGAAAAGTTCCATTATTTCAAGTATCTTTCCCGAGGGATTATTCAGGTACCAAATACCCAATGTTACCAATTTCATACTTCAGTGTCCATGTTATTTATTGATCCTGTTCTGCAATGTATTTGCGTAACAAAACATGCATAGAAGGCATTGCAGAACAATATATTTAGCATTATTCTTTGGTTCCTATAGCAATTTGTCATGTTGAGATCTGTGGTCTACAAAAAAAGTTATTTTTTTAAAAAGATTAATTTGGGGTTTGACAGGAAACTTTGCTAAAGGCTTCTTTGTAGCATATGTTCATTAAATATTTTTCTGAACCCGTTTATCGATATTTTGTATATTAAATAAGTATTTCTATTTGTTTAAATCTCCTAAAGGAAAGCGAGAGGTATGCATATGAATGGCAGCGTTGTTTAGAAAGTGCCCTTCAGGTAAGGATATTCATATGAATACATTTAAATTTTACTTGCAGGTTTCAGTGCATTAATAGACATGATTAGGCACTGCTTTGATGAGTATTTATGAGAAGGATTAAAGATTTCAAAAAAGGTCTATTTTTGAAAGTTTTTCTTACTTTACAGCGTTTTTTCATACTTACCAAAAACATTTGCACAGTGCTGTATTTCAATTATTTTATAACATTTCAATAACAAAAAATAAATAAGGCAAAAGAATTTTGCCGTTTTCATTCACCTCAGTTGATCTGAAATTATCCTTACTAGACAAGTGCCTGAAATTGAGATGCCTCTTCAACAAAGACCAGCGAGCAAAGGTCATTTGATCACAAAAGAGCCGGGACATGAGAAGTGATCAGCTTAAAAATTGCAAGACATCCTGAAAGTGAAATTCTTAAGTTACTTGCAGAGTTCGTTCCTATCAGTCCCAGACAACAGTTTGGCTTAAAAGCAAATGGTGTTACAACATAAGTAATATATACATATAAAAAAAAACACTTTTATATAGCATGTGAGCAGTCATCTTCCCTTTTCAGGGTATCATTATGCTTCTCCTTTCTGTTACCCCTCACCTGTGAAGTGAGAAAGTGAAGTCAGATGTATAGTGTGTAATAGTCTGTATTTGATAGTATTATGTTTCTGGAATTTTTAATATATCACCATTGTTTACTTTTAGGTGATTAAAAAAGCCAATGATACACTTAATGGAATCAGCAGTTCGTCTGTGTGTACGGAAGTCATTCAGTCTGCTCAGGGCATGGAATATCTGCTTGGTATGTCTTAGCTTGCTTTATCTGGAATTTATGCAGTCTGTTTATTGGGCAAGAAAATGCAGCTGAACTCTGTATGTATAGCTGTAACTCGATGATACTTAACTCATTGTATACTTCAGAGTTCCCTGAAAAAAAAAAGACATTACTATGCCTTTAATGATGCTGATTTATCACTTTTGTAACTAAATGGAACATTACAAACTGTAGTTCTGTTGGGTTTCTGTTGTGTTTTCATGTTAAATCTTCCAAGTGGAACAGCACCTTTCAGGGGTTATTCATGCAATCCTATTTGTTCACGGAGTTGTAACATAATTCCCAGACTACAAAACCAGCACCTGCACTTGACCTCGCTAGGCTTGTTGATGAGGTCAAGATAAGCCTGGGAAATATTCCAGTTATGAGATCTTTGATGTCGAACGCAGATCAGTAAGCATAAAGAAACTCTTGTGCCCCTTGAGAACCAGAAATGCTTTTGCCTATCAAACACTGAAATAGTTAATGCAGTACTGCTTTGTACTTTTGTATAAGGGTCAGTGTGGGCTGTGTTGGACAGAAGTTATAATGCTGTGTCGCCTATCTGATTTTAAATAGGTGTGGTGGAGGTCTACAGGGTTACCAAAAGAGTGGAACTGGGAATAAAGGCCACAGCTGTGTGTAGTGAGAAACTGCAGCATTTGTTGAAAGAGACTGAAAAAGTGTGGAACAACCTGATAAGCTTTATGTCATTAGCAGCACTCATGGTAAGTCGTTGCTGGAGACTGAATGAAAGCCTCCAACCTTTTCTATATAAAATATGCTCTGTTTTAATAGAACATAGAATTTGACAGCAATTAAGAACAAATCTGCCCATTTTGTCCTGCTGTGAAAACCTCAAGCTTTTATTCAGTCCTTGATCTCGTCTTATATTCAGGATGTTAGTTTGCACTGTTTGTAAAGCGTTATACAAAGCTATAAAATATATAAAAAAATATATATATTGAGGTTTATGGTGTGTGCATTATTATAGTCGGTTCGCATTTAAGTTAGTTTGTAGTTAACTATTTTGTGATCTGTAGCCGACATGTAAGAAATGTAATTGTTTGCTTGGTCATTTTTTCACAGCCTGATGAAAGTGCACTCGATTTTACTTCTTGTGTGTTACGACCAGGAATAAAAAATGCTCAAGAACTAGCATGTGGAGTGTGTTTACTAAATGTAGATTCACGTAGTAAGGTAAGTAGATAATGATGACTTCATTGATTTATTTTTTTGTTCCATCTAGTTTCATTTTTTTCTTACTATAAAAACATCAGCTTTTGTATGATCCTTGGTATCATATCCAGAATAGCCGTATGCCTCTTCCTTACATGTTTCGATACTCTGTGTTTCACTGTATTTTTCTTATATGACTAAACATCACCATTTTGTATAGTTAAGTATTGATACGTTCACGACTGGCTCAGATATATGAATATCTTAAGCAACGTTATATTTTAGTGATGATCCCCTTAGGAAGTAGCTTGGCTTCCCTCCAGCGTGCCCCTTGCATATGGTTAGGGAAGCCCTGATTACATTTAAATGTTTTCCTTGTATCGCAAGTGATATAAAATATACATTAAACATACATTATCAACTTTTTTTTACATAACCCCAATGTATAATTTGATTAAAAGTGCACAAGCAACCAAAAATATGTTATAGTACTTTCTTTGCAAGCTGAGGACCTCTTTCAGGCCGTTCATCATGTTCATTATTTTACAACTGGTACACAAATCAGTCTACCTGATGGTAGCGAATCTTTGACTCGTTCTAATAGAAAAAAGATATACATTATAAACTGTTTGCATACATGTGCTGCTGTTTATAACAATCCCAGTGGTATCTGGTTACAACAATCCTCAGCGACAGGCTTGAGAGAAACTACAAAATTATTATAAAGGATAGAGTAAGTGGGCATAGAGAAAAAAAATAAAATGATGCAGAAAATAGCGAGACACCTAAAAATAGATCTGTACAGGAAGAGGACAGAGTAAATGAAGAACTTCAAGGGCAAAAGAAAGCAGAACATGTTTATTTTATTTTTCTTAGCTTCTCTAACCAGCCAGCCATGGTCATACATAACAGGGCATTAGGGCAGATAGTCACCAAGTGGATACATGTGCCATTTCACCATTTACCGTATTGGCTCGGATATAGGCCGCCCCCGTATATAGGCCGCACCCTAAAAGTTTGGTGCTTTTTTAAAGAAAAAGTTTTTTTTCTTTAAAAAAGCACCAAAAAAAACATGCTGCCACTCTGTCTCCCCCCCCGCGATACGCTGCCGCTGTCCTCCCTCCCCGCGATACGCTGCCGCTGTCCTCCCTCCCCGCGATACGCTGCCGCTGTCCTCCCTCCCCGAGATCCGCTGCCGCTGTCCTCCCTCACCGCGATCCGCTGCCGCTGTCCTCCCTCCCCGCGATCCGCTGCCGCTGTCCTCCCTCCCCGCGATCCGCTGCCGCTGTCCTCCCTCCCCGCGATCCGCTGCCGCTGTCCTCCCTCCCCGCGATCCGCTGCCGCTGTCCTCCCTCCCCGCGATCCGCTGCCGCTGTCCTCCTCTGCCCCCCCCTCCTCGACTTACCGGAGCAGACTCCCGGGTGTCTTGCGGGGCCGGCGAGGGACATCTACGCAATACGCGTATGCAATTTCCGGTACCGGAAGTTGCATGCGCGTATTGCGTAAATGTCTCCCGCCGGCCCCGCAAGACACCCGGGAGTCTGCTCCGGTAAGTCGGGGGTGGGCAGAGGTAAAACGCTTAGATAACCTCCCGTGCCGGCACCCCCCCCCCGTGGGAAGTGCCGGCAGGGGAGGCTGTCTGAGCGTATCGGGGAGAAGGATGCAGGTCCCCTGCACCGTTGCGGGGGATCTGTATCTTAACCCCGCTGCCTGCCCGGCGCCCGAGCCATGTTATATTCGAGCCAATACGGTATGTACTTTCTGTGTGCAAGAATACTATAAGCAATAACCTCTGAGCAGAGAGATCTTAAAATAAACATACTGACATAAAAATCATGATCTCCTACCTGTACGTTGACTATTGGTGCTTTTGTGTGTCTGTGTATTTTTTTTTTTTTTTGCCGTCTGCCACAAATGGGGATGGAAAGGTTCACTACAGATTAGTGTGGTGTTTTATATACCTAGATGAATTACTTTTGTGTAACACAGCCTTGGCTAACAAACACTCCCTCCCGCACACTTACACATTCTTGCTCTCGCACACATTAACGGTCACACACACTTACACATACACTCTCTTTCTAATTAACAGACATTCATTCGTAAATACTCCCACCATCATCCCTAACCTCAGTTTTCCTTTTGGCGCTCGCACTCTGTGCGAGCATTGTTGCTTTTACAGTGAGGTCACGTAACCTCGCTTTATGTGACCCCGCTGCGTTGCTGTCTCCCCGGGCAGATCCAAGATTGTTCACAAAGTGCGGGTCCAGGTTAGACCAGCCTTTTGTAAATTAATTTGGACCGGCCTAACTGGTAGAGAAGACTTCATATAAAATGCTTGCATGTGTCTGTGCTGCCACTTGACCTGCGTCATGTTATAGAGATTAGGATCAAAATTATTTTGATATTTGTGTCTATATATTTCCATGAAAATAATAGCTAATAGAAGAATTTAACGACTCCTAGCTCAAAAAAAACCCCCCACATTAGCAATATTTACATACTTATAACTTATATAACACCCTTAAAATAAGAGTGAAAATAAAAATATTCATAAAGTGTAAGATAACCTATATAGATAAATAGATAACTTTGTCCCATTATTCATTTTCTCACCCTACTGTTTTTTTTTTCAATACGCACTTTTTTTATAATAAACATTTGTAACTATTAAACAAAAAATGAGTGTAGTTTTTAGCACTTTATATGTACATTATAGTATTAGTGTTTCCGAAGCATATGAAGTATTGTTTAGCTTAGATGTAAATCTGTTTTAAATATTTATTTACCCAAGTTTAAAAAAAAAAAAAAAACCTTTTATACTATAAGCTTAGTATAAGCTCTTATTATCCTATTACCAAAATATTAGGAAACTGTTCCGAATGTCACACCCTCTAAATCTTGATTTCCCCATCAAGTAAGAATATTTAAATAGATAATATATAATGTAAATGCAATACAAAAAAATATTTTAACATAGATTAAGCCCTTTTAAGCCCAGTTCACTAATGTTAAGGTATCCACTTTGACAGTTACTCTGTCAGTCATTTTTCAGCATTATCACTCCGGCAAGTAAATGGAGGCAAAAATCTTTAATCTTCTAATTTACCGTAGTGTACAATTTTTTTGTTCATATTTTTGTTGCAAAAATACATTAGAGGCATCAATTACCATTTTTTCTTTTTTCTTGTAATGTTCTTATTTACCTTTTGATTTTTGAACATTATTTCAGAAAGAAGAGAGTCCTGCAGTGGAGCAACATAGAAAAGTATGAATCTATGCAATGGTTTTAAGTATTTGTTCTAAAAATGTGGTGGTCTGCATTAAGAGGACTTTTAGAGCTTTCTTCAGCTTTTCATTCTGGTTTTAACTGATCACAGATGCGTCATTCTGTTTTCATCTATGTAACATTTAATCTCTAATCATCTAGTATATAACTGTTTTTGTGTTGGTGGTGTCTGTCTGGCATGTAAAATTTTGGGTCTAATACGTAATCCATTCTTGCTGTTGCTTTGTGTTGGTGTGCCAGGTTTCCCTGTTCAGCTGTGTCTAGTACATTAACTTTTCAGTTATTGTACTAAAGTTACATGGTCACTGTGTTTCTATGTATTTCAATCAGTCTTAAAGGTGCTGTTTCTCTTAACAAACTCTAGTATGCTACGGAAATAAACCTTAAGTCTGTAGTTTTAAATGAATATGTAATCACTTAACAGTACAGAAGAAGCCTTTTTAGTTTTGTTGGCTACAGCCTTTCAGTGCCTCTTTTTGTGACACATGACATAAATATCTCTGGCACAAATAGAGACCCACAATTCGTTGTGACTAGGGTTTGGACACTCAACAGTACTGGTAACTATGTCTGCTATGTCAAATTTAGTTTAAAATGTTCAGGAAGGGTGCAGTTTAGCAGAGTAAGTGAAACAGCACATTTAACCCCGTTCATGGACAGGAGTATTTTAAACTCTAAAGATCAGCCATTTTTTGCAACTTTAACACTTTAACAGGATATGTTCAACCATAACTTCTGCTTTTTGTGGTTTTATGTGCTCCCTTAAATACTATACTTTTTCTATATTGCCCTGGTGGACATTCCCCTTTTCTTTTTTTTTCTTTGTATATTTTGACTTATTTTACTTAATAGAGAAAATATTTCCAAAGCTCCTTTTTTGAAGTCTGTATACCCTCTGAGATCTCTTTAACAAGTCCGTTACACTGCAGTATGTACAGTATTTTGTTCCAAAAAATGACCTTTATCTGCAAGCCAGGTGGCTACCATTGTCATAACCTATGTGGTATTTGAGTGACTTTTCCTGCTCAAACTCCACACTGAGCTGTGTCTGTGATATTCAGGATATACTATGCTTTTTATCACAGGCAGTATAAAACACACCATTTCAGGTACCAGAGTTGGGACACCTCTGTTGACAGGTGTGGTAAAGGTCAGGGAGGAGCAGCCCAAAAACTGTTTGAGTCTGTCCAAGATGTGGACAGGTAATGTGGTCACCCACCCACCGTTTTCAAATAGACACATAGAAGGCTTTGTGCTAGCTTAAATGGAGATCTCACTGATTTTTCACATCATTGTGCTAGTCAAGGGAGGTCACAGGACCTCCTCAACCAGCATATGCCCCCCACTACCACGCAAGCACTGAACAGTGGCAGGAGTTTTGGGCGTTATGGAGTATGATAAGGATTCAGAGTCTGTTTAGTAGATTGGTTACGATAAGAGATTTAGAACACAAGTTACTATTCTGCAGCTGCTTGGGAATTTTTTTTTTTTGCAAAAACTAGAACTTTTTAAAAATCTAAAACAGCACAGTATGTTTTAATCTAATATTGGTGTCACGCAATGTAGTAAGACTTAAAATATCTCCTTAATATTTATTTACAGGGGGAGAAACCTGTATTACAGATCATAATTAATTTGATCAGCCCACAGAGTAGGGTCATCAAAGATCTCTGGGTCACCTTGGGTCTCTACTAGAGGACTGCATTGGGGCATTGTACCTGCGGGTCCCGGTAATCACTCGCACTTCCGCAAGGCTGCCTTGGCGTTGCTCCCACACAGCGTCTCTTCTCTTGTTTCACCCTGGAACCCGGTGGAGTCACGTAAAGTGAAGTAAATTTACGTGACTCTGCTGGGTTCCTGGACGGAACAAGAGAACGCTGTGTGGGAGAACGCCAAGGCAGCATTGCGGGAGTGCGCAGGAAATCTGCAGATCAGGTAAGGGGGTGGGCGGGATTGGACACATATGTTGCGGGGGGAGGGTGGAACACACATGTTGCAGGAGCAGGCGGTAATGGGATTAAAAAAAATCGGGAGCGGGATTAAAAAAAATCCAGCGCAGGGCTCCAGTCTCTACTATGGAAATTATTTCATTATTGGCTGCATTCATTGAGGAAGAAAAAAACTGTTGTAATAGATAACTAAATTATAAGTATATCACTTTTTGGGGGGAGATCCTTAAGGCTCTATGCTCTGCAATGCAATGCATCAAGCCAGGCCCCATCCACGCTGTCTGTATGGAAGCTATTGTGCTGGGACCAGCAAAAGAGAGAGATGTAATATAGAAGTATAATGTTTGCAAGGCAATTGTAGTTATATGCAATAATATAGAATATTGAAGGTAATGGGGATAAACATGTTGCATAGTCTTAATTATATAGAGACTAAAACATTGAAAGGGGCACAACGACATAACACAAAATAAACACAAAGGCATGATGGCAATAAACTCAGCCTACTGAAAACATGCACTTCTATGAAGACAAATAAGAATTTTTTTGTGTGCCGCCATGTCTTTTTATGATTATTATTATATTACAGTTATAATATTTGGCACTGCTTTGGTATATTTGGTACAGTTGCTTACAAATGAAAAATGCTTCAAACTTTTTTGTGTAGCTACCCAATGTGCAGTTGCTTACTTTTTACATGTTTATTTGAGCTTTTAGTTCATTTGGTAAAGATACAGTCCCCACGTATAACTTGTTCCTTAAACTTCACAGTAAACCAACTGTTCAAAAATTAACCATTTTCAATCACTTTGAGAAAAAAAAAATGGGTAGGTGTTTGCAAGGTATAGCTTCAAGGGAAGAAAATAAAGTATACTTTGTGCAGAGTGTTTGTTATAGTTACAGAATTATTTTCAGCCGGTGTGGGGTAGATCTAACAAAGACGCCATTGTCAGTTTTGTATTTGCGTTATTATTGATGTTATGTTTCCACAGGCTTTTAATTCTGAAACGGACAATTTCAAGCTCTCCTACGGAGGACACCAGTATCATGCAAGCTGTGCAAATTTCTGGATTAACTGCGTGGAGCCCAAACCGCCTGGCCTTTTCCTTCCAGATTTACTATGATAGTAACTTTTAAAAGAAGCTGAAGTCGCAGTCACTTAGTAGATACTCCACATGAACGTCTCTGGGCATGATATTGCAGTGTGAACGCTTACAGCATCAAGAGAGCCACTAGTCATCATCACTGCCAGTGCTGATTTATTTGACCTATCCTGCCGAAAGTCTCTGCTATTGTAAACTGCATTAGGTGAATACATTTATTTAAAAAAACAAAAAAAAAAACTCGTATTTTGCGAGTGAGTAGAACATTAAGCGAGTACTTTTGTATACTTCTGCCTTTACGGACCTATTCCAATGTTGACCTTATACACGCAAATTACTAAGAAAAGTCCTTACGCCACCTTCTGATACCAACATCTTTAAGTATTTTTGGAAATATGGGTTCTAGTTACACATTCTTGTCACTGGGGTAAGCCTGGTCCTGCATTGCTTGCCACTCTCCCTCACTAGTGGTCTCTCTAAACCCACCTTAAGGGGAAAAGAGCTCCACAAATTATTCTGAGCCTCGCAAATCCCAAATGCAGCCCCACAGTACATTACATTGGAGCAAGATATTTCTTACCACTTTACCGTTTAAAATGTAGTATTTATTCATGATTTAATACACTTTGGGTGTGTTTGAGCCATGTATTGTTCACCATCCTGTTGCCTCAGGTTTCAATTGTTTTGCATGGCAAATTCATGGGTGTTTGCTTTTTAACACTTTTAAGTCACAAACTGCCAAAAACTAAATAAATGAAGGACACAATTATAATAAATCTACTAGTTCAATTAACGTGTTTAAGATAAAAAGGTCAATGTTGTTGTTGCTAAATATTGACACTATATGTATTTGAAATCAAAAGAACGTCCTACAAAAAGTGTGATTTTTAATTTAACATTTGAATTGAATTTAGCATTTGTTCGTATAGTGGGTTGGAGGGGGCCTACTGGCCTTTCTGGTAACAGAGCGGTTATAACTGACTTAATTTAGCTTCATCTACAGTTATGCCTCTAGCCAGTCAGGTGTCCTTGGCAACAGTAACCAAGGTGACAGTGCAGTCTGAACCCATTGCTAGTGAATGGAGACAGTGTTATATCCCTGTTAACAAATGTTTGTTCACCTTTTGAATGGTTTCTTTCCACTAGGGGGAAAAATGTTTTATAATGCATGAGTGAACTAGAAAAAACTAAAGCGGAGAGGGAAATAAGACGTGGTTTGAAAATTGTTACATCTCCACAAACACAGGGCAATTTGTATTAGTGTCTCCATTTTGTGTTCAAGGTTAACGGATACTGTTAATTTCCAATTTCATTAACAGACAAGAATTATTCCCAAATATTTATTTCAACAAGCTTGAAAGAATGCCATATTGGAATATTTTATTGAACATAAAACACATGTTGAACCTATAATCTTAACTGTATTCATTTTATTAAGAACGGTACTTTTTATACTCCAATTTAAAATCATTCTATATTTCCAGGCCGTTTTTATTCAGGCCAACATGATACGTTGCAAATAGTGCTACTAATGCTCCCTGTTAATATTGGGGACCAGTAGTACAGTTTTTTTTATTAAGTTAAAAACAAATTTAAGAAACCTATCAAAACTTATTTTTAAAAGAAATTGTGCAACACCCATGAATTGGCAACTACATCACATTTTTAGTAGGTTTGTTTAATTTGCACTTTACCACTGAATATGTGCAATATTTTAATTGCTTTATATAAACCGGTCTGAATACATTTACACATTAGTTCTATTCAGTGACTCTTGAATCGGGCACCTACTTTTGACAGGCAATTTAATTTATTTTAATGATGTTGTTTTACTAGGTAATATAACTGAAAGTATCCCAAGCCGAAATAATACTCTTCTTAAGCAACATTTCTTTTGGGGGTGGTTTCACCTACCCTCCATTTTATGAAGTCCCAGTAATGTATTTCAAGTCTGGTACCATAGTAATGTAACCATCATTTTTATTGTACTAATAAAGAACCCCTACTACTGCTTTTAAAAATGTTAAATGTTGTATCCATCATGTACATAGAAAAATGCTGACCGTAGGGTTGAATGTTGATCATAGGCATGGTTACAATGACTTTAAAAGCAATAGTATAGGTGAACAACTCTCTAAATACACAGTTATGAATATATATATATACATACATACATACATACATACATACATACATACACGCTCACACACACGTGTATATAGGCATTGTTGGTTTTGTAGTTTAGTATGTTCATAATGTTTTAAATTATTTAAAGAAAACATACATTCCCTTATATACATGGAATCACAGTTCATTGCTTTCAAAGTTGCAGTAAACTCCAATGCAAATTAAAACAATTTAGTATAGTAAGATTTGGAGTACCAATACTGAACATCTTTAATTATAATCATTCATTCATGTATATATTTGCTTTGTTTATTCTCCACATTAAACATATTACATCTTTGTCCATTGCTGGAAAGTCGACATTTTTTTGACGTGTGACGTGCGTAAAAATTGCGGTTTCGTTTTTGGTTGGTCGGTTTTAAAATGGTGTTTTTGTTTCTTTATGATTAGCTATATATATTAAACTGCGTGGGTACTGGTAATTTATATTCATGATGCTTGCTGTGTTAATTGTCTTTTCTGTTGGTAGACTAGAGGAATTATATCTGTTTGTTGTTTTAATAAAGATTATACTTCTGAACAAGCTAGTTATGAGTTTTTATTGTCTTTTTAGTTCATTCACATCCTTTTCAGAAATTGTGTAGAAATTGGTAGTACATGCCGCTTGTTAATATTAAATGAGTAAAAATCCTCTGCAGCGTCAAAAAGATGTACATTTATATTAATCATTTATATATTTTTATAAACTACACACAAACCTGCTCCCTCCTCCATTCTGTTTTGTAATAGATGTAAAAAAAAATATATAGAATAATATCTTCTTTTTTTGTTGGATCAGCATTCCATTTTGTTGATGAGCTTTCAAAATGTTCCACTTCCCTTTTATCAAGTCAAAAACCAT
Organism: Spea bombifrons; assembly: GCF_027358695.1. Taxonomy (NCBI): domain Eukaryota; kingdom Metazoa; phylum Chordata; class Amphibia; order Anura; family Pelobatidae; genus Spea; species Spea bombifrons. Next base: position 44,747,870 of record NC_071088.1, read on the forward strand.
ACTAGCCACAAAAAATCTAAGTAAGTCATGTGTATCAGTACATGGGTTAAGGAAAATGAAGTGGCATATAGGGGGTTAAAAGGCATATCATGGGGCAGAGTGGCATATAGTGGGTTAAAAAGCATTTCTGGAGGTATATATATATATATATATATATATATACTGCTAACGGCAATCACACTCCTATCAAGCCAAGGCAGCCAGTACATGCTGGAATCTGGGGATGATAGGAATGTGAGTACAGCCTCCCTATGCCATGCTACCACCACCACCCCCTTACACATCCATGCTATCACACACACTCATTTACAAACATTTAAATACTCATTCATTCCATTAATCACACATACTTGCTCAATGTTCAAAAACCCTCCCCCACCCCCTTACCTGAACTGCAGATCTCTCACTCGAAGACTTCTGCAGGGGCCCAGCTGTGCGAGCAATTTCTCTGGCCCCGCCCCCAGAGGAAGGAGGGGGGAGGCAGCATTATGTGACACTCTGCTAGCTTCCTGTTCCCCTGCTGCTAGTAGAAGAGACGCTGCTCGCGACCTAGGCACCGGTAAGCAGCCTGGTCCCAGCGGCCATTTTTTTGAGGTCTGATTAGAAGACGACCTCGATTATAAGATGAGGGGTATTCTTCAGAGCATTTGCTCTGAAAAAAACCTTGTCTTATAATCGAGCAAATACGGTATTTCATTTGTTATATACTTGGAATTAATGGGGAATTAAAGGTTTTGCCTTGAACTGTGCCTACAACCCATGTACACATTCACATACTTGGTGGAGACTCACAACAAGGGTTACGGGTTGGATAATCTGGCAGACCCTATAGAGCAGTGATGGCAAACATATGGCACGCAAAGCCTTCAGTTGTGGCAAGTGGCCAGGTTGCTGAAGCACAGGGCCGGCCTTTGGGGTGTATGGGAGGAGAGTGATACTCCCACCGCAGGACTTCAGTAGGGAAAACTATAAAGGAGGGGGAGTAGATAGTGAGAAGGGGTGATAATAAAAAAAAATGGACTGAGGGAATTGTTTGGATGAATGAGAAAATGAATGTATGGGTAAATTGAGTGAGAATGAATTAATGCATGGGTGAATTGTGTGAATGATTTTTGAAATTGTATTCATGAATATGTGTAAATGAATAAGAGAATGATTTAAATTGGCAAATTGTTGCTCACTGTTGTGTGTGTATATATAGTAAATTTGTACAGAAAAAGCTTCCTCTACATGTTTAATATGCAGCTTTGGCACTTTGAGGTCTGCAACTTGGTTTGATGCAGAAAATTGGGCACTCGGGCCCAAAAACGTTTGCCATCACTGCTATAGATAGTTTCCGTTTCTCCCCCCCCCCCCCCCCCCGAAAGAAGCTGTGTTCTAATGGTCTTGTCTTCCTAACTGTGGCAGAGCAGGCAGGCAGCCTCCCCTCCCAGCACATACAAAATAATTGCTACATTATAAGTAAATCTCCCTGCACAGTATTAACTTCTCTACCTTTCAGCCCATTTGTATGCTGAAGCGCAAGCTGTCTATTTAACTTCTTAAGTACCGGAGTGCAAACCTTTTGTGAGTTCAATGGCACAATGAAAACTGTGCCTTCAGAACCATATATGACTATTTTTGATGCTGTACAGACACTGACTGCACTCAAGTCAACAGATCACCACATACCGTATTTATCGGCGTATAACACGCACTTTTTTAACTAAACTATGAAGCTGAAACCCTACCTGCGTGTTATACGCCGATAAATCCTACAGCCAGTGGCGGAACTACCGGGGTCGCAACTGCGACCGGGCCCTGGAGTTCTGCCAGTCAGGGGGGGCCCAAGGGGTGCCGAGCGGTTGCTGAAGACGACCGCTCGGCAACTCTCGGGCCCCCCTGACTGACAGAAATCCAGGACTCCTCTGCTGGCGGCAGCCGCCGCCTGCCTCAGCCTCAGCCGCCGCCTGCCTCAGCGCTTCAACTCTTGTGTTGGAAGCGTGAGGCGTTTGTCTCGGGTGCCGGCGCTCAGCAGTGAAGCGCCGGCACCCGAGACAAACGCCTCACGCTTCCAACACAGGAGTTGAAGGTAAGTGACCGGGGTGGGGTTAGGGAGAGAGAGGGGAGATCCTGAGAAGGGGGGTTAGGGTGTGTGTGTCTGAGTGTGTGTGCGTCTTACTGTGTGTGTGTGGTTTCCCAGATAGCAGTGATTCTGATGAAGTTTTTTTTGTTCAGTTTTTTTTGTTCAAAAATGGGGGTGCGTGTTATACACCAGTGCGTGTTATACGCCGATAAATACGGTAAGTAGCGAATGGGTAAAAAGCAGCACCGTTTGAATTATACCTCTACCGTGCTTAAAAGAGTGCAATGAAACCCGGGTGGTCACAGTTGTATATAAATTGTTTCTGGAGATTATATAGACATTTGAAATGTAGCAGGCTTCAAACACTTCAATTAATATATGTTGTCAGGAAGCAAGAGCAGCTTCACCGTCCCTCACTTTGTCATCAGTACAGACACTGCCGCAGAAAACATAATTCACTCTTCTTGGAGGAAAAAAACAAAACAATCAAATGTTGTGGTAAAAAAAAAAAAAAAAAAAAAAAAAAAAGCCATTTTATATCCAGCTGCAATTATCTGTAGAACATGTATATATTGAAGTTCCACCAAGCTTCTACCACCCATGTATTAGCTTGTCATAACTGCCAGTTCCATCATTAAAGGTAATTGGGTTGATATTAATTGTTGACACTACTGTAGACACATTTTGAAGACATTTAATTGCCTTTAATACAGACTTTCCAGTTAATAGAACACCAGTTTCAAGAAAAAGAAAAAAAAAAAAGAATTGGAAAACCAAAGATGTCCTAAGTTCTTTGACTAAGCTACAATAATATTTCAATTACCTAGCTTAATTTATACTTTAGGTCCACAAATACAGCTTGTGGGTTGAAAAATTAATAACATATTCAACAAATCAACAGGTAAATTAATGGCAGGTTAAACTTCCATTTCTTGATCTTCACAATGCTATTAGATCCTCCAGTAAGGCATCAGATGCCGCCTTTCTTTTGCATATACATCTGGAATCACACCACACGGTGTGGGCAGCAACTTCACCGTGCATTTCCCAAACAGTTTCCGTTCATACTCTATCAATTGCTTCCAGAAGCCAACGTTGGGCCGTATCACAGGCCGTCTAGTTTTGACCCAGTTGTAAGCCTCTAGAAGGGACACTTTGTGGTATTTCATTAGGTAAGCAATGCACAGTGATGCGGATCGGCTCACTCCTGCAGCACAATGCACCAAAGTGGCACCATGCTTCCTAGCTACGCTGTGGATTTTATCTGCCACGCTATCAAAATATAAAGATATTGGTGCATGTGGCATGTCAGACAGGGGTACCTTCACATATTCAAACTGGGGCCAGTTAAAATTTGGAATTTCAATTGTAGCATTTACTATGCAAGTTACACCTTTGGCCAGTAAAAGAGTCCTATTTGAAGCCACACTACCACGGCCAAGGTATAGAAAGGAAGTTATTTCTGCTATACCACTCAGTGCCCCATCTGATATCCAGCGTGAAGGAAGAAGGGCTCGATGCAAGTAGCAATGACGATGTGATGTCATTTTAGCTTGGTTTATGATCACACAATCATTGTAAGGATTCACAGTCTTAATGAAGATGGATGGGATGGTGTTTTTAATCAAAGCTCTTCTTCCTAAAAAATACAAATAATGAAAGTTAAAACAAATTAAACACTTAGTAAATCAGCTAAGGTGTTTCAGTCCTGAAAAATGTCCTTGACAATTCTAGATGTATTTACTTTATATCATATATAAATATACATGACTAATACCGTATCCAGTGCAAGACAATATTGTAAAACTGTACAATCTAGCACAAAAACTAATTTATCACAATGCAACTCTAACATTTCTTTTTAATTTAGCTGTATGTATTTTTTGTTTGTAAGTAAAAGAAAATTAACTTGAATGATGCACTTTACAAAGTTTGAATTGTGCTCAAGTTTGAAGGAGAAGAAATGAAGAGCCAACACTGGTAGGTTCCTCAAGCTAGGAGGGCTGAGTTAGACCATTGAATATATACATTAAGCAGCTTTTTGAGGATGGGTCTTCATACTGTATTGTGAAATGAAGGAGATTTAATAACAGCTTTACTGCAAACTCTCCCTTTAGTGAATAAACCACAGCGACACCCAAATACACACACACACACACACACACACACACACACACACCAGGACAGGCTCCGTCACAGCAAGACCCAAACACACACACACCAGGACAGGCTCCGTCACAGCGAGACCCAAACACACATCAGGACAGGCTTTGCCACACAGACACCCAGACCAGGACAGGCTCTGCCACCCCGACACACCCACCCATCCGGACAGGCTTTGCACACCGACACAAGCACCAACCCACCCGGACAGGCTCTGCCACACCGACACCCAGACACATCCACCCACCCGTACAGGCTCTGCCACACCGACACCCAGACACATCTACCCACCCACCTGGACAGGCTCTGCCACACCGACACACCCACCAGGTCAGGCTCTGCCACCCACATCCAGACAGGCTAAGCTACGACAATAAAAAATAGATAATAAATATTATATATATATATGCACCTCCATTCATTATTGATTTATGAGATGGCCCCAGCTGCCCCCCCTTGTGTATTGATGCCACCAGCCCCTATGTATTGTTGCCCTACTACCTGGTATACCTCTACCACCCAGCCCCCCCCTTTAATATCGTCATGTCATCAAAAATGTTTTATTTTATTTACTTGTTTTAGTTACTTTACTTGTTTATTTATTTTTTGTAATAGTTGTGCAAGTACATAGAATACTCAGATTATAAAAGATAACTTTACCATATCCAAAAGTAGAAGGTACGGCCTGTCACACTTCTACAAAGCTTGTACAACTTGACCACATCAAGGATTTATTCTCCTGTGGGGTACAGTCTTTCCTAAATGTATTAGGCTTTATAAAATAAGACCAACTGTAGACCACCTGTCTGTCATATAGTAATAATAATAATTAGTGTTATCGCAGAAATAAAAAAATTAAAATAGATAAAAAGGTCTTACTCCAACAAGAAGGACGTCAGCAGGTTTAGGGATATAATTTTTTTGATTTCTGCCAGGTCAGTGGGTTGCCAGAAATGACGCTTACCATGAATTGAGTCAGGGTGTTTTTGCCGATTGGCGAGAATGCCTTGGGTACGAGGTAGTCCCCAGCACCACGAAACGTACAAAGTATATTTTTTTCCCCAGGACAAGAAGAGACTGTTATTTTGATTATTTCATATATTGTATTATAACAAAATAAAAGAACAAATTATGTGAAAAATAAAAGAAATAAAATTCTGATTTTTATTTGAAAAATATTTTACTCACTCATCGACAAAAGCTAATGAAACAACCTGCTACATAGATTCTATCTATCCCGAGTTTATAAATACCAAATCTTTAGGGCTAAAAATGACCCCTGACATTCTTCACAAGAGGATCTCCAGAAATGGATCCTGGTCCCCACTGTCTATATTCATCTTTATGAATATGGGGATCACATCAATATAAACGGCTTCTCAGATACTCAACGTCTATAAATACCACCTACTTGTTTTCTGAACGACATATGAACATTTAAAAAAGCATCTAAAAAACACACAACAATCTCTAGTATGACCAGGTCAGCTAACCCAACATTATATCCCTAGAAGAAAAGAAATCAAAATGCAAGCCTCCTATTACAAACATAATATTCTCAAATATTTTTGCTGACGTGCGTAGGACTGTTTCATTTTAAAAAGGTGCTGTCTGAGACGCGAGTGACACATTGTGAAAAGGTTCGCGTAAACAATACATGAACACACCCTAGGGAAGTTATTTAACATAGTCATGTTAAATGTGGGGAACAAAAAAAACATTGGAGCCTGGTTCTTATGTATAAGTGAAAAAAAGAGAAAAGATGAAAGGAGAAGAGGGAAGAGAAAAAGGAGAGGGAAGAGAGAAGAGCGGAAAGAAGGGAAGGCAACTCACTTACCCTGCATGAAGCATCAGCCCATGAAGTAAGCATCAGGCCATCGGCCATGTTTTCCAGGACACTTAATTTTAACACATTGCTGACCAGTCCAGATAAATTGCTGCCCCGCAGTATGGGGGATGTAAAAACGACGTGTGGTCTGGAAAACATGGTGACCATATAATGCAGACCCAGCGGAACTTAGCCTCTGTATGGAAGCCAAGTCAGTCCAGTGGCTTCTGGGACATAGAGACATGTCTAGTTCAGGATAAATGCTAGAAGCACACGTATGTATGTATGTATGTATGTATGTAAATATCTCCCCGTGTCCCAGTAAGCTAGTCTGGCACTGCGACTGGGCAGCAGGAGAGTACTGCTTACCTTGCAGCATCTGGTGTCTACTTCCGTGGAGTATGAATTGATAAGGATTTATGTGGTATTATATACTAAACGTTACACAACGGTGCATATGCATTCATAACTAAAGATAACAAAAGTAGGATCCTCTTGCATTAGTTGTCACACAGATTATACAGCGTTGCTGAAACCAACAATTAGGAGGTTGTTGAACATATTGACAAGGGGTCGATATCACCCTCTAGCCCCATTTTCCTTCTCTTTTTTGGACAACTCTTTTAAAATTACAAACACACAGCTGTAAGTTTTTGATATAGCAGAGCAAGCCAAGGTTGATATGAGGATGGTCGATGCCTTGCTTATCAAAAGTGGAGTATGAGCTCGTTTTGTATTTTGGTCCTCATAAGCTTCTGTATGGATTTTTGCCAAGCGTTCCCTCATGCCGAGGTTTAGTCTGGCTAGGCAAGGCAAGTCGCCGAGCTGAGCCTGGGATCTGACCCAGCCCTGTCTCAGCTTGTGCTGCTTTACCAGCTGGAACGCAAACTGAAATTTGATAGACTAACAAAGCAATCTCAAAGCAAGGACAGATATTATTAAAATAGAATACCGAGCATCCAGGCTAAATATGGATTTTACAGGTTTAGACTTTTTGGATAGCATAGGGTTGATTAGGAAGTCCACTACTACACTCCTCTGGAACTCAAGGGATTGAATAACAAGGATTAGTAATAGCAAATGAGGTGGGGGCTCGAGGAATAGACTTCTGCTTCCAGAGAATAAAAGGCCCAGTAATGCCTGCTTTTATCCTCACGAGAATCACTGCCTCGCTGGTGCCTTTTTGTCCTGTAAACGAGGACAGCTTCACCCCCCCAAAAAAAAAATCTAAGTCTTGACTGTGTATAAGGAACGCCCCTAAATATGCTATAGTGAAAACACTTTTCATGGAGCTAGAGTAATAGCATGTTAATGCTTGGTACACGAATAAAGTCATTTTAATACTAATTATAGACTCCGTTGGAATGGATGTTCTATTCTCGCACAGTATCATGGAGAACTTTCTATTTAAAACTGCTGGATTTTTTTTTTTTTTTTTTAAATTTACGTGCACTACAGATGGTTGTCAAAAGACAACTTTTACTATATGGTAATGGCCAGACATCGCTAACCTTTTCATATCTTTCAATTATAGGTATGCAGACACTAGTGTACCCAAAATAATACAATAGAAAATCAATGTCAATGTTTGCAATTTATAAGCTAACGTAACGTTGTACTATAATTGTTTAAAGCCAAATATTGTACAATGCTGTGTTTTATCTTATAACATAAGATAATAACTTGTGTCAAAATAATTATATATATATATATATATACACACACACACACACACACACATATATATACACATACATACACATATACACACACACACACAATCCAGGGGTAGGGAACTTAAATAAAACCCTAGTTAAATCCAGCACTGAAATGCATCCATGACTTTATCATTTATTATTTTCCAGCTTTGACATTTATCAAAAGGTATATCTAGGGTATTTAATGCAATTTTGCCTTATCTCTCAGTGAAGAGTACATTGCAATACTAATATCAGCCCAATTAGGAAGCTGGAATAAGCTTCTTGAACCGGATCAGCGTGGTTTTAGCAGACTGCACAATAATCTCCAGGCAGTAGATAGCATAAAATCCTGAATACAAAATTGAGCGTAAAGTGATACCTGTGTAAGAAAAATGTATAGTATGTACACTGACGTAACTACAGGGGTCTATTGTAACTACCCCTGTGACCCCTTCTTCCTGTCTCCTTGTACCTTTTTAAACAATTTTGAACTGGTACGTGGAGACAAGGACTCTTTCTAAACTATTGTGAACCGGCACGGGGAGACAGGAGCGTATCGGGGAGACAGGAGCGTATCGGGGAGACAGGAGCGTATCGGGGAGACAGGAGCGTATCGGGGAGACAGGAGCGTATCGGGGTCACTCTGTGCCAGCAGCTAGAGGGAAAGCTGCAACAGCGGGGAGCATGTATATGTGTTATATACTAATATATATATATATATATATATGTACTTGTGCGTGTGTTTCAGCATGCATGGGTACTTGTGTGTGTGTGAGAGCATGGATGTATAATTGTGTAAGTGGGGTGAGATGGAGTGTGTGTTAGTGAGTATGAGTGTGTATGTGTTTACATATGTTGGAATGGGGGGAAATGGGCAAAGAAGGCACAGACCAGTTGTGTGGGGGGCAAAGATGGCACAGACCAGCTGTTGAAGTTGGGGGGCTCGGGTAATTTTTGAACCCACCAGATTAGGTCACTGATCAGCGAGACTGATCAATGATCAGTAAGCTAAAGGGTAACTAATCATTGATCAGAAAGTAAATAAATAAAATCTAACCACTATGAGATCACTTGTAAGTTGGAGACCAGCTCATGCAGTGAGTACCAAGGACAAGAGAATAGATCGAAGTCAGTATTGGCAGGTAAGGGCATTTTTTCTAACCTCTTAGGGTTTGCTTAACCCATTTATTATTTGAGGGTCGAGACACTTTTTCCCATGGAGGGCTATGACAGTGTTCAGATTATATTTAGGTGACAGCCATAGATACAGCTTACGCTTTACCTGGGGCAACCAATATTATGGGTATTTTAGTCCACAAAAGATCATAAGTCCCCAAAAAGGAAAGCATATCTAATAACACGTGTGTGTCCTCGTGCCTATTGTTTTATTAAGTGGGTTTATAGTGGGGCACAATCCCTTATGCTGGCCTTTTTTAGTTATAGGGTTTTTTTGTTTGTTTTGGCTCCTTGGTTACCATGGTAGGAAGCAGTCATATTGGCTGCCCGCCCCATGGACCCGACTACCACCTAAAGCTTCTCTTCTACCCAGGCAGAGCCTCACATTTAAGACATCTGTCTTTAACAGAAGTCTCATGTGTACTCTTAAACACGCAAGACTTCCACAGGAAAGGTAAGGCTGCATATCTGCCAAAGTGGGCTCGGACGGCCGGTTAAATATCTCCTACGTTACCTGTAAGCGTAGTCAGGGCTGGTGGAAGGGTTTTTGCCACCCCTGGCTCCACCCCCACAAGCCCTCCCTCTTTGCCACACCCATTTATACCCCACCTCTTTTAATGCTTGTTATGCTGTGCCGCCCCCAACATCTATGTGGAGGGCAGGAGCGTAATTACAATAGGGGCACTCCCATAAGGTCCTCCTAACTGACTGACTCGCTCCCACTCCTCCCCCTAGTGACCGCGCCTACAGGTGGCGCCGGCCCTGAGTGTAGTGGCCACATAAGTGGCACTCTATAGGTTTATCATTTTCATAAAGTACATTTTTTTCTTCTTCATTCTCATTGATGAATCATTAACATTAAGATTTTCCGGCACTTTGAAGGCAAACTGTATTTGCATCACAAGTACCTTTAATTTAGCGAAATAAGCAGGGGTGCTCCTGCCATCGTACGCACTTTAATGCATATGACACCTGCGTGGTCCCTCAAAATTTTCATGTTGTGCCCGTTGTAAATACATAAGGGAATGTTGGGGGCCAGGGCCCGTTCAGACCACCCCAATGATTTTAAAGGAAGCACTTTCCTGACGTCGATTGGCCGCTTCAAGGACCAAGGGAGTAGGGTCCCTGCCGACCAACTTCCGCCTTAGGTAAGTTTTTGTTTTGTTTTAAAGAATGCATATTATTGCACTTACGGAGTATTTTAATATATATGCCTTCTTATTTAGTGTGGGTGTCAGCCTGTCATCCTACAATACCACGGGCCTTTCATATACAGGTGAGCAATGCCATTTGATATTAAAATGGACTATATATATATATATATATATATATATATATATATATATATATATATATATATATATTGCATACGTACACACACACACAGCTTACTAGCACGACATGACTTTGCAGACAGATACGGTTCTGAAGCAGTGGCTTAGCAGCAAAAAGTTAACAGACTTCTCTTTTTAATTCCATATTAAGAGCATCACTTACCCATACATCTTGGAATTTAGCATAATAGGGTTATCTGGTAAGCAGTATCATTCCATAACATCATTATTAATGTGAATTACATGATTTACTAACTTTATCTCCCCCCCCCCCCGGAATATAAGAGTAAACATAAAGAAAGGCAAACGGCAAATTGTTGGATAGACATTTGTGAATACTGGATTTGGTAAATGATTGGGATTTAGTTATTTACCGTTTTAATTAAAGTCCATCTGTATCTACCCCCAGCATGTGGTCCTCCATGGAACTCATTATTATACAGAATAAGCAAGTACTGTGTAACCGATATTTTTTAATTTTTCAATTTTTGGTGACCTATCTTACCAGCATTAAAATAAACCGATTTCCTCAAGACATTTCTGGCTCCCAGTAGTAGTATTTCAGCGATCGCTTACCACGCTAATCAGCCGCACTCCTTCTAGATCAAAGGAAATAAACCGGATCAAAATCGGCGATTCGAACTGATTACTTTCTTTAAACCCGCGGGAGGGCAGCTGCACTGACAGCAACCGGAGGTGTCCTTCTGCAGCTGATGATGATGATGATGTGAATAGGAACGTCCTCACAAGCCACGCCCCTCTCTAAAGCTATCAACACAACGCCTTGTTACCAGGCTACGGGATTAGAACGCGCTGGATCTTCTTTTGCACTGAACTCTTTTGGCCCTTTCTGCCCATCGTAATTAGAGAGATCCAGCTCTCGGCCCCCCAACTGTGCCCAGTCGTGTTTCCGCTAATGTCACCTTCTATAACCTGCTGCCTAGATGGATTTAGATATAGTCTGGTTCAGAATCTCTGTGTGCTTTGGATAAATGCGATTTTTTAAATAATTAAAATATATATATAAGCTGTTTTCTTGCAGCTTGTCTTTATATTGTTTTATATTACTTTACGATAACTCTCTACCAGACCTGACTTGTTTTGGAGATTTATTTTTAAGACAAAAAAGTACTTCATTGATGAGGCTGTATGGGAAACTATAATGTCAATTTAAGTGTTATATGCATGAGATATAGATTATATATATATATGTATATAATTATATATGCCAAAGGCATAGTGATTATCAAGACTTTCTAAAACCCTTGATCATTGGCACACGAAAATGTGTCTTTTAAGTGTATAATAAACAAAAAGTGCCACATACACAATTTAGGGAGTTCAAATGAAGGTCCATCCCGAATAAACATCTGCTGCCGGAAGAGTTTGGCTGGCTCTGTATGATGCATAGTTAAATCAGAGATGTCTTCAAAGTCTCCTTGAATCCCGTTAGTTGCAAAGATCAGTTTGTAAACCCCAGAATATGCTGAATACAGGAGAGTCTCCAAGTAATACCTTTTCTTTGATACTTTAAGAATATTTTATAAAAAAAAAAAAACATCTTTCTTGAGACTGAGAATATGGTATGGGAGTGTAAATTGTAGCTAAAGCAACTAGAAGAACTTGAACATGATTTCCAATCGTAAAAAAAAAAAGAAATGTTATCTATCATTTCGGGTTCTGTTGGACATTGTATTATGCAGAGGTAGGCCTGGGAAAGATGACGTGCTCCCATCTGCATCATATTCTGACGGATCTTCGGTCTCTATTTTCTCAGTGTCTATGTCTGTACCTGTTTAGTGAAGGCCTTAAAGCCGGGTGAGCGCAGCAAAGAAGATTTTAGTTTTAGTTTTCATGTCCGTTTCATCTGAGAAACAAGAACTACGTTCTTGATGGATCTATATCACCTTCAGTGCCTCAGCATCCTCTATATAAGTATCTTCTCAAAAAAAAAAAAAAGGAATTTATTTTTGCTGGAGAGGGCTAGTTTCGTCTTCAGGCTATCCCATTCTTCAAGAATAACCAATTTAACTCAGTAGGTACAATATTACTTTGTCGTGGGTTACATCCTCACAATCGTCATGCCTCCCTAACCATGTCATTATTATTATTATTATTGTATGTGTCACAAATTATTCCATGTGTAGAATAGATCTCTACAGATTTAAAATTAAAACTACAGCAGGTGCTACTGGAGTTAAGGGTGGCTGCACTAGAATCACCACAATCAGACGCTTATGCTTAAAACGATCCAAATGTGATCGCCATTAACCATTTGAAGGCTAGTCTTTAGTGGTAAGGGAGCTCTGTGCCTCGTCCAACATTAGTGGGTCTTCCCCTTGTGGCACAAGCCTTCTGTTAACTGGCTCAATGTATAACAAGTGATTTGTGCCATCTCTCTGTCCTGTGCTACTAAAAGCCACATAAACTCTGGCCACCAATATCTACCCCAGTAGGACAAAGGAGCTGAAGGTCACCATGTCCAGCATTGCAAAAGAAATG